>NW_027141369.1:5262410-5571964 GCF_036365525.1 Heterodontus francisci | reverse complement strand
TGATCGGCTGTGGGCGCCAGTGAAATTCCACAGGAGCAAATAAAAAGTTCACCAATCGTGGCTCGTTGGTCTCGGGGCATGATTCTCACTTTGGGTGTATAAATGATTAACATGCGAGAGGTCCTGCGTTCAAATCCCAGACGAGCCCTTCTCTGTTGCCATTTTTAGTTTAAGGTCATCGATTGGTTTCAGCCTTCCAGAAAGCGGAATCGATTTCCAAACTGAGCCTGCTTGAGGACCGGGGAACTGGATTCAAAGAGCTTGTCGACAAAATTGAAATGAACAAAATATACAGATTGTCAAGTGGGAATATAAGGTTGCAACAGTAACTAAAGGCCTGCTCGGGTCAGCAAATGGAACCCGACCCAAGCCTGACAGCACCACATCCGACCTGGTCCGAGTCCTTTCATTTTTCCCGTGCCCGAACCGACCACCAGAATGTTCAGTTAAACTTGCTTCCGTTTTTCACTTTTTAAGCTTGTGCAGATAAGGCAACAAAAACTGTAACTGGACTTGAAAGGTTGTTTAAATGTACATTAAGATTAGAGCTATGTACCGGAGGTGATGAGCTGAAGATTGTTACCATAGAAGTTAGTGATTGTTAGGTCACTGGTTAAAGAGAAAGTCATGGAGTTGTGCCCAGACAGGTTGTCTCACACTGTATTGATTTAAATATTGCCAGAAGGCTAGAAAATATCATTATACATTCCCTGGACTCCTGCTTTACAGGTTGAACTACTTTCTGCAAGTTTATCCAGAGAGCAGCTGAGATGCAGAGACCAGGAAGGTCTTGAGTGATTAATTATTATAAAATATACATTCTTATATTAAAGAGATTGTGCTCTACCTTCGATGGAATCGCTCACTGCAGACTAGTGCGGAGTGTTTCCCGCCTTAACGTCCTGGCTGTCACTGGATCTTGAGTCTAGGCCTCTGGATTACTGGTCCAGTAATCTTTGAAATTTCTCCCTTGATCTAATATTTTAATCTGGGAATCAGATTTTACAAAAAAAAAATAACTTATTTAAGACTGCTTCGTACTTACCCGTGTCAAATGAATAAAGAAATTAAAATATATTCAGAATTATTTATCAACTATTAAGTACTAATGCCCAGCTTTGTATATAAAAATGCCTCTTAATTTCATTAATTATCCATAAACACTGAGGCCACATTAAACTAAAAGCAGCGATTTATCAAGTCTGACACTTAATTAATTAAATATATTCCAAATTCAGAGCATAATTCATTGTCTTTCCCCTATAAATCTCTTAATTTGCATTACAAGCCTCCTTTATTTTACAATCTTTATTCAATACAATATGTGTTGAGGCAGGCACGAGACGTCTTGCCAACCCCTAACGGGATGCAGGCAATTCATTTGCAAACTGTGCACTTAAAGAAAAGGGTGAAGTTGCTATTAATGCAGATTGAAGCTGTTCAACTGCTTTTGTCACCAAGAATACAAAGCACGAAGGAAAACCAAGAGAGAAACCAAAACACAAAAAGGTTAAATTTGTGTCAATGAAAAATATAACTCATTAAAAACATCTTATTACACAACAGTGCAGCAACTGATTACATTGTAAATATTTCATTAAGATTAAAATGGCAAAGACCTTCAACACCCCTAGAATCAGGAAAGGGCAAGAAAGAGCTAACCAGATAATTATGTGCCTGTGGCTGAGTTCTGCTACAATGTACACAAAAACTGTTTATTGATTAGTACACAGTAAGTTGAAATACCAAGCAGAGTAGGAAGTACACTTCAAAAGATCTGCAGTTTCCAGTGTTTCACTAACACAATTCGAACACAAGGCATTTAGAGTATTCGAGTGTGTCTGACCCAGCCCGGCCTGACCTGAGCCCGAATGCCGAACCCAAATGCCGAACCAGGAGGAGCGACCCAAACCCGACACATGTCATCAGGACCCGTCGGGTTAGGGTCAGTCAGGTAGCCATATTCTAGCATTAACTGAGACCTGGCTCCAAAAGCAACAAAATTGTGTTCTGGTCTGGAATGGAATTCTTCAATTGTTTCTGTTTGGCTTGGATTGACTCATCGATTTTCTTGTTTTTCACTTTGTCGATGACTTTGAATAATTGTGGATCCTTCTTCAGGGTGTCTTCTTTCACCAGGTAGTTCTGACCTCTGATGATGTTGATCGTAATCAGCTTCAATTTGCTGATAGTTTTGGAAGTGAGCAGATTTCCTTTGCTTGAGTTTACAACATGGAACTCAGTCTGACATGTGGATCCATGGGAGGATTTGAAAGCTGCCCTTGCATTGGAGCATACAGTTGCATCCATCCAAACAGAGGTAGAGTAGAAGTGACAGTTCAGTCTGTCAGTCATGGGACGTTTAATCTCAGGGTTGTGAGTTTGAGTGCTATTTAGATTTTCCCTATTTTTCGGCTTCAGTAGCAGAGAGTACAAGGAGTGTTTGAAATGAAATTCAACAACAGTATGAGAAAGTCTCACTTTCATTCGGGACCCTTAACTCTCTGCAGCATCTCGCTGTGAAAGATTGAACGTTATCTCATTTCTTTTTCAGCTGGGAGTCAGTGCAGCTCAATGGGACTTCTGGCTGTCTCCCACCTCACAATTCATCAGTGCTGAGAAAGCAATGGGAAATATTACTCATGGCTGAGTAAGCAGAGGACACCGATTTAAGGTGATTGGGAAAAGAACCAAAGGCAACATGAGGAAAAACCTTTTTTTACGCAGCGAGTGGTTAAGATCTGATATGTACTGCCTGAGAGTGTGACGGAGGAAGGTTCAACCATAGCTTTCAAAAGGATATATGATAATTATCTGACGAGAAAAAAAAAATCAGGTTTTCATGGAATACATGAGGATGTGGCATGAGCTGAGTTGCTTGTGCAGAGAGGCAGCACAAGCACGAAGAGCTGAAACCTCCTTTTGTGCTGTAAGTATTCTGTGATCTATGATTCTATACAAAGTGAAACCAACACTCACATCTGAGAAACTGACAGGTACAGTGTAAACCCCACACTAACAAACCAGCAAATGCCAGGGACAGATTAAAACAACAGGCCTAGACAAGAAACTGACAGATACTGTGTGAAACCCAAAAATCATTTCGCAGGATTTGGCAGGTAATGTGTAAAAACCTCTCTTCCATATCCATACTGCAAGGTACAAAGAAAAGTAGGTACAAAACCAGGCTCATACATGGAAGATTGAGAGATAAAAAGCAAAACACAGACTCACCTACAAGAGACAGACCATTACAGAGAATAAAACACACTCACTTAGAGGAGGTGCAGATTAAAAGCACATGCATGTAAAGAAATTGATAGGGATAGAATCAAACCCTTTCTCACACATGACACGAAAATTGGTGGTGTCGTAAATATTAGATTACAGAACGATATAGATCGTCTGAGGCATAGAATATAAGAGCAGGGCGTTATGATGGAGCTGTATAAAATGCTAGTTAGGCCACAGATGGAGTACTGTGTACTGTTCTGGGCACCACATGATAGGAAGGATGTGATTGCCCTGGAGAGGGTGCAGAGGAGATTCACCAGGATGTTGCCTGGACTGGGGAATTTCAGCTATGAAGAGAGACTGAAAAGGCGAGGGTTGTTTTCCTTAGAGCAGAGAAGGCTGAGGGGAGAGCTATACAGAATTATGAAGGGCATTGATAATTTAGATAGGAAGAAAGTATTTCCATTAGCAAAGGGGTTAATAACCAGGGGGCGTAGATTTAAGGTAAGGGGCAGGAGGCTTAGAGGGGATTTGAGGAAAAAATTTTACCCAGAGGGTGGTTGGAATCTGGAACACACTGCCTGAAGGGGTGGTAGAGGCAGGAACCCTCACAACATTTTAGAAGTATTTAGATGAGCACTTGAAATGCCATAGCATGCAAGGCTACGGGCCAAGTGCTGGATAATGGGAAATGGAATAGTTAGGTGCTTGATGGCTGGCACAGACACGATGGGCCGAAGGGCCTGTTTCTGTGCTGTATAACTCTATGACTCTATATCAGAAACTGATAGATCTGGACAAAAACTGATGCTCACATACAAGTTGTTGAAAGATAGGTGGTGAAACTCACATCGCAATAACAGATCAAAAATTGAAACATACAGAGTAAAAACCCACATTGTCACACCAGAAATTCACGGTTACGAAGAGAAGCTGACTCTCTCCTCCCAGGCACTGACAGGTACAAAAGAAAACACGCACTAACATTCCAGGAAATGAAAGGCTGCATTTGCTGACAATGCCACCACTAAGTGGCGCTGCATCAGCACATGTGCAAAAGCAGCCTGTTCAAATAAAACGTCCCAGTCAGCGACGTTCTGGCAGCTGCCAGGACCGAAGATGGCGCTGCTCAAATAATCACACAAAGGCAATGTAAAGCAAAACAAAGGCCATGTGTTTACATGGCAGCAGGGAATGGCCAGAGAGATCAGGCGGGGGAGAATGTCCGGAGAGAGCGGGGAGGAGGAGGAGAGCACACCCACGGCCACCAAGGTCTTCGGCCGCTCCCTCCCCACTTCCCCCACGCTCTCTACTTGCTTCCCCCACACTCTCTCCCCGCTTCCCCCACGCTCTCTACTTGCTTCCCACCCCTCTCCCCGCCCTCTCCCCTCACTTCCCCCGCTATGTCCCCCCACCCTCTCCAACCCCCACTTCCCCCGCCCTCTCCTTCTGTTAAGCTATTCCGTGACCTTGTCCTATCAATACCTTCTCCTTTGTTATCTCTTGCCCCACCCCCACTTTACTTGCTTAAAATCCTTTACATTTCTTATATCTGCCAGTTCTGAAGAAGGGTCACTGACCTGAAATGTTAACTCTGCTTCTCTCTCCACAGATGCTGCCAGACCTGCTCAGTTTTTCCAGCACTTTCTGTTTTTATCATCGATTTTCTTCTTTTTTACTTTGCTGATGTCTTTGAATAATTGTGGATCCTTCTTCAGGGTGTCTTCTTTCACCAGGTCGTTCTGACCTCTGATGATGTTGATCGCAATCAGCTTCAATTTGCTGATAGTTTTGGAACTGAGCAGATTTCCTTTGCTTGATTCTACAACATGGAACTCAGTCTGACATGTGGACCCATGGGAGGATTTAAAAGTAACTTGGATGATCCCTAGTGGATCCCTAGTGGAGGAGTATCTGATCCATGGGAACCCAGGTTCAATCCCGGGTTTCAGCAATTCTGCTTCCTTATGCGTCCCTTGCCTTGGTTCTGATTTTCCAGTTGCACAATTTACTTTGAAATTATTTACCAAGCACCAGTGGATTGAATTTGAGAAACAACACAGAGTTATTTACAGCACAGAAGGTGGTCCTTTGGCCCATCATGTCCATGCTGGCTCTCCCTGGAGCAATCTAGTCAGTTCCACTCACCAGCTCGATCCCTTTCCTCCTGCAAGTTTCTTTCCTTCAAGTATCCATCCAATTTCCTTTTCAAATCATTGATTGTCTCTGCTTCCACCACACTCGTGGGCCAAGTCATTACCACCCACAACAGAAAAAAGTTCCACCTCATCAAGGATGCGAAATATTTATATCTTCTATATTTAGCTTATTCTCTATTTCTATGAGAATAGACTGGCAGTCAACATGAAAAGGAACCCAAAAATCTTTGAGCAGCATGTAAATGATAAGTGGGTAGTAAGAGGTAGAGTGCGGCCGATTAGGGACAAAGAGGGTAATATATGCTTGGAAGTGCAGGGCAATGTTAATCTACTTAATGAGTACTTTGTATCAGTGATCACTAAGGAAGTGGAATTGGACAAAATATCAGTGGAAGTGAAGAGAGTAGAGGCAATGGAGAGGGTACAAATTGAGAGAGGGAGGTACTAAAAAGGCGGAGCAAAGCGGCACCACAAAGTGCTTCGTGATAATATCCAGGGCATCACTAAACCAGCAATCCGCCGCCTGGCTCGCCGCGGCGGGGTCAAGCGGATCTCAGGTTTGATCTATGAGGAGACTCGCGGGGTGTTGAAGATTTTCCTGGAGAATGTGATCAGGGATGCGGTCACCTACACTGAGCACGCCAAGCGCAAGACGGTCACTGCCATGGATGTGGTGTACGTTCTGAAACAGTAGGGCCGCACTCCACGGATTCGGCGGCTGAACAACTCGACCCTTTCCAGCAAACACACAACAAAGGCTCTTCTAAGAGCCACCCACCGCCTCACACAGAGAGAGCAGTGACCTGGAAACGGGAGCTGGGATAGGCTGTTCAGAACTGACTGGAATAAATCTGTGCTGCATTCGGGAATAAAACTGGAATCCCCGAATTTGACATTTCACTTGCAGCAAGGATGTGCAGTGGATTTGATTTTCTAAACGGGCTGTGTAAACAGTGCCTGAGGTTCCACAGTTAGTTATTTCCCCAGTCGACACATGCCCTCAGTGAAATGCCACACCTTCTTCTTTGGCCTCCTTGTCTCGAGAGACAATGGGTAAGCGCCTGGAGGTGGTCAGTGGTTTGTGGAGCTGTGCCTGGAGTGGCTATAAAGACCAATTCGAGAGTGATAGACTCTTCCACAGGTGCTGCAGATAAAATTGGTTGTCAGGGCTGTTACGCAGTTGGCTCTCCCCTTGCGCTTCTGTCTTTTTTCCTGCCAACTGCTAAGTCTCTTCAACTCGCCGCACTATAGCCCCGCCTTTATGGCTGCCCGCCAGCTCTGGCGATCACTGGCAACTGACTCCCATGACTTGTGATCAATGTCACAGAACTTCATGTCGCATTTGCAGACGTCTTTAAAGTGGAGACATGGATGGCCGGTGGGTCTGATACCAGTGGCGAGCTCGCTGGACAATGTGTCCTTGGGGATCCTGCCATCTTCCATGCGGCTCACATGGCCAAGCCATCTCAGGCGCCGCTGGCTCGGTCGGGCCTATAAGCTGGGGATGTTGGTCACCTCGAGGACTTCTGTGTTAGAGATACGGTCCTGCCACCTGATGCCAAGGATTCTCCGGAAGCAGCGAAAATGGAATGAATTGAGGCGTCGCTCTTGGCTGACATATGTTGTCCAGGCCTCGCTGCTGTAGAGCAAGATACTGAGGACTCAGGCTTGATACACTCGGACTTTTGTGTTCTGTGTCAGTGTGCCATTTTCCTACACTCACTTGGCCAGTCTGGACATAGCAGTGGAAGTCTTTCCCATGCACTTGTTGATTTCTGCATCGAGAGACAGGTTACTGGTGATAGTTGAGCCTAGGTAGGTGAACTCTTGAACCACTTCCAGAGTGTGGTTGCTGATATTAATGGATGGAGCATTTCTGACATCCTGTCCCATGTGTTCGTTTTCTTGAGGCTGATGGTTAGGCCACATTCGTTGCAGGCAGTCGCCAGCCTGTCGATGAGACTCTGCAGACACTCTTCAGTGTGAGATGTTAATGCAGCATTGTCAGCAAGGAGGAGTTCCCTGATGAGGACTTTCCGTACTTTGGTCTTCGCTCTTAGACAGGCAAGGTTGAACAACCTGCCACCTGATCATGTGTGGAGGAAAATTCCTTCTTCTGAAGACTTGAATGCATATGAGAGCAGCAGGGAAAAGATGATCCCAAACAGTGTGGGTGCGAACAGTTCCGGATCCAAAACGTTAACTCTGCTTCTCGTTCCACAGATGCTGCCAGACCTGCTGAGTGGTTCCAGCATTTCTTGTTTTTATTACATTGGTTTAAATTGTCGACCTGGCAGAAAGTTTGAATTCGCAAAAGGCGCCAACTTCAGTGTCGGAAAGAAGTGATTACTGGAAAATCTGTTTAAAGTTGTTCGTAAAATATTTTCCACCAACCTTTAAAAACCTTTGTTTATTCCGCTATTTTCGCCACAAATTCCTGGCGCTATTTTACGCACAGTTTTAACCTGTCATTTTTTTCCCATTTCTTATCTGTAACTGGCGGTAAAAGACTCCATTCAGCAATCCTTAAGGGACCAATAACTCGAACTTGGTGTGGAAAGGAATAAATTAGACTATTGGTAATTCCCTTCACACAGGGATCAGGGGGACAGTGAGAAGCCACTGAAATAGTTGCTTAAACATTTTAAATAGATCCTATTCTGTCCTGTTACTGACATGCTGGAATTAGACAGTAATCAGCCCTTTCACAGAGACTGTGGGTGGCTCTGAAAAGAGCCTTTGGGTTATTAGATGACATTTTGGCCGCTTTCCTTTTTCTGGAAGCTCTGAGCGCTGGTTTTCTTGGGCAGCAGCACGGCCTAGATATTAGGCAGCACCCCGCCCTGTGCGATGATCACTCCTCCCAGCAGCTTGTTGAGCTCCTCGTCGTTGCGGACGGCCAGCTGCAGGTGTCTGGGGATGATGCGGGTCTTCTTGTTGTCCCGGGCCGCGTTACCGGCCAGCTCGAGGATTTCAGCGGTCAGATACTCGAGCACAGCAGCCAGATAGACCGGGGCTCCCGCACCCACACGCTCAGCATAGCTACCCTTTCTCAGGAGCCTGTGAACACGGCCCACCGGGAACTGCAGTCCAGCCCGGGAGAGCGAGACTTGGCCTTGGACCGAGAGTTCCCGCTGGTCTTTCCTCTTCCAGACATTTCCACAATCTCACAAATACTTTCACAAAGAATGGATAACTACCTCAGCATTAAGCATCCACATGGGGTAGACAGGATGGTCAAGCAGTCTGAAATGGTGCATTCAGATCACAACGCTCTCTGGAGGGGTGGGTTTAAATCCCACTTCTGACAAGTTGTGCTTTGACATGACTACAGGCATTTGGGAGCAGTGGTGAAAAACACAGAGCATGAAAGAATTTTGACAAGCAAAATCAAAACGAATTCAAAGATATTTCTTCAATACATGGGAGTAAGAGGCAACAGAGGAAAAAGTAGGGCCCATCAAAGAACTAAAAAGTAACCTATGTGTCAGGGTTGAAGATGTTGGTATGTTTGTTAATGAATACTTTACTGTCTTCACAAATGAGGGGGTGATGCAGACATTATAATTAAGGAGAAGGAGTGTGAAGCATTGGACATGATAAACTGAGGGGGAGAAGAAGTATAAATGGGATGAGCATCCTTGAAAGTGGATAAATCATCAGGGCCGGATGAAATGTACCCCAGGCTGTTAAAAGAAGCCAGTGAGGAAATAGTGGAAGGTCTGACCATCAGTTTCCAATCCCTCACTGGATACAGGTATGATGTCAGAGGATTGGAGGTCTCTACAATAAAAGCAAAATTCTGCAGATGCTGCAAATCTGAAATAAAAACTATTAGTGCTGGAAATCCACAGCAGGTCTGGCAGCATCTGTGGAGAGAGAAACAAAGTTAACATATCTGTTCTGATGAAAAGTCACTGACCTGAAATGTTAACTTTGCTTCTCTCTCCACAGATGCTGCCAGATCTGCTGTGTATTTGCAGTACATTTTGTTTTTATTGCTAACATTGCACCATTCTTGAAAAAGGAAGCAAGACCGAATAATTAAAGGCCAGTCAGCCTAACCTCAATAGTGGGTGAATTATTGGAATTAATTCTGAGAGACAGGATAAACTGTCACTTAGAAAGGCTCAGATTAATCAAGTATCATCAGCATGGATTTGTTAAGGGAAGCTCCTGTCTGACTATCTTGAGTGAATTTTTTGAAGAAGTAACAATGAGGATTGTGAGGGTAGTGCAGTTGATGTGGCCTACATGGATTTTAGCAAGACTTTTGACAAGGTCCCACATGACAAACCGGTTAAAAAAAATAAAAGCACATGGGATCCAGGGGAATGTAGCAAGCTGGACATAAAATAGACTCGGTGGCAGGAAGCAAAAAGGAATTGGGTACGGGTGTTTGTGCAACTCGAGGTCTGTTTCAAGTGGTGTTCCACAGGGCTCAGAACTCGGTTCCCTGCTTTTTGTGATATAAATTAATGATTTGGACATGAATGTAGAGGGCATAATCAAGACGATTGCAGATGACATGAAAATTGTCCGTGTTGTTGATAGCGAGGAGGATAGCTGTACACTGCAGGAAGAAATCAATAGACTGGTCAGGTGGGGAGAATAGTGGCAAATGGTATTCAAATTGGACAAGTGTGAGGTGATGCATTTGGGAGGTCAAAAAGGCAAAGGAATACACAATTAATGGGAGAACACTGAACGGTGTAGAGGAAGTGAGGGACGTTGGAGCGAATGTCCACAGATCCCTGAAGGTAGCAGGACAGGTCAAAAAGGTGGTTCAGCAGGTATATGGAATCCTTTCCTTTATTAGCTGAGGTATAGAATATAAGGGTGATCTGGGTGTCCTTGTCAATAAGTCACTGAAAGCTAACATGCAGGTGCAGCAAGCAATTAGGAAAGCTAATAGTATGTTAGCCTTTATCGCAAGAGGATTTGAGTACGGGAGTCGTGAATTCTTGCTTCAATTGTACAGAAACTTGGTTAGACCGCACTTGGAATACAGTTTTGGTCTCCTTACCTTAGGAAGGATATTATTGCCATGGAGGGAGTTCAACGAAGGTTCATCAGACTTCTTCCAGGGATGGTGGGACTGTTGTATGAAGAAAGGTTGGAGAAACTGGGGCTGTATTCTCTAGAGTTTCAAAGAATGGGAGGTGATCTCATTGAAACCTACAAAATACTTAAACGACAGTCAGGGTAGATGCAGCTAAGATCCCTGGTTGGGGAGCCGAGAACCAAGGGAAGGAATTTCAAAATAAGGGAGTAGCCGCTTCGGACAGAGATGAGGAAAAATTTCTTTACTCAGTGGTTTGTGAATCTTTGGAATTCTCTACCCCAGAGGGCTGTGGAAGCTCAGTCATTGAGTATGTTTAAAGCAGAGATTGACAGATTTCTAAATACAAATGACATAAGGGAATATGAGGAAAGTGTGGGAAAAGGGCATTGAAGTGGACGATCAGCCATGATCACATTGAATGGTGGGGCAGGCTCGATGGGCTGAATGGCCGACTCCTGCTCCTATGTTCCTATGTTCCTAACTCCACATGATCAGCGAGGCACAGCCTCAGGCCGACTTGGTGGGTGGTGCAAACAGATATTACTGCTTCTGATCTTCACCAGAACAGAGAGTGAGATGTAACATTGATCATCAATCAGACTGTGAGAGAATACAACAGAATAAAACACATGGAGAGAAACTGTGGAATAACAAATAGATTTGATTGGAATGTTGAATTCTGATTGGAATGGATAAAACAGCAGATTAAATTGGGATTCTCATTGATCTGGGACAGAAAAGAGAAACTGATGGAAAGAAATGAAGAAGAAAGAAAAGAAAGGATGGAACTGTTCACTTTTTTCAGTTTTTTCACTCACCCATCAAAGCTGGATAAAAAAAGTTGCAAACAACAGAGAATTTCACCAGAAAGGGAGATTAAGTGCTGTCGAAACCTTGGATCGAAGGATGCCCCAACAGATCATTTGTTTAACTGTCTCCTCACTGGGGGATTTCAAGCAGTGAGTAATATTATTCTATACTTTTGTTAAATGAACCCAGAACTGTCACTTGGAGTTAATATCTGTGTTCCGACTCCTGAATTATAAAATTGTGACTTTATCAATATTTTCTGGACACATTTCCAGCTGAAAGAGCTAAGAACTCTTTTCTAATTTACACAATACTATATACACACTCTTCAAGCCTCCTAAGCTGGCATCCTTGGTGCTGCTCTCTCTTCTCCCAAACCTCATCTCATTTGACTGTTACATCATCACTCAGACAGTGGGAGGGGTTGATCCCACTGTCTTCAGCATTAACCCTTTACATCCTTATACTACACTGTCTGTCAGAAAAAAATGGAGAGAGGAAACTTCCTTCATTTATCGAAAAACCAGCTGCTCCCAGTTGAAAATCAACTCAAACCCATCAGCGAGAGAGAGAGACTGTCAGAGAACTTCCTGCATCCAGTCCTGACCCTGTCACACTCAGCAGATGCTCACCCAGACCCCACTCTCATCAACACTGAACATTGTTACCGAGACACTTCAAATACTGTTGAGAAAAGGCAGGAAAGGTCAAAGTTCACAGCTGTTTTGAATAGAACAAAGTTTGATATCTCCTCACCGTTTCTCGGTAACCACATGAGACAATGGTTTTCTTATTTGGTTCCTTTGATTTTTCTTGTTCCTGACTGAGAAATATTCCAAACCTCAGATCAAGCCTTCCACTTGTGTCGTGTCCCAGTCTCAGTTACAAGCAACACATAATGACACACACACTTTGAAACATACAACACGGTCACACTTTCCTTCAGTGAGATTAAGGTCGAGCTTTTTTTCCAGGTTGAATGCAACTGTGAACAAATTTGTATCAAAGAAGTTGCCTTTGAAATATCAGCACTGAATTTTCGTTCGAGGAGGAAGAGCCATTCCAAACTCACATCCTTCACAAAGGCTGTTTTCTCCTGTGAATGAAATTCATCATGAAATTTGAATTCTCAGTTAAAGTTCACAAGACACAGACATAAATGTTGATACGGAAACTTCTCAAGCATATTGCAAATATGAAATAAAGCTCCGCTGGGAATCGAACCCAGGATCTCCTGTTTACAAGACAGGTGCTTTAACCAACTAAGCTACAGAGCCAGATCACAAGTGCTGTTGCAATTGAAATCTGAGGTGGTTACTATTTATTCTCATACCACTTCTCCACAGGTCACAACAAAAATTTTAACTTTTCCCACTTACTGATACAGTCAATCATCTGCTCTATTTTTCCCAGAATAGAAGACACTTAATGAACAACAAAATTATCAGTTTCTTATAGAACAAGTTTTAACTAATCATGAAGTAAAGCATAAACACACAGGTGGAAATTTTAAAAGTTCCCTTTTTACCTTAACCAACATTTAAAGTCCCTTTCTTACCTCAGCTGAACACACGCACACACACATACTGAAAAAAAAGGGATTTTTCTATACAATTCAGGGCTCTGTTAAAGACAATAAAAACACTTGGACTGATTACTTGCTCATTTCTGAATAAAACAGCAGATGAGATATGTTGTTCCAAAATTGACATACAGTCTAATTTCCGAGTACATGGACACAGGTCACTCGGTTCTTTTAGAAGAGTTTATTTAGAGGCGGGGTTGAGAATTAATTTTAGCAGGCTTCCTTCAAAGACAGAATATGAGACGAATTGACACAGTGAACTCCTTAGAGTCTTTTCAAGATTTGCTGCAAAACAAGGCGGGTTGCGGTCTTCTCTCATTCCTTGACACTTCTTCTGGCTAACTTTATCAGCTGCTCACTCCAGAAGCTAAAACACAATGACTGCTACAAACAAAAGCTTGCGATTTTTCTGCCCTCTTTGGTGCGCGCTGCTGCTGCCGGGCTTGTCCAATTAAGAGGCACGACTGACTTCTCTGTCCACATTTCCCCGTTACCAGGGCTTCTGTTCTACATTTAACTTGAGTCGTGACAACTTGTCAACATAGTTGTCAAATTAATACTTTCAGTGCCCTCTTGAAAAAGAACTGGTCTTACATTTATTCAGTTTGATTATAATTTCCTCAACAAAATAAAATTCACAAAAAAAAAATTCGAAGTCCCTTCCATAACATCATGTACTTTCCATGAGCTACAGGTTATTGCAAGTCT
Organism: Heterodontus francisci; assembly: GCF_036365525.1. Taxonomy (NCBI): domain Eukaryota; kingdom Metazoa; phylum Chordata; class Chondrichthyes; order Heterodontiformes; family Heterodontidae; genus Heterodontus; species Heterodontus francisci. The sequence continues at coordinate 5,558,403 of NW_027141369.1, read as the reverse complement.
CTCTGGCTGTGTTTTTTTCAGTTGATTTTGCACTCAGGTTCTTTCTGAATCCATGTGTTTGCAGTTCTTTGTGCGTGAGAGACATGGTGATATGCTTAAAGATTTCCCAACCAATTATTCATATCTCCGTCTTTCTCCGAACTTTGTACAAACACATTAATGTGGGAATCACACACACCAGGCCGTCAAACCTCTCCGCTAAACATTGAAAGGTGACAGTGTTTATTGTGACGGGGTTCCATTTATTCAGACACATCTGGTATAAAGGTAATAGAGATCAAGATGTGATTCACACATGTAATGTATTTGTATATTATGTTCATGAGGTAATGATGTAAATAAACACGTCCTTGCAATTTCCACACTTGGTGTACATTTTCTCTGCTGATGCCCCCTGAATATATCAGAGAAAATGGTGATGAGGATGAGATAAAAGTCCGAAAATATTGGCAGCAAACAGCAGCAGGGACTGCAGTGAACCAGATCAGCCAGCTCCTGGTGAGCTACCTGCTCGGATGGTGGAGGTTTTGGGTGGATTGTGTGAAGCCTGGGCCACAGACTGTCTCCTCAGTTGAATGAGATGCCGCAGGGTCGTAGTGTGCATCTGATTCAAAGTGATATTTAGGGAAAATATGGGTACACCCAAGGGATACATGGCTCGGAACATATGAGAGGGCTCGAGAACCATTCAGTTCATATATTGAAAGAATTGAAATGTTTTTCAGAGCTAATAACATATTGGAATGTGAAGATGAAAATATAGAGGTCAAGACTCAGAATAAAGCAATTCTTGAGGGCAAGAAAGCAATTTTGCTAATGGAAATTAGCCTGGAAGTGTACGACCAGCTAACAAAGCTTCCTGCTCCTATCAAGGCAAAAGATGTGCCATTCAAAACAATCATCACCAAGTTAGAGGAACATTTCAACCCTAAGCCACTAGAGATCACGGCAAGCTAAAAATTTGGAACCAGAAAGCAGAAAAGTAGTGAAACAGTTGGTGAGTACATTGTGGCACTGAAGAATTTATCACTGCATTGCAGCTTTGGCACATTCTTAGACGGTACATTATGAGACAGATTTGTGCTTATATTGGTGAATGAGAAAAGATACGAAACACACAGAATCCGACATTTGAGCTAGCGTGTCAGATTGCTCTTTCCATGGAGATAGCATCAAAGAATGCTCGGGAATTTCATCCTGTGCCAGTGATAGTAACACACTTCAGGGGAGCTTAAAAAAAACTGGAAAATGGGCTTTCAAATGGCAGATAAAATTTACACAGAGAATTGTGAAGTGATACAATTTGGGAGGAAGAATAAGGAGAGGCCATATAAATGAAATGTTACAATTCTAAAGTGGGTGCAAGAACAAAGAGACAATGTACACCAATCTTAGAAGGTTTGAAAAGGCTGCTAAGAGAAAACAGGACACTTGGCTTTATTAATAGAGGCATAGAGTAAAAGTAAATAAGTTATGATAAACCTTTATAAAATACTGGGTCTGAATGGCCTACTCCTGTACCTCCACAGAAAGCTTCCATTCCAGGTTTACACACACTTGTCAGGATCATTCTCCACAGATCCCGCCACTCCAGGCTCGGACACCCTCTTCAGGATCACTTTCCATAGATCCCACCACTCCATGCAAGGATATCTCCCTCACGATCAGATCACAGGTCCTTAGTCCTACCACATCCAGTCATGAATGATGGTGGACAGATTAGATGAGGAGGCTCCAAAAACATCCCCATCCTCAATGATGTTGGAGCCAAAGCTGAAGCATTTCTAACAATCTTCTGTCAGAAATTGCTCAGTGGATGATTCATCTCGGCCTCCTGAGGTCCCCAGCATCACAGTTTCCAGTCTTCAGCCAATTCGATTCATTCCACATGATAGTAAGAAACAGATGAAGGCACTCGATACAGCAAAGACTATGGGCCCTAACAACATTCCGGCTCTAGTACTGAAGACTTGTGCTCCAGAACTAGCTGCACTCTCAGCCAAGCTGTTCCAGTAGAGCTACAACACAGGCATCTTCTCGACAATGTGGAAAATTGCCCAAGTGTGCCCTCTCCATAAAAAAAATCAGGACAAATGCAATCTGACCAATTACCACCCCATCAGTCTATTATCAATCAGCAGCAAAGTGATGGAAGATGTCATCAACAGTGCGATCAAGCACCACACACTTGGCAATAATCTGCTCATCGATGCTCAGTTTAGGTTCTGCCAGGGTCTCTCGGCTCCAAGCAAATACTAGCAGGTAGAGTATAATATGGGAAAATGTGAGGTTATCCACTTTGGTAGGAAGAATGGAAAAGCAAAATATTACTTAAATTGCAAGAGACTACAGAATGCTACGGTGTAGAAGGATCTGGGTGTCCTTGTACATGAATCACTAAAAGTTGGCATGCAGGTAGAGCAAATAATTAGGAAGGCAAATAGAATGTTACCTTTTATTTCAAGGGGAATGGAGGACAAAAGTAGAGAAGTCTTGCTGCAAATGTACAGGGGTGTTGGTGAAAACACACCGAGAGTACCGTGTACAGTTTTGGTTTCCTTATTTAAGGAGGGATATCCTTGCAGTGGAGGCAGTTCAGAGAAGGTTCACTGGATTGATTCCTGTGATGAAGGGGTTGTCTTATGAGGAGAGTTGAGCAGGCTGGACCTGTACTCATTGGAACTGAGAAAAAATGATCGGTGATCGTATTGAAACATATAAGATTCTGAGGGGGCTTGACGGGGTAGATGCTGAGAGGATGTTTCCCCTCATGGTGGAATCTAGAACTCAGCGACACGGTTTCAGAATTAGGGGTTTTCCATTTAAGAAGGAAATGAGGCGGAATTTCTTCTCTCAGAGATTCATTAATCTTTGGAATTATCTAGCGCAGAGAGCAATGGAGGCTGGATCATTGAATGTCTTCAAGACTGAGTTCGACAGACTTTTATCAACCAGGAAGTCAAGGGTTATGGGGAGCAGGAAGAACGTGGGAGTGAGGCCATGATCAGGTCAGCCATGATCCTATTGAATGGCCCACTCCTGCTACTATTTCTTCTGTTCTTATAACCTCATTGCAGATTGGTTCAAACAGAGACGAATTTTAGATTAGATTTTTTTTTTTTTAGATTAGTGATACAGCACTGAAACAGGCCCTTCGGCCCACCGAGTCTGTGCCGAACATCAACCACCCATTTGTACTAATCCTACACTAATCCCATATTTCTACCAAACATCCCCACCTGTCCCTATATTTCCCTACCACCGACCTACACTAGTGACAATTTATAATGGCCAATTTACCTATCAACCTGCAAGTCTTTTGGCTTGTGGGAGGAAACCGGAGCACCCGGAGAAAATCCACGCAGACACAGGGAGAACTTGCAAACTCCACACAGGCAGTGCCCGGAATCGAACCCGGGTCTCTGGAGCTGTGAGGCTGCGGTGCTAACCACTGCGCCACTGTGCCGCCCCAGAATGAGTGGAATTCCAGAAGAGAGGTGAGAGTGATTGCCCTTGAGTGAGTGTGGCATCAAGGATCCCAGCAAAATTGAAGTCAATTGGAATCGGGGGAAAACTCTCCACTTGGTGGAGTCGTACCTCGCACAAAGCAAGATGGTTGTGGTTAGTGGAGGCCAATCATCTCAGCCCAGGACATTGCCTCAGGAGTTTCTCAGGGTAGTGTCCTAGGTCCAGACATCCTCAGCTGTTTCATTGTTGACTCAGAAGAGTCAGAAGCGGGAATGTTCCCTGCTGATTCACAATTCCTCAGATACTGAAGCAGTCTGTGCCCACAAGCAGCAAGACCGATACAACGTTGAGGCTTCAGCTGATAAGTGACAAGCAACCTTCTGGCCACACAAGTGCCAAGCAGTGAACATCTCCAATGAGAGAAAATCAAACCATCCACCTTTTGATATTCAGCAGCATTACCATCGCTGAATCCCTCACCATAAACATCTTGGGGGTTACCATTGACCAGAAACTAAACTAGACCAGTCACATCTATGCTGCGGCCATAAGCGTCGGTCAGAGATTGGGAATTCTGCAGCAAGTATCTCACCTCCTGATACACCAAAACCTGTCCACTATCTACAAGGCACAAGTCAGGAGTGTGATGGAATACACCTCACTCAACAACACTCAAGAAGCTCAACACCATCCAGGACAAAGCATCCCACTTGATCAGAACCTAACCCACCACCTTAAACATTCACTTCCTCCACCCCAGTACACAGTGGCTGCAGTGTGTACCATCTCCATATGAACTGCAGTAACTTGCCAAGTATCCTTCAACAGCACCTTCCAAGCCCGTGACCACTACCACCTCGAAGGACAAGGGCAGCAGATGCATGGTAACTCACTATCTGCAGTTTCCCCTCCAAGTCACTCACCATCCTGACATGGAACTATATCCCCATTTCTTCGCTATTGTTGGGTCACAATCCTGGAACTCCCTCCCCAATAGCACTGTGGGTGTTCCTACACCATATGGACTGCAGTGGTTCCAGAAGGCAGCTCACCACTACATTCTCAAAGGCAATTAGGGATGGGTAATAAATGCTAGACTTATCAGCGATACTCGCGCCCAAGAATGAATAAAAACCAAATCACTCTCCAAAGATTCCCCACAATTCAGGCTTGGACATTTACTTCAGGAGCACAGAGCTTTATATAACTACAACATGAGTTCCAATCTTCAGATTCCATTCGCCTTTCACATTATTTTCTACCAGTCCACTAGCTTTTAGTGATTCAGCACTCGGGTCTCTGCTTCCCCAGTTTCTAACATCTCACCACTTATAAAAACACTCTGATCTATCTTTCGTAGGTCCTAGATGACCCCTCATTTTAAACTCCATCTGCCAAAGCATTGCTCACTCACTTAATCTATCAAGAAGATTTGAAAATAAATTTCTTGCCAAAGGATAATGTTCTGCTTCTGCTCCCTCGCCGTTTGCTTTTTCAGTTAGTCTTTCACTTGGTGTAAATCCAGAGAAAGTAAAGATGGAAGGAAGGGAGGGAGGGATAAATCTTCCTCCTTTTCGTGATCCCAATTTGATCTTCATTCCAGTCCAATTTGGTGAAGAATTCCAATTGTCTGTCTCAATTTTAATAAAGTATAAACAATTCTGGAATCACCTTCTAGATATTTAGTTTAGAGATACAGCACTGAAACAGGCCCTTTCGCCCACCGAGTCTGTGCCGACCATCAACCACCCATTTATACTAATCCTACACCAATCCCATATTCCTACCACATCCCCACCTGTCCCTGCCACCTACCTATACTAGGGGCAATTTATAATGGCCAATTAACCTATCAACCTGCAAGTCTTTGGCATGTGGGAGGAAACCAGAGCACCCGGAGAAAACCCACGCAGACACAGGGAGAACTTGCAAACTCCACACAGGCAGTACCCGGAATTGAACCCAGGTCGCTGGAGCTGTGAGGCTGCGGTGCTAACCATGGCGCCGCCAAGATATTGACAAGAAGAGGTTTCCAGGCCGACTTAACACAACATTTCCCCCCCTGGAAACAACAATGCACTCGACAGTTCATAAACTAACAAGGATGGGATTTGAACCCACACACGCAAAGCACAATAGATTAACAATCCATCATGTTAACCTCTCCGCCACCTTGTCAACTGTTTTGGTGTGATGGTCACCTTCAGCTCAGATCCTGACTGTGCAGACAGATGTGCAATGATGGAAATGTAGCTTCTGTTAGTAAATGAAATTTCCATCACATCAGGTCATGGCCTGTTGGGAATGGAGCGGTGTGAAACATTCCAGACCATGTCCAACACGTTTCTACTCAGTGTGAAAACTCACCACGGAAAGACTGGAACATACAAACATTTGATCACACCATGATTAACATCACTCAGACACCTGAACCATTAGGTCACTGACGAAGTCATGGTGACTTCTAATTTCTCATGAAATGACAACTAAACTAACTGACTGGAAGAATTGCTTTAACTCCACATGATCAGAGAGACACAGCCTCAGACGACTTGTCAGGTGGCGTAAACAGATATTACTGCTTCTGATCTTCACCAGAACAGAGAGTGAGATGTAACATTGATCATCAAACAGACTGTGAGAGAATACAACAGAATAAAACACATGGAGAGACACTGTGGAAAAACAAATAGATTTGACTGGAATGTTGAATTTTAATTGGAATGGATAAAACACCAGAAACAGCAGATTAAATTGGGATTCTCATCATTATATTGATCTGGGACAGAAAAGAGAAACTGATGGAAAGAAGGGAAGAAGGAAGACAAGAAAGGATGGAACTGTTTACTTTTTTCAGTTTTTTCACTTGCCCATCAAAGCTGGATAAAAAAGTTGCAAATAACAGAGAATTTCACCAAAAAGGGAGATTAAATGCTACCGAAACCTTGGATTGAAGGGTGCCCCAACAGATCACCTGTTTAACTGTCTCCTCACTGGGGGATTTCAATCAGTGAGCAATATTATTCACTACTTTTTTTGTGAAATAAACCCAGAACTGTCACTTGGAATTAATATCTGTGTTCCGACTCCTGAATAATAAAATTGTGAGTTTCTCGATATTTTCGGGACACATTTCCTGCTGAAAGAACTAAGAACTCTTTTCTAATTTACACAATACTATATACACACTCATCAAGCCTCCTAAGCTAGCATCCTTGGTGCTGCTCTCTCTTCTCCCAAACCTCATCTCATGTGACTGTTACATCATCACTCTGACAGTGGGAGAGGTTGATCCCACTGTCTTCAGCATTAACCCTTTACATTCTTATGCTACACTGTCTGTCCAAAAAATGGTTAGAGAACTTCCTTCATTTATCGAAACACCAACAGCTGCCAGTTGTAAATCAACTCAAACCCATCAGAGAGAGAGAGAGAGAGACTGTCAGAGAACTTCCTGCATCCAGTCCTGACCCTGTCACACTCAGCAGCTGCTCACCCAGACCCCACCCTCATCAACACTGAATACTGTTACCGAGACCCTTCAAATAATGTTTATAAAAGGCGGAAACATTCAAAGTTCATCGCAGCTGGACCGAATAGAACAAAGTTTAATATCTTTTCACCGTCACTCAGTGACCACATGAGAGACAGTCCTTAAATCAGTAGCATAAATTATCAGCTGTAAGAATGTTTGTCATTGGGTTGAATAATTTCTGTGTGAGAAATATTCCAGCATCATAAACCAGGGGAACGTGCTGACTGAGCTGTGTCTTCATCTCTTCTGGTCAGTCGCACAGTTCACCCTTCATTCTGCTCTGATTCGCTTTCCCCAAGCGGATCTTCAGATTCTCAAATAGTCACAGAATCGTACAGCATAGAAACAGGTCCTTCGGCCCACCGCATCCATGTCGACCATAATGCCTATCTATACTAATCCCACCTGCCTGCATTAATTCCATATCCCTCTCTGCCTTGCTCATTCAAGTACCTGTCCAGATGCCTCTTAATTGTCACTACTGTTCCTGCCTCCACCACCTCCTCAGGCAGCTCATTCCAGATACCCACGATTCTTTATGTGAAAAATTTACCCCTTTGATCCCCTTTAAACCTCCTCCCTCTCACCTTAAATCTATGCCCTCTAATTTTAGTCACCCCTCCCATGGGAAACAGACTCTGGCTATCTATGCTATCTATGCCTCTCATAATTTTATATACCTCTATCATGTCTCCTCTCAGCCTCCTTCGCTCCAGGGAAAACAGACCCAGCCTGTCCAATCTCTCTTGATAACTCATGCCCTCCAAACCAGGCAACATCCTTGTGAATCTTTTCTGCACCCTTTCTAGCTTAATCACATTTTTCCTGTAATGCGGCAACCAGAACTGCACACAGTACTCCAAATATGGCCTAACCAACGTTATGTATAACTGTAACATGACGTCCTAACACTTGTACTCAATGCCTCGGCTGATGAAGGCAAGCATGCCATACGCCCCCTTCACCACCCTGTCTACCTGTGTTGCCACTTTCAGGGAACTATGTACTTGCACACCAAGGTCTCTCTGCTCAACAACACTCCCCAGAGCCCTGCCATTCACTGTATATGTCCTGCCCTGGCTTAACTTCACAAAATGCATCACTTCACACTTGTCTGCATTAAATTCCATTTGCCAAGCCCTTGTCCACTTTCCCAGTTGATCTATATCCTGTTGTAACCTTAGACAACCTTGTTCACTGTCCACTATACCACCAATTTTGGTGTCTTCTGCAAACTTACTAATCATGCCCCTTACATTCACATCCAAGTCATTAATATATATGAAAAACAACAGGGGGTCCAGCACCGATCCCTGCGGCACACCACTGGTCACCGGCCTCCAATCTGAAAAACAACCGTCCACTACCACCCTCTGCCTCCTACCACCAAGCCAATTTTGCATCCAATTTGCGAGCTCATCCTGGATCCCATTTGTTCGAACCTTCTGGACCAGCCTACCAAGTGGGACCTTGTCAAAGGCCTTGCTAAAGTCCATGTAGACAACATCCATCGCCCTGCCCTCGTCAATCCTCTTGGTGACTTCCTTGAAAAACTCAATCAAATTCGTGAGACATGATTTCCCACGCACAAAGCCATGCTGACTATCGCTAATCAGACCATGCCTTTCCAGAAGCATATAAATTCTGTCTCTCAGAATCCCTTCCAATAACCTTCCCACCACTGATGTAAGACTCACCGGCCTGTAGTTTCCTAGCTTATCCCTTCTGCCCTTCTTAATAAAGGCACAACATTAGCTATCCTCCAGTCTTCCGGTACCTCACCCGTAGCTAATGATGACACAAAAATCTCTGCCAGGGCCCCAGCAATCTCCTCCCTTTCTTCCCATAGCATCCTAGGATACACCTGGTCAGGCCCTGGGGATTTATCCACCTTAAGGCACTTCAAAACCTCCAACACCTCATCCTTTGTAATGTTGATATGCTCCAGGATATCAGTGTTCCTTCCCTTGAACTCACTAGCTTCCATGACCTTCTCCACGGTAAATACGGATAAGAAATATTCATTTAAGACCTCGCCCATTTCCCGTGGCTCCACACATAGATTGCCACACTGATCCTTAAGGGGACCTCCTCTCTCCCTAGCTACCCTTTTACTCTTAATATACTTATAGAATCTTTTAGGATTCTCCTTTATCTTATGTGCCAGGGAAATCCCATGGCCCCTTTTCGCCCTCCGAATTTCCTTCTTAAGTGTAGTCCTACATCCCCTATACTCGCTCGATCCCAGCTGCCTATACCTGACATAAGCCTCCTTCTTTGTCCTGACCAGACCTCAATATCCCTCGTCAACCAAGGTTCCCTAAACTTGTCAGCTTGCCCTTCCATCTAACAGGAACATGCCTGCCCTGAACTCTTCCTATCTCATTTTTAAAAGCCTCCCACTTACCTGCAAACAGCCTCTCCCATTCAACTTTTGAGAGTTCCTGTCTGATGCCATCGAAATTAGCCTTCCCCCAATTTAGGACTTCAACCTGAGGACCAGTCCTATCCTTTTCCAGAACTATCTTGAAGCTAATAGAGTTATGGTCACTGGTCCCAAAGTGCTCCCCCACTGGCACATCAACCACCTGCCCATCCTCATTTCCTAAGGGGAGGTCGAGTGTAGCCCCTTCTCTAGTAGGACCATCCATATACTGCTTCAGACAACTATCCTGGACACATTTAACAAATTCTTCCCCATCTCATCCCTGAGCACTAAGGCAGTCCCAGTCAATGTTAGGGAAGCTAAAATCACCTACTATTACAACCCTATAATTCCTACACCTATCTGTGATTTCCCTACATATATGCTCCTCCACTTCCCTCTGACTATTGGGGGGCCTATCGTATAATCCCATCAAAGTGATCACCCTTTTCTTATTTCTAACTTCTACCCACAGGTCCTCGCTGGACATTCCCCCCCAGATATCCTCTCTAAGTACTGCTGTGATGTCCTCCCTAATCAATAGTGCAACTCTCCCTTCTCTCTTACCTCCACCTCTGTCACGCCGAAAGCTTCGGTACCCCGGAACATTGAGCTGCCAGTCCTGCCCATCCCTCAACCACGTTTCCGTAATAGCTACAATATCACAATCCCATGTACCAATCCATGCTCTGAGTTCATCTGCCTTACCTGTAAGGCTTCTTGCATTAAAGTAAATGCAGTTTAGCCTACCAGACCTTCCACGCTCCCTGTCCTGCCCCTGCCCTGCCTGCCTACTGGTCTTGCTTGCTTTAACCTCTACATTTGCCTCAACCATCTCATCTGAGAGATTACTACTTCAGATCCCACCCCCTGCAAGACTAGTTTAAACCCTCCTGATTAGTACTAGCAAACCTCTCTGCAAGGATATTGGTCCCCCTCCAGTTCAGATGCAACCCATCCTTCTTGTCCAGGTCACCTCTGCACCAGAATAGATCCCAATGATCCAAGTAGCTGAAGCCCTCCCGCCTTCGCCAGTCTTCAGCAACGCATTCATTTGCCTTATCCTCCTATTCCTACCCTCACTATCACGTGGAATAATCCTGAGATTACAACCATAGAGGTCCTGCTTTTTAACCTTCTGCCTAACTCCCTATATTCACTTTGCAGGACCTCATCTCTCTTCCTGCCTATGTCGTTAGTACCAATATGGACCACGAACTCTGGCTGCTCACCTTTCCCTTTCAGAATGTCCTGCAGCCGCTCCGAGACATCCTTGACCTTAGCACCAGGGTGGCAACATACCATCCTGGAGTCTCGTTTGTGGCCACAGAAACGCCAATCTGCACCCATTACTATAGAATCCCCATCAGTATAGCTCTTGCAACACTTTTCCTCCGTGGTGCCACAAACTTGGCTGTTGCTGCTTTCCCCTGGGAGGTCATCCCCCCGCAACAGTATCCAAAGCGGTATATCTGTTTGAGAGGGGGATGGCCACAGGGGACTCCTGCACCATCTGCTACTCCGTCTGTTGGTCACCCATCTCTTTTCTGCCTGTGCAGCCATTACCTGCATTGTGACCACCTCACTAAACATGCTATCCACAACGTCCTCAGCATCACGGATGCTCCACAGTAAATCCACCTGCAGCTCCAGTTCCGTAATGCGGGTAGCCACTAGCTGCAGCTGGATACACTTCCTGCAGACATGGTCACCAGGGACACTGGAAGCGTCCCTGATTTCCCTCAAAGCGCAGGAGGAGCATATCACGGGGCTGAGCTCTCCTGTCATGACTTACCCTTAGGTTAATTAGTTACTACCTTCATTAAAAAATACTAATTATACTAGGGTAATTGTTCCACCCACTACAATCTAAAGTCCTGAAAAAAATAACACTTTAGTAGTACTCACCTTATCACCAGAGGTTTTTTTTCCAACAAAAAAAAACAACTTTCCCCTTATTTTTTAAGATATTCAAACAGCTGCTACTTACCAACCAATCGGCTTGCAGCTCTCCTCTGATGTCACTGTTTGCCTTTTTTGTTCAATATTCCGGCGCATTGGAAGAGGTTCGACTGCTCTCCGCTCCCGGAAGGTAAGAGACTGGGCCTCGATCCGAGTGGTCAATTTACAGGCTCCGCTCCCGGTGTTCCCCCCACAGGTCCGCTCTGCTCCTCGCCTCTCCACTCTTGGAAGGTAAGAGCAAATCTGGAGACTGGGTTTTCTTAAATAGTTCCTTTCGATTTTTCTTGCTCCTGAATGATAATATATTTCAACCTTGGATCAACCTTGTGTTGTGTCCCAGTCTCGGTTAAAAGTGACACATAACGGCACCAACACTCTGAAACATACAACATGGTCACACTCTGCTTCAGTGAGATTAATGCTGAAGCAGTTTCCATGTCGAATGCGATTGTGAACAAATTTAATTCGAGGAAATTGTGGGTGATTGAGTATTTGCACTGAATTTCTGTGCAAGAAGCGACAGTTTCAAACAGCCATTCCCAAATCACTTCCTTCACAAAGACAAAAACTGTGCTGTCTTAACGTGTGACTCAACTTCACAGACAAATCTGAACTCGAAGTTCAGGAGAAGACAGAGAAGTGAATAATTGACAGTGTAATCTTTGAATCATAATTTTCTGTTTCTTCGCTGAAGTGAGGCTCAACCCGAAGACACGCGAGATTACGGAAATCTACAAATTTGGAATGAGAAAGCATAAAGTAGTGAAACAGTTGGTGAGTACATTGTGGCACTGAAGAATTTATCACTACATTGCAACTTTGACACATTCTTCGATCGTACATTATGAGACAGATTTGTGCTTATATTGGCGGATGAGAAAGGATACTAAACGCACAAAATCCCACATTTGAGCTAGCGTGTAAGATTGCTCTTGACATGGAGATAGCATCAAAGAATGCTCGGGAATTTCGTCCTATGCTAGTGACAGTAATACACTTCAGAGGAACTTAAACACACTGGTAAAATGGGCTTTCACACAACAGATAACATTTTACACAGAGAAGTGTGAAGTGATACAGTTTGGGAGGAAGAATGAGACAATGTACACCAATCTTTTTTGGTCAAGGTTTGAAAAGGTTGCTAAGAGCAAACAGGACACTTGGCTTTATTAATAGAGGCATAGAGTAAAAGCAAATAAGTTATGCTCAACCTTTATAAAACACTGGGGCTGAATGGCCTCTTCCTGTCCCTCCACAGAAAGCTTCCACTCCAGTCTCGGACACCCTTGTCAGGATCACTCTCCATACATCCCGCCACTCCACGCACGGATATCTCCCTCAGGATCAGATCACAGCTCCACAGTCCTGCCACATCCAGTCGTGAATGGTGGTGGATAATTAAATAACTAACCAGATGAGGAGGCTCCAAAAACATTCACATCCTCAATGATGGTGGTGCTGAGCACGTCAGTGCAAAAGATGAAGCTGAAGCATTTGCAACCATCTTCAGTCAGAAATATTAAGTGGATTTGATCTGTGCTAATTTCAGCTCCTCATGCTCGCTGGTGCCTTGGTTCTCTGGTGCTAATTTCAGAGTAAATCATGCAGCTTGACCATTGGAGCCAAAGAAAAAGACACAGGAGAGGTTGAAAGTGCCAAAACCTGGTATTGAACCAAGAACTGTTTAACTGTTAGTATAGCACTAACTCAACAAAGCTATTTCAACAACACACTAAAGCCACCATTCTGTCACTGCTTTGGAAGACAATATATACATTAAAGTGTTTGTAAAAAGTTACAGAACACAACATGTGAGTAATATTCCCCATTGTTTTCTCAGTACTGATGGATTGTGAAGCGGGAGACAGCCAGAAGTCCCACTGAGCAGCACTGACCCTGAGCTGTGAGTGAAATGAGATAAAGTTCAATCTTTAGCAGAGAGATTCTGGAGAGAGGTAAGAGTCCTGAATCAAGGAGAGACTTTCTGACATAATAAAAGCCAAATACTGCAGATGCTGGAAATCTGAAATAAAAACAAAAAGTGCTCGAAATATTCAGTAGGTCTGGCAGCATCTGTGGAGAGAGAAACAGAGAAAACATTTCAGGTCTGTGACCTTTCATCAGAACAGACAAAGGTTAAAAAAGAATTAGGTTTTAAACAAGTGAAGGGGAGGGGTGTGTGGGAGTGAACAAAGGGGAAGTTGTTTGATAGGGCAGAGGGCAGGAGAGATTAAATAACAAAGCTGTCCTGGGACAAATGCAAAGAGTGTGTTAATGCTTGTGGTTGTCTGACACCAGTCATGCTCTGAAGTTATTGAACTCAATGTTCAGTCCACAAGGCTGCAGAGTGCTGAATCGAAAGGTCAGGTGCTGCTCCTCGAGCTTGCGTTGATGTTCACTGGAACACTGGAACAGGCCAAAGACAGAAATGTTGACATGAGAACAGAGTGCAGTGTTGAAATGGCAAGCAACCAGAAGCTCAGGGTCATGCTTTCGCACTGAGCAGAGGTGTTCCAGCTAATCTGCGTTTGGTCTCCCCGGTTTAGAGGAGACCGCATTGTGAGCAGTGAATACAGTATACATAATTGAAAGAAGTACAAGTAAATCGCTGCTTCACCTGAAAAGAGTATATCGGGCTTTGGATAATGAGCAGAGAGGAGGGAAAAGGGCAGGTATTATATCTCCTGCGATTGCATGGGAAGGTGCCTTGGGAAGGGGACGAGGTGTTGGGGTAATGGAGGAGTGGACCAGGGTGTCGTGGAGGGAACAATCCCAGCAGAATGCTGACAGGGGAGGGGAGGATGCGTTTGGTGGTGGCATCACGCTGGAGGTGGCGGAAATGGTGGAGGATGATCCTTTGGATGTGGAGGCAGGTGGGGTGGAAAGTGAGGACAAGGGGAACCCTGTCGCAGTTCTGGGAGGGAGGAGAAGGCGGAGGGCAGAGGTTGAGGGTCCTGTCAACTACACTGGGAGGGGGCGGTGGGGGGGGGGGAGTTGAAATCTGATGATGTTGTTGAATTTAATTGCAAACACTCCTTGAACTCTCTGCCGATGAAGTCTGAAAAAGGGAAGAACAACCACACAACAAGGGTCTCAAATCCAAGACCCTGAGATTAAAAGTCTCATGCTCGACCAACTGAGCTAACAAGACCTGATACAGTACTTCTACTCTGTCTGTTATTGGACGGATGCAGCTGTTGGCTCCACCCCAAGGGCGGGAGTTTGTTCCACCAACCATGAAGCAGCTTCCCTTCAATTCCCCAGATTATCAGGAAATCCACTTCCAGAAGCCCCAAAGTGTGATATATTCCTTTCACTCATCAATAATAAAACTGAAATCTTTTTACCTTCCAAATGCTGCCATCTATTTTGTCAGTATTTATTTCTCTCTCCTTTTTATTTAGTTCATGCATTCCTTAGGGATTTGTTTTCCAATTATTTCTGAGGGAAGAAATGAACAGATCTGGCAGCTCAAAACTGGGCATCCATGAGGCACTGTGGGCCATCAGCAGCAGCAGAATTGTATTTAAACACAATATGTTACCTCATAGCCTGACATATCCCTCACTCTACCATTACCATCAAGCCAAGGGAGCAATAGTGGTTCAATGAAGTGTGCAGGAGGGCATGTCAGGAACAGCACCAAGCAGACCTAAAAATGAGGTGTCAACCTGGTGAAGCTATAACACAGGATTACTTGCATGTCAAACAGTGGAAGCAGCATGCAATAGACAGAGCTGAGTGATCTCACAACCAACAGATCAGATCAAAGCAGTGCAGTCCTGCCACATCCAGACCTGAATGGTGGTGGATAATTAAACAATTAACAGGAGGTCAAGGCTCCACAAATATTCCCATCCTTAATGATAGGGGAGACCAGCATATCAGTGCAAAATACAAGGTTGAATCATTTGCAACCACCTTCAGCCAGAAGTGCCAAGTTGATGATCCATCTCGGCCTCCTCCTGAGGTTCCCAGCATCACAGATGCCAATCTTCAGCTAACCCAATTCACTCCACATGATATTTGGAGCGGTTCAAGAAGGCAGCTCACCACCACCTTCTCAAGGGCAATTAGGGATGGGCAATAAATGCTGGCCTGGCCAGCGTCGCCCATATCCCATGAATGAATAAAAAGAAAATCAAGAAATGGCTGAAGGCTCTGGATACTGACAACATCCCGGCTGTAGTGCTGAAGACTTATGCTCCAGAACTAGCCGTGCCACCAGCCAAGCTGTTCCAGTACAGCTGCAGCACTGGCATCTACCCGGCAATGTGGAATATTGCCCAGGTATGTTCTGTACACAAAAAGCAGGACAAATCCAACCCGGTCAATTACTGCCCCGCCGGCCTCCTTTTGATCATCAGTAAAGTGATGGAAGGTGTCGTTGACAGTGCTATCAAGCAGCACCTACACAGCAATAACCTGCTCTTCATTGCTCATTTTG
Source organism: Heterodontus francisci (assembly GCF_036365525.1). NCBI lineage: Eukaryota > Metazoa > Chordata > Chondrichthyes > Heterodontiformes > Heterodontidae > Heterodontus > Heterodontus francisci. Next base: position 5,542,566 of record NW_027141369.1, on the reverse strand, counting down.
GGTTCCGCCAGGGCCACTCAGTTCCTGACCTCATTATGGCATTGGCCCAAATATGGGCAGACGAGTTGAATTCAGGAGGTGAGATGAGGTGACAGTGACTACTCTTGCCAAGGGCATCAAGGAGCCCTTGCAAAATTGAAGTCAATTTTAATCAGGGGAAAACTCTCCACTAGTTGGAGTCATACATCGCGCAAAGGAACATGGTGATGCTTGTTGGTGGCCAATCATCTCGGTCCCAGAACATCACTCAGGACTTCCTCAGGGTAGTGACCTGGGCCCCAACCATCTTCAGCTGCTTCATCAATGACCTTCCCTCTGTAATAAGGTCAGAAGTGGGGATGTTCGCTGATGATTGCAAAATGTTCTGTCGCATTAACATCTCCTCAGATACTGAAGCAGTCCAAGTCCACATGTAGAAAGACCTGGACAACGTTGGGCTTGGGCTAACAAGTGGCAAGTAACATTCACGCCACAAAAATGCCAGGCAATGACCATTTCCAACAAGAGAGAATCTAACCATATCCCCTTGACATTCAATGACATTACCATTTCTGAATCCTTCACTATCAACATTCTGGGGGTTACCATTGAGCAGAAACTGAATTGGATCAGCCATATAAATAGCATAGCTACAAGAGCAGGTCAGAGGCTGGAAATTCTGCTGTGACTGACTCACCTCCTGTCCACCATCTACAAGGCACAAGTCAGGAGTGTGATGCAATACTCCCCACTTGCCTGGATGAGTGGAGCTCCAACAACACCAAAGAAACTCAACACCGTCCAGGACAAAGCAGCTCGTTTGATCAGCACCTCATCTACGACTTTAAATATTCATTCCCTGCACCACCAGTGAACAGTGGCAGCAGTGTGTACCATCTACAAGATGCACTGCAGCAACTCACCAAGCCTCCTTCAACAACACCTTCCAAACGCCCGACCTTGAGAACCTGGATGGACATTGAATGAATGGGAACACCACCATCTGCAAGCTCCCCTCCAAGCTGCACACCATCTTGACATGGAACTATATCACCGTTCCTTCACTGTCACTTGATCAATATCCTGGAACTTCCTTCCCAACAGCACTGTTGTTTATAAAACACATGGACTGCAGTGGCTCAAATAAGCTGCTCACCACCACCTTCTCAAGGGCAATTAAGCATCGACAATAAAGGCTGCGTTTGCTGACAACACAACCACTAGGTGGCACAACTCGCTTTCTCCCCCTCCTTCGCACCGGCCGCTTCCACCCTCCACAGTCGCTCACTCCAGACCTCACTGCTCCCCCCACTTCCCTGGACGATTGTTCCCCGATCGCGTCACCACATTCTCTGGTCGCTTGCTCACTCCCCACCCCCCTCCCCTCCAGCCGCTAGCTCTATGCTGCGCTGCTTCCCTTCTCTCGGCCACTTGCTCCCACGTTTGTCCAGTCTCCACGCGCCGCCCGAAGAAGTAAGGTGGGCTGCAAAGTGTGACATAGGAGCGAGTAGTGAGTGGCCTAGAGGAGGGAAGTGGCACAGCCTAGAGCTAGCAGCTGGAGCGGAGATTGGGGGGTTGAGAGCGAGCAGCCAGAGAGCTCGGTGACACGAGCGGGGAACGATCGGCAAGGGGAGCATCGAGGTGTGGAGCGAGCGGCTGAGGGGAGGAAGCGTCGAGGCCTGGAGCGAGTTGCCGAGGGGGGAGAGCTCCAGCCTCAAAGTCTCCTATTCAGCCGCTTCCTCCAGCTGAGTGAGGGGCTGGATACCCGATGATGCTTTCGCGCACATGAGCGAAGATGGACCAGGCGCGGATATGCGATGACGTTGGCGCTGCACAATGACATCATCCTGCGCATGTGCCACTTAATCCTGGCAAGATGTAGCTGTGCCTATGCACAGCTTGGCACAGTCCGATGATGTCAGCGGGCCGCTCCATTGACAGGAATCACATTGTGTCAGCAGTGCCCACATCCCATGAAAGAATAAAAAAGAGATTTACCACAATGGTAGCAGGGTGAGGGATTTCAGTTATGTGGAGAGATTGGAGAAGCTGGGGTTGTTCTCCTTGCAGCAGAGAAAATTCAGAAGAGATTTGACACATTTGTTCAAAATCATGGAGGGTTTCAATAGTTTAAATAAGGAGAAACTGTTTCCAGTGGTAAAAGGGTCAGTAAGCAGAGTACACAGATATCAGGTGATTGGCAGAAGAACCAGAGGTGACATGAAGAACCATTTTTTACACAGCAATGTGTTGTGATAAAGAAAGAAAAGACTTGCATTTATATAGCACCTTTCAAGACCACTGGACATATCAAAGCACTTTGTAGACAATGAAATACTTTTGAAGTGTAATCACTGTTGTAATGTCAGAAATGCAGCAGCTAATACCCACAAACAGCAATGTGATAATGACCAACTGATCTGATTGAGAGGCAAATATTGATCACAACACCAGGGAGAATTGCTCTTCACTTGTTTGAAATTGCAGCATGGGATCTTTTACATTCACCCAAACATGCAGACCAGGTCTTGGTTTAACATCACACCTGAAAGGCAGCACCTTCAACACCCTCAGTGCTGCACTGGAGTGTCAGCTGTGAAATCTGAACCCAGAAGCTTGTGATTTCGAGGTGAGTGTGACCAACTGAGCCACAGCTTTTACCTGAGTCTCAATCCTTCTAACAACAGTTTCTCTCTATCGGGTCTGTCACGGCCCCTCATGATTGTGAACACCTCTATCAAATCTCCTCTCGAAGGAGAACAACCCCAGCTTCTCCAAACTAACCACATAACTGAAATCCTAACCACACATTGCAGAAAGCAATTTTTCCTCAAGTTCCTTCTGGTTTTGTGAGTCTCTTTAAATCTGTAACCTTCGGTTATTGACCGTTCAGCAGTTAGAAACAGTTCCTCAGTATTTACTCCACCTCAAACCTTCAAGGAAGCTCTGCAAAGTAACTGAAAATCAAGTTGTCAGAAGGGGGATTTAAACACATGCCTCCAGTGAAAGCTGCAACCTGAACAGAGAAGCTGAAACCGCTCAGTCACCTCAACTGTTCAGACCTTTTTGACCTCGTCATCACTTCTGCACTTTGAAAGGTTCACTCAGTTCAGGAACTTGTTCAATGTTGCTGGAATGCTCAGTGATTGGGTTATTAACTCCCCCAGGTTTTCCTGAGCTTGTTCTCGGTGTATGGGGATGTTTGTCCTGGGCTGTCGAATCTTGCATCCCGGTAATGGACATTAACCCACTGATTGAATCTGTATTCACTGCTTTCCGCTGGTGCTGTTTAATTGCAGAGTGTGGGGCTGGAATGTTGCTGCTTGTCTCGGCCTCACTCACTCTGGGAAAGAGTGAATAATTGATACGTCTGTTTCTGTATCTGAAATGTGACTTCGATCTGCTGTTATTAACCGAGGCAGCGCTGCAGAAGGATACGTTAATAATCTCTCACTAATCAACTGCAAACAGTCAGAATGTGTAACTTTGAGCAGCACTTTCTGCAATGTCAGGGCTGGAAAAGTGAGGGAGGGAGAGACACTGTCAGTATCTGAGTGTATACAGCACTGTACAGAGAAAGAGCCAATATACCGGGGCTGAGACACAGTGCATCTTTTCACATTTAATCACAATAATATCCGGAGTCAGCAACCTGAAGATTTAACTCATTGACACCCTGCTTTAGGGTAATCTAAAAAGAACAACACCCAGCTCTGCCAGTTAATTTGCTTGTTTGTTAACCCACAATTTGTTGGTTCAAGCACATAAAAGGATCAGGCTTTATTCACTTAAACTCTTCTACATCTGCTGTATTACCCTTGCTGTTTATTCTTCAAAGATAAGGTTAATCAAGTCTGTCTTTGTGAAATCCATGCTGACTGTACTTTATTATATTTTCATTTTCATATGTATTTTCTACTTTTGGGGATTATTGTCTTTTTTATTGATTTTATTTTTATTTATTGCATTTATTGCCCATCCCTAATTCCCTGGAGAAGGTGGTGGTGAGCTGCCTTCTTGAACCGCTGCAGTCGATGTGGTGCTGTTCGGAAGGGAGATCCAGGATTTTGACCCAGCCACAGTGAAGGAACGGTGATATAGTTCCAATTCCAGGATGGTGTGTGGCTCAGAGGGGAACTTGCAGGTGGTGGTGTTCCCATGCATCTGCTGCCCTTGTCCTTCTAGGTGATAGAAGTTATGGGTTTGGAAGGTGCTGTGTAAGGAGGCTTGCTGCGTTGCTGCAGTGCATCTTGTGGATGGTGCACGCTGTGCGTTGGTGATAGAGAGAGTGAATATAGTGAATGAGGCGCCAATCAAGTGGGCTGCTTTGTCCTGGATGACGTTGAGCTTCTTAAGTGTTGTTGGAGCTGCACCTATCCAGGCAATGGAGAGTATTGCATCACACCCCTGACTTGTGCCTTGTAGATAGGGGAAAGACTTTGGGGAGTCAGGAGGTGAGTTCCCTGCCGCAGGATTCCTAGTGTCTGACATGCTCTTGTAGCCATGATATTTATATGGCTACTGCAGTTCAGTTTCTGGTCACTGGTAACCCCCAGGATGTTGATAGTGGGGGATTCAGCAATCGTAATGCTGTTGAATGTCAAGGGGAGAGGGTTAGATTCTCTCTTGTTTGAGATGGTCATTGCCTGGCACTTGCGTGACTCGAATGTGAAATATCCTTATTGTAGGGTATTGTATTGTACTGTACAGTGACTACACTTGGAAAGTCCTTCATTGGCTGTAAAAGGCTTTATAAATTTCTGTGGTCGTGAAATGTATGTGTTGCTTTTTCCATTGTTATCAGTGTCATTTTGATCAAAAGATAGGTTTCGTGAGCACAAGGTTTAAGTCAATGTTGATTCAAATAATGCAAAAGCATCTATATTCTTGCACTGTACTTAATAATCACCATCTTCCCATCCTGACAGAGTACAATGTTTTTGACCCTGAAATTGATTCCACAATCTCAGTCCTTCAAACAATTTCAGCCCAGTTCTGATGAAAGATCACAGATCTGAAACGTTAACTCTGTTTCTCTCTCCACAGATGCTGTCAGACCTGTTGAGTATTTCCAGCATTTTCAAGAGTCTCGATTTAATGAACAGGAAACTTGTTTCAGATCAGATTGGGAGACAGTGTGTAACCACTCCATTGTACTCATGTCTGAGATTCTGAGGACAGTTGGCTGTTCGTGGAAGACATTAATTAAATGTACCTAGCAACAGCTCAGACCAATTATTATTTTACATGGTGGTGTGATGGCCATCCAGGTGTTAAAAGTAGGGATCTTGTAAGGTTTCAGTGTGCAGGACCACTAGAAGATCTCAGGGGTAAAGGCTCAGATCATCAACCAAGTTCTCCACCTGATGAGGGATCTAGACTGGACAAAGGGGACCGTGACACTCTGAGACCAAGCTCGACCGGTCCACACACCTGCTAGAGCTGGCAAGCTATATTCCCCAAGTTTGTTCAAGATAATTTTACTTCCAATTATTAAGTGCTATTTTACTCTCAATAAAAGTTCTGGACTTATTAATCAAGTATCCTGTTGATTTAATTGGTTAAAGTCATGCCCAAAGAGATTGTCCACAATAGACTTTCCAGAACTGAAAGATAAGTCTGCAAGGATTGCTAATTTTACAGCCCTGTTTAAAAAGAGAGATAAACCCAGGAACTACAGACCAGTTAGTCAAATGTCAGTGGTGGGGAAACTTTTAGAGACAATTATCCAGGAGAAAATTAACTGGCACTTGGTAGAACATGGGCTAATAAATGACAGCCAGTACAGATTGGTTAACAGAAGATTGTGTATGAATTAATTAATGAATTAATTTCTTTGATGAAGTTTCACAGAGAGTTGACCAGGGTGGTGAGGTTGATGGTGTGTGTCTGCACTTCAAAATTGTGTTTGAAAAAGTACCATAAAATAGACTTGTTAACAAAATTTGAGCAGATGGGATTAAAGAGGCAGTGGCAGCGTGGATACAAAATTGGCTGAGAGACGGAAAGCATAAAGTAGGGTGAATGCTTGTTTTTCAGAATGGAGGGACTAATCCAGTAATGTCACTGTTGTTGCAGTGTGTGCAGTGTCTGACCCTGAGCTGTCCTAGGGAGGGGGCTGTTTGTGATTTTCCTGTGGGGTGCATTATCATCAGGGTATCTCTCTGAGCTGTCCCAGGGATGGGACAGTGTGTGATATCCTTGTGCACGTCATGCAGGCCCACTGGCGTGTGGTTCCATCCTGATGCCAAGAAACAGAGCCCCATCTATGGGCAAAAAGTCTCACTTCCCTGTGGGTGTCTTGAGAGAGAAGAAGGCTGAGGGAGTAAACCTGGACAGTAAATCCGGAGTGGAGTCCCGTAGGCGGTTACCTGTTACTTATCAGGCAGTTTTCCAGCAACTCCTACAGCAGAGCTGGTACCAAACAGTATTGTTTTTTTCCTTTCCTTTGGACAATACTAGCAATGCTGAGAGGGGGTCCTGATGCTCAGGGTCTCCATACTATTTGCCCAGGCCTGTGTCCTGGAGAGGACACTCCAGCTTCATGGTTAAACATTAGCACAACATGGGAAGAAACAGTTACCGATTATAAGCTCTCAATCAATTGGTGTAGAGTATGAGCACTAGGGGTTACTTTTGATAGTGGGAGAGATCATCGCGTCTCAATGGATAACTACCACCTACTCCCAGCTGTGCAGCCCCCAGTCAGTTAGGTGCTGTCCTGCCACGACCTACTTGCTTTAATGGGTGCTTGCAGCTTAGAGAGATATCTCTCAACTGGCGGATTGATAATCTATGCACCAGGCAAGACAAACTCAACAAAGAAGACACCAGTGCTTTGCATCACAAGCTGGAATGTAAGGACCATGTGTCCTGGCCTTACTGACAACCTTCTGCAGGTTGATAGCACACACAAGACAGCTGTGATTGACAAGGAACTCACAAGGCTCAATGTGGACATTGCTGTGCTGCAAGGAACTAGACTCATTCAAAGTGGATCCCTCAAAGAGAAACACTACACCTTCTTCTGGCAGGGGAAAGCCCAAGAGGCAACTCGTGAGCATGGAGTGGGTTTCACAGTAAAAAACACGCTACTTGCAATGAGTGAACCCCCCACAGTTGGCTCAGAGAGACTTCTTACCCTTCACTTGTCAACTAGCGCGGGCCCAGCTAATCTCATATGCATCCATTTCCCGACACTCACCTCCACCCCAGATGTCAAGGATCAATTCTATGAGACACTTGACACTGCCATCAGTAGAATTCCCAGCACCGAGGGACTGTATCTTCTCGGGGATTTCAACGCAAGCTTGGGTACTGACTACAGCCTGGCCAATGAGCATAGGGCACCAGGGGATTAGCAAGATGATCAAAAATGGACAGAGGTTTCTGGAGCTATGCTGTCACCATGGATTCTGTGTGATGAACAGCTATTTCCAGGTCAATCTGTGCCACAAGGTGTCCTGGAGACGTCCGAGATCATGCCACTGGCACCAGCTAGACCTTATCATCACCAGACATACCACCCTCAGCAGTATCCTCATCACACACAGCTATCACAGTGCTGACTGTGACACTGATCACTCCCTGGTGTGCAACAAGGAAGCTTCACCCATCCAAGAAGAAAGGTCGTTCTCGGATCAACACTTGCCGAACCACTGATCCAGAAAAGACCCAGGAGTTCCTCAACATCCTCGATCAGGCTCTTTCAGAGAACACCCAAGGCCTCAGTGTGGTATCAAAGTGGAATCATCTGCACACCACCATCTTTTACTCTGCACTCGCTGTGTATGGGAAAAGAGATGGGAGGAATGCTGACTGGTTTGAGGCTTATTGGACTGAAATGGAGTCAGTTACTGCAACTAAGAAGAGAGCCCTCATGAACTACAAACAAGTCCCCAGCAAACAAACTCTAGATGCTCTCAGAGCTGCCAGAAACAAGTCTCTGCAGACTGCTCGGCACTGCACCAATCAATACTGGTTAAAAATCTGCAACAGCATACAATCTGCCACTGAATCTGGGGGATGCTAGAGGGACATATGAAGGAATTCAACACACCAAGGTTCCTTAGACAGCACCTTCCATACCCGCAACCTCTACCAACTAGAAGGACAAGGGCAGAAAATTCATGGGAACACCACCACCTGCAAGTTCCCCTCCAAGCCACACACTATCGTGACTTGGAACTATATCGCCTTTCCTTCACTGTTGCTGGGCCAAAATCCTGGAACTCCCTCCCTAACAGCACTATGGGTGTACCTACCTCACACAGACTGCAGCGGTTCAAGAAGGCAGCTCACCACCACATTCTCATGGGAAATGAGGGATGGGCAATAAATGCTGGCTTAGCCAGTGATGACCACATCACATGAATGAATAAAAAAAAATTATGAAAGCAACGGGCCCAGCAGGAACTAAATCAGCACCTTTGAAGACAAAGACAGGGACAATCATCACTAAACCTAACAAGCAGATGGAAAGGTGAGTGGAGCATTACCTTGAACTCTACATAACGGAGAAAATTGTCATTGAAGTAGCTCTCAGCACCATTCCAGACTTCAATGTCATGGAGGAGCTGGACAGTGACACCACCAGAGAGCTCAACAACGCCATTGACCGTCTTGCCAGTGGTAAAGCCCTGGGAAATGATGGTATTCCACCTGGAATCATCTAAAGTGGAAAAGCGGCTCTGCTGCAGCATCTCCATGAACTCCTGTGTCTCTGTTGGAAGGGGAGATCTGCGCCTCTAAACATGCGTGATGCAAACATTGTCACCTTGTACAAAAATAAGGGGGAATCGCAGTGACTGCAGCAATTACCGAGGCATCTCCTTGCTAAGTATTGTGGGGAAGGTCTTTGCTCGCATTGCTCTGACCAGATTGCAGACCCTGACATCACACATCTATCCTGAGTCTCAGTGCAGCTTCAGAGCTGGTAGATTGACAGCTGACATGGTTTTCTCACTTCGGCAGTTACAGGAGAAGTACTGTGAACAGTACAGACCACTCTACATTGTCTTTATAGACATCACCAAGGCCTTCGATCTTGTTAGCAGAGACAGACTCTTCAAACTGCTGTGGAAACTAGGCTGCCCTCCTGAACTCTTGGGCGTCATCTCTTCTTTCCACGAGAACATGCACAGTTCCGTCAGTTACAATGGAGCAACATCAGACACTTTCACGATCAGCAGTGGGGTAAAACAGGGCTGTGTCCTGGTGCAAACTCTCTTCGGAACGTAGGAGGAGGCAGTTTAACCTGTCGAGCCTGATCTGTCATTCAATTACATCCTTGATGATCATCTACCTCAACACCACTTTCCCGCGCTCTCCCCATATCCCTTGATGTCATGAGTATCAAGATTTCTATCAATTTCTGTCCTGAACATGCTCAATGATTGAACTTTCACAAACCCCTGAGGTAGAGAATTCCAAAGATTCACCAACCTGAGTGAAGAAAATCCACCCTATCTCAGTTTTAAATGGCCTTTTAAATGAAACTTTAAGGAATACAAGCCCAGTTTCCTCAGAAGACAATCCCACCATCCCAGGGATTAGTCTGGTGACTCTCCGTTGCACTCCCTCTGTGGCAAGTATATTCTTCCTGAGATAAGGAAACCAAAACTGTACACAATACTCCAGCACGGTCTCACCAAGGCTCTATACAATTTCAGCAAGACATCTTTATTCCTGCACTCATGACCCCTCATGTTAAGGCCAACATACCATTTGCCTTCCTAATTGATTGCTGCACCTGCATGCGAGCTTTTAGTGTCTCATGAACAAGGACACACAGGTCCCTTTGGACATCAACACTTCCTAACCTCTCACCATTTAAAAAATATTCTGTCTTTCTGTTTATTCTACCAAAGTGAATAACTTCACACTTATTCACATTATATTCCATCTGTCATTTCATTCACTTATCCTGTCCAAGTCCCCTGGAAACATCCTTGTAACCTCCTCACAGCTCACATCCTTTACAATTGGCATATTCTTCTCCATGCTGCTATTTTAAACTTTCAGTGACTCATATGGGGGTGTCCACCTGCATACCAGAGCTGATGACAAGCTGTTCATCTTGGCAAGACTGCGCACCAAGACCAAAATGAGTCAGTTCTTGGTCTGTGAGTTGCTGTTTGCTGATGACGCTGTGCTGACATCCCATAATGAAGTTCATTAACAGCAGCTTGTATATCGGTTCTCCCTGGCCTGCAAGGGGTTTGGACTGACGATCAGCATCAGGAAGATCAAAGTTATGGGCCAGGACGTAGAGACTCCACCTTCCATCAACATCGACAGCCTCACTTTGGAGGTTATCAACAGCTTCACAGACCTTCGATCAACAATCACCAGCAATCTGTCCCTTGATACTGAAATCAGCACCAGGATTGTCAATGCTGCAGCTGTCATGTCAAAGTTGAGAAGACGAGTGTGAACCGACAGCAAACTGATCGAAAATACAAAGCTCCACATGTACCAGGCTTGTGTTCTCAGCACCCTCCTTTATAGCAGAGAAGCATCAACAACTTATACAAGCCAAGAAAAGCAGCTGAACAGCTTCCACCTCCGCTGTCTCAGATGGATATTGGGCATCTCCTGGCAGGACAGAGTGCCGAATGCGGAAGTACACCAGCGTGCAGGGATCTGCAGCATGTTTGCCCTCTTGAGTCAGCAGTGACTCTGTTGACTGGGTCATGTGTGCTGAATGGATGACGGTCGCATTGCCAAAGACACGCTCGATGGTGAGCTTGCTATCAGCACGAGACCAACAGGCCACCCACGTCTGTGATACAAGGACATCTGCAACGCGAGATCTCAAGCTGACTGGGATTGGAGTCAATGCATGGGAAGTCCTTCCTGCTGACAGGAATTCCTGGAGAAAGGCATTCAGGAAGACCATGGGAAAAGCAGAGGACAAAAGAAATGACCAGATGGTGGGAAAGAGAGCTCAGAGGAAGGAAAAATTATCAGTCGACCTCGGGCCAATGATATTCATCTGTACCATCTGCGGAAGGTATCGTCACTCACGAGTCATCCTCTGCAGCCACAACAAACGATGTTTAATACAGAAGTGACGTACACCCCGGGTGTAGCCCATCGTCTTCCGAGACGGACGGTTGCCTATTATAATTACAACTACAGCTACAACTACAAGAGCGAGTCAGAGGCTGGGATCACTGCCTTGACGAACTCAGCTCTTGACTCGCCAAAGCCTTCCCACCATCTACAAGGCCTTCCTCTGATTTCAATTACACGCACATTCGTGATCTGGCTCTGTCGCTTAGTTGGTTAAAGCACTTGTCTAGTAAATAAAAGATCCTGGGTTCAACTCCCGGCAGAGCCTTATTTCACAGTAGCAACATACTTGAAAAGTTTCTTCATCAACATTGACATCTGTGTCTTGTGAACTTTAATTCAAAATACATGATGAATTTCAATCACACAAAAAAACAGCCTTTGTGAAGGATCTGAGTTTGAAATGGCTGTTCCTCCTTGTACAGAACTTCAGTGCTGATACATCAAAGGTAACTTCTTTGACATAAATTTGTTCACAGTTACATTCAACCTGGAAAACAGCTTGATATTAATCTCACTGAAGGAAAGTGTGAAAGTGTTTCAGAGTGTTTGTGTCATTATGTGTTGCTTTTAACCGAGACTATCATGACGCAAGTGGGAGGGTTTATCTGAGGTTTGGAATATTTGTCAGTCAGGAACAAGAAAAATCAAAGGAATCAAATAAGAAAACCTATGTCTCATGTGGTTACCGAGAAACGGTGAGAAGATATAAAACTTTGTTGTATTTAATACAACAGTGTGAACTTTGATCTTTGCGGCAGTATAAACAGTATTTGAAGGGTCTCAGTAAAAATGTTCAGTGTTGATGAGAGTGGGTTCTGGGTGAGCAACTGCTTAATGTGACAGGGTCAGGACTGGATGCAGGACGTTCTCTGACAGTCTCTCTCTGATGGGTTGAGTTGATTTTCAACTGGCAGCTGTTGCTGTTTTGATAATTCAAGTTCCCTCCACCGATTTTTTTGGACAGACAATGCAGTATGAGGATGTAAAGGGTTAATGCTGAAGAGAAGTGGGATTAACCCCTCCCACAATCAGAGTGATGATGTAACAGTCACATGAGATGAGGTTTGGGAGAAGAGAGAGCAGCACCAAGGATGCTAGTTTCGGAGGCTTGATGAGTGTGTATATAGTATTGTGTAAATTAGAAAAGAGTTCTTAGTTCTTTCAGCAGGAAATATGTCCAGAAAATATCGCGAAACTCACAATTTTATTATTCAGGAGTTGGAAGACAGGGATATTAACTCCAAGTGACAGTAGGGGTTTCATTTAACAAAAGAAGAGAATAATATTGCTCATTGATTGAAATCCCCCAGTGAGGAGACAGTTAAACAGGTGATCTGTTGGGGCATCCTTCGATCCAAGGTTTCGGCAGCATTTAATCTCCCTTTTTGGTGAAATTCTCTGTTTTTTGCATCGTTTTTTAATCCAGCTTTGATGGACCAGTGAAAAAACTGAAAAAAGTGAACAGATCCATCCTTTCTTTTCTTCCTTCTTCCCATCAGTTTCTCTTTTCTGTCCCAATTTAATCTGTTGTTTCTGGTGTTTTATTCATTCCAATCAAAATTCAACATTCCAATCAAATCTATTTGTTATTCCACAGTGTCTCTCCATGTGTTTTATTCTGTTGTATTCTCTCACAGTCTGTTTGATGATCAATTTTACATCTCACTCTCTGTTCTGGTGAAGATCAGAAGCAGTCTTATCTGTTTGCAACACCCGACAAGTCGGCCTGAGGCTGTGTCTCATCGATCATGTGGAGTCAGGAACATAGGAGCAGGAGTCGGCCATTCAGCCCATCGAGCCTACCCCACCATTCAATATGATCATTGCTGATCATCCACTTCAATGCCCTTTTCCCCACACTTTCCTCATATTCCCTTATGTATTTGTATTTAGAAATCTATCAATCTCTGCTTTAAACATACTCAATGACTGAGCTTCCACAGCCCTCTGGGGTAAAGAATTCCAAAGATTCACAACCCTCTGAGGAACAACATTTCTCCTCATCTCTGTCCTAAGTGGCTTGCCCCTTATTTTGAAATTGCGTCCCCTGGTTCTCGACTCCCCAACCAGGAGAAACATCTTAGCTGCATCTACCCTGACTGTCCTTTAAATATTTTGTAGGTTTCAATGAGATCACCTCTCATTCTTCAAAACTCTAGAGAATACAGCCCCAGTTTCCCCAATCTCTCTTCATAGGACAGTCCCACCATCCCAGGAACAAGTCTGATGAACCTTCTTTGCACTCCATCTATGGCAAAGATATCCTTCCTAAGGTAAGGGGACCAAAGCTGCACACAGTACTCCAAGTGCAGTCTAACCAGGGTTCTATACAATTGAAGCAAGAATTCACTACTCCTGTACTCAAATCCTCTTGCGATAAAGGCTAACATACTATTAGCCTTCCTAATTGCTTGCTGCACCTGCATGTTAGCTGTCAGTGACTTATTGACATGGATACCAGGTCACCCTTATATTCTATAACTCAGTTAATAAAGGAAAGGATTCCATATACCTGCTGAACCACCTTATTGACCTGTACTGCTACTTCAGGGATCTGTGGACATTCACTCCAACGTCCCTCACTTCCTCTACACCATTCAGTGTTCTCCCATTAATTGTGTATTCCTTTGCCTTTTTTGACGCCTGCTCTCGCTGTTCCCTGCTCCCCGAGTGAACTCTTGCTCCCTCTCCTGGGCTCTTTATGCTCCACTCTGCTCTCACTGTTTCCCGCTCTCTTAATGTATCAATACTTATTTGCCTTGTGTTTAATTTAAAATATGGATGAACTGTATTTTACAGTTGTAGGTTTTATTTGGTAGTCCTGTACAAGTTGTGGATTGGTATTCAATATTCAGCTCTGTGAAAACGATTGCGAATGAAAATATAACTTTCAATCTTATACATGGGCTGGTCTGCAAGCTCCAAGTCCTTCATTTTGTAGTAATGGAATTGATACTGTATCTTTCAGTCTTAATCTCTGTGGGATTTTTGAACTGGTATGTTATGCATAACTTGGTCTAACGTTCCGATGTACATTATTGGGATTCATAGGATCATAGGAAATAGGGGCATGAGGCCATTCAGCCCATCGAGCCTGCTCCAACATTCAAACAGATCGTGACTGATCATCTACCTCTACGCCATTTTTCCCTGCTATCTCCATATCCCTTGATCTTGTTAGTATTTAGAAATCTATCGATTTATGTCTTGAATATGTTCAATGATTGATCTTCCACAGCCCTCGGGGATAAAGAATTCCACAGATTTCTCACCCTCTGAGTAAAGAAATTCCTGCTCATCTCAGTCTCAAATGGCCTGCCCTTATTCTGAGACTGTGTCCCCTTGTTCTACACTCACTAGACAGAGGAAACATCCTATCCATATCTACCCTGTGACACCCTGGAAGAACTTTGTCTGTTTCAATGAGATCACCTCTCATTCTTCAAAACTCTAGAGAATTTAGGCCCAGTCTCTGCAGTCTCTCATCATAAGACAATCCCACCATCCGAGGGGATGAGACCGGTGAATCTCTGTTGCACTCCCTCTGTGACAAGTCTATCCTTCCTTAGATAAGGAAACCAAAATTGTACAGAATACTCCAGGTGCAGTCTCATCTAGACTTCATACATCTTTACTCATGTACTCAAATACGCTTTCAATGAAGCCAACATACCATTTGCCTTCCTAATTGATTGCTGCACCTGCATACTTGCTTTTAGTGTCTCAGGAACAAGGACACCCAGGTGCCTTTGGACATCGACACTTCCCAGCCTCTCACCGTTTAAGAAATACTCTGTCTTTCTGTTTATTCTACCAAAGTGGAGAACTTCACACTTATTCACATTATATTCCATCTGCCATGTTCTTGCCCATTCATTTAACCTGTCCAAATCCCCTTGAAGCCTCCTTGCATTCATTCTGTACCTTTCAATTCTGTAAATTTTAGTGATACAGCACTGAAACAGGCCCTTCGGCCCACCAAGTCGGTGCCGACCATCAACCCCCCATTTATACTAATCCTACACTAATTCCATATTCCTACCACATCCCCACCTGTCTCTATATTTCCCTACCACCTACCTACACGAGAGGCAATTTATAATGGCCAATTAACCTATCAACCTGCAGGTCTTCGGCATGTGGGAAGAAACCCACGCAGACACAGCGAGAACTTGCAAACTCCCCACAGGCAGTACCCAGAATTGAACCCGGGTCCCTGGAGCTGTGAGGCTGCGGTGCAAACCACTGCGCCACTGTGCCGCTGTTCTATTTCAGATTTTATATTTAAAATGTCACCATGGTGACAGAGTTTATTTAGATCTGATGGTGAGTTTGTTTTTGGACTGTGATTGATGTATCAACCTGTCAGCTGTACTGAATTGGAGTGAAATGGAAACAACTTCTGTCTCTCCTGCTTTTGTTTGACTGTTGGATTGAAAATGTGTCTCTCGACTTTGGGATCAGTGTCTGTCTGACTACTTCTTTTGTTTGTTCCAGTGGAACTGATGAGCTGGCAGTATCTCTGTGCTTTGGGAGTGATCCTGTACCGACTGTGTGTTGGAACGAGATCACTGCACTTTTCCTTGTGTCCGAGAATCAGCACATCCATTCAGGTTCCTTCATGTATTTTCCTGCAGGAATGAAAGAACTGGTGAGGTAGAAGATACAAAAGCGATCAATGTAATCGTCCCAATAATAATCATTATGAACAATCACAAAATGAAAACCAGGAACACAAACAGTGTCAGTGTCTGACTGCACTGCAGTACTGCAGTCTTCAGCTTCTGTTTACCAGGTGTTTGCAGTGGATTTACAACAAGTTTGTGACATTCAGAAACAACACAAGCCCTGCACTGCTCAATGACTGGGACTGTCCGACAGAGCAGTGACCTTTACACTATTTAAAATGTGCCTTTCACACTTCTCACCTGGTGTCTGCAATAAATGCTCTTTGTCTAACTGTCCAGATTGTTATTTTGCGGCTATTTTTCCGCCACTGTTCACGATCCACCAAACAGTGAGAGACTGGAACTAAAGCAGGAAAATTCCCTCTCCTTTGGGTGGTGAAATTGTCAGTGATTTTCAATAGTGATTTCTTCCCATTGTGTCTCCCTGAGCCTGTACAGACACTGTCCGAGAATGAACTCTCCCTTCCCCGTGTCCCCGGCTCACTCCATGTTCCGGGAGCAGCTCCTGCTCCACAGTGTCTGTTACAAACACTCCCCGACTCCCCCTCAACTTCCCACCACTCAATGCTAATCTCTGAGCACATCTGCGGACACGCTCCCAAAGCAGTGGCTGCTGGAAGCAGATGCTGTTTGTTCCCTTCCCCCGGGCCCGGGAAGTCTCCATTAGCAGCTGATTTAAAGCATCTTCCCCTGATTAAGTGAATGGCCTCACAGACTGAGTTGGGGAAAGGATGCGCATGCGCTCCACTCCTCATTGTGACGTCCCACTGGGGGCGGGGCTATGTCGCGCGTGCGCAGATCTTTGCAGCAATTCAGCATTCAAACATCAATGGGAACTTTCCCCATTTCATCCTCATCAAAGTCCCAAAGAAAGTGAAGAGGGGCTTGGACTGGAGGGAGGGAGGGGCGGGGTAGGGGGAACCGAGAACCCAGAAAGCTGCCCACTTGCCCCATTTAGATGCTCAATTTGCGGTCATTCCCTGCAGGGGGTTTGTTATTATTGAGCCCCTCCTGGTAAAACAATCCGATAGAAAGAGGGGAGAAAGGAGGGAGCTGGTGTGTTTGCTGGGACCTTGCAGAATTCATTTCAGCAGCAAAAGTCCCGGGTTATATTAACCCGAGTGAAACACGCTGTCAGTGAGAGGAAAACCGAACGGCCCTTTTCATCTTTTCATTGGAAACAAAGTAGAGCCGGAAGCGCGGCGAGCAGAGCAGACACACAAGCTCAATGACAGGAGAGCTCGGCCGTCCCTGAGTTTCAGCTCCCAGCTCTTACATTTCCTCATCCACACTGTCTTTACTGTGGATGTTCAGGGGTTCCTTGTCGGATCTGAGGACTGTATCCATTAAACATTCTGAGTCAGGAGATCCACACACTCTCTGTTATCAAGATTTATGGGCAGGAATGTTCCAAAACGTTGTCTATTAAATCATTGTATTATTCACAGAACGAATGAGACAATCGGTTCATTATTCAGGCCTTGAACTTGGTTTGGGTAGACCGAAAACTGAGAGGTTCAGCACCTTTCTACTTCTTCACTATTGGCCGTGTGGCCTAATGGGTAAGGCGTCTGACTTCGGTGTATTTAACAAGGTTATCAGAAGATTGTAGGTTCGAGTCCTGCCACGGTCATTTTGGGCGATCAGTGTTCAGCACCGCAGCCTCACAGCTCCAGCGACCCGTGTTCAGTCCCTGTGCGCAGTTTGAGTTCTCCCTGTGACTGCGTGGGTTTCTTCGCACAGCCAAAGACTTGCAGATTGATTGGTAAATTGGCCATTGTAAATTGCCCCCCGTGCAGGGAGGTGGGAGAAGAATGGTGGGGCTGTGATCGGGAATATGGGATTAATGTCAGATTCGTATAAATGGGTGGTTGTTGGTCGGCACAGACTTGATGGGCCGAAGGGCCTGTTTCAGTACTGCATCTATTAATAAATAACTGATTTTTTTGATGAAGTAACAGAATGGTTGATGAAGGGAAAGCAATGGATGTTGTCCATTTGGATTTTAAGAAAGCGTTTGACAAACTACCACATAAAAGGCTGGGTAACAAAACTCAGGCTCCTGGAATAGGAGGGTCAGTATCTGCTTAGATTAAAAAATGTATGAAATATCAAGAAAAGCGACTTGTGGTATTTAGTTGTTTTTCAGAATGGAAGATGGTGAACAGTGATGTCCACAAGTGTCAGTGTCAGGACCACCATATATATAAATGACTTGAATATTGGAATCACAGAATCACAGGATTGTTACTACAAATTCACAATGCTTCCAATTTTCGTATCATCCATAAACTTTGAAATTCTGCCCTGTACACCAAGGTCTAGGTCATTAATATATATCAGGAAAGGCAAGGGTCCCAACACTGACTCCTGGGGAACTCCACAACAAACCTTCCTCTCGCCCGAAGAACATCCATTGATCACTACTCTTTGTTTCCTGTCACTCAGCCAATTCCATGTCCATGTTACTGCTGTCCCTTTTATTCCATGAGTTATAACTTTGTTCACAAGTCAGTTGTGTTGCATTGTATCAAACTCCTTTTGAAAGTCAATAAAAGCAAAATACTGCAGATGCTAGAAATCTGAAATGTAAACAAAAAGTGCTGGAAATACTCAGCAGGTCTGGCAGCATCTGTGGAGAGAGAAACAGAGTTAATGTTTCAGGTCAGTGAACATTCAGAGGCTGCCAGACCTTTTGAAAGTCCATGTGCACCACATCAACAGCATTGCCCTCATCATCCCTCTCTGTTACCTCATCAAAAAACTCCAGCAGGACAGTTAAACATGATTTTCCCTGAAGAAATCCATGCTGTCTTCCCTGAATTAACCCACATTTGTCCATGGGACTATTAATTTTGTCCCGAATTATTCTTTTGAGAAGTTTTCCCACCACCGAAATTGAACTGACTGAGGAGTGAGACGAGGTGAGTTGCTTTAGCAGAGAGCCAACATGGGTTCGTCAGGCCGAATGGCCTCCTTCTGTGCTTTAGCCATTCTATGATTGTATGATTCTAGCAGCAACTGTTGGTGGAGAGGCAGTGATGCAGGAATGGGTTGACAGAAAGGGGAAAGTCTGGGCTGGTGTGTGTTTGCAGCATTTGCAGTTTGTGTTCGGGTTTGTGAATAAAGGTGATTTGGAAGCTGTGTTCCAAATTGAAGTGTTTATTGGAAGCAAGAAGTTGATGTCAATGAAGAATAAAACGTGTTAAGATGAAGGGTGGTGTGATTGAGGATCGCAGTAAATATAGTGTTGGTGAATTATTTGTGTTAATAAACTTCCACTGCACCCTCTGTTGCAGGCTGCTGTTTATATCCAGCTGTGTATTAGTGCTGTGTGTTAACTAGATAAATGTTTGTTTCAACGCTGTTTATAAAGCAATAGCATTGCACTCAAACAGTCCCAGACATAGCAACACACGTACAAAAGCAAAATACTGCGGATGCTGGAAATCTGAAACATAAACAGAAAATGCTTGAAATAGTCGGCAGGTCTGGCAGCATCTGTGGAGAGAGAAACAAAGTTAATGTGAGCTAAGGAAACAGACCTGAACTGTTAACTGTTTCTCTCTGCACAGATGCTGCCAGACCTACTGAGCATTTCCAGCATTTTCTGTTTTTATTACAGCAACACCTTTGATCAGCAGTAGTGGTGATAGTGCGAGCCAGGGGGCAGCCGGGAAGGTACGTTTCACTATAAAGTACTTAACTGACGAATCGGCGGACGCGGACACGGGGACTGCTGGGTAAGTGAACTTATATATTCGGGCAGTGGCTAAACCCGAAACACTACATGTGTAGTGTCTCCCACCCATCCTCCTCCTCCAACCAAATAAAAGGACTCTTATGTGGAGGGTTTGGTAAGGTAAGGTTTTCCTTTATATTTTTTTATTCTCTGTTGTCAATTTCGAGCAGAGGGGATGGAAGCTAGGACAGTTGCATGCTCCTCTTGCAGGATGTGGGAGGTAAGGGTCACCACTTGTGTCCCTGCTGACTTCACCTGTGAGAAGTGCACCCAACTCCAGCTCCTCACAGACCGCGTTAGGGAACCGGAGCTGGAGCTGGATGAACTTCGGATCATGCGGGAGGCAGAGGGGATGATAGAGAGCAGTTATAGGGAAGTACTGACACCTCAGTCACAGGATAAAGGTAGCTGGGTGACCGTCAGGGGAGGGAAAGGGAATAGGCACACAGTGCAGGGATCCCCTGTGGCCGTTCCCGTCAATAATAAGTATACCGTTTTGGATACGGTTGGGGGGGGGACCTACCAGGGGAAAGCCACAGCGGCCAGGTCTCTGTCACTGAGCCTGGCTCTGCGGCTCAGAAGGGAAGGGTGGAGAATAGGAGAGCGATAGTGATAGGAGATTCAATGGTTAGAGGAACAGACAGGAGATTCTGTGGTCGCGAATGAGACTCCCGGATGGTATGTTGCCTCCTGGGTGCCAGGGTCAGGGATGTCTCAGATCGAGTGTACAGGATTCTTAAGGGGGACGGGGAGCAGCCAGAAGTCGTGGTACATATCGGTACCAATGACATAGCTAGGTAAAGGGATGAGGACCTGAAAAGCGAATATAGGAGTTAGGTTGGAAGCTAAAAGACAGGACGAGCAGAGTAGTATTCTCAGGATTGATACCGGTGCCACGTGCTAGTGAGGCTAGAAACAGAGAGCGAGTGCAGCTGAACACGTGGCTGCAGAGCTGGTGTAGGAGGGAGGGCTTCAGTTATGTGGATCATTGGGATACCTTCTGGGGAAGGTGGGACCTGTACAAGAAGGACGGGTTGCATCTGAACTGGAGGGGCACCAATATCCTGGGCGGGAGGTTTGCTAGAGCTCTTCGGGAGGGTTTAAACTAGTTTGGCAGGGGGATGGGAACCGGAGCTATGGATCAGTGGATGGGGTCGCAGTTGAACAGGCAGATACCGAGTGCAGAGAGTCTGTGAGGAAGGTTAGACAGTTGACAGGGCAAAGTTTCAGCCAGTATGATGGGTTGAAGTGTGTCCATTTTAATGCAAGAAGTGTCAGGAATAAGGGTGATGAACTTAGAGCATGGATCAGTACTTCGAGCTACGATGTTGTGGCCATTACGGACACTTGGGGATCACAAGGGCAGGAATGGATGTTGGATGTTCCGGGGTTTAGATGTTTCAAAAGGAATAGGGAGGGAGGTCAAAGAAGTGGGGGAGTTGCATTATTAATCAGGGATAGTATCACAGCTGCAGAAAGGGAGGTCATCGAGGAGGGTTTGTCTACTGAGTCATTATGGGTGGAAGCCAGAAACAGGAAAGGAGCAGTCACTTTATTGGGAGTTTTCTATAGACCCCCCAATAGCAACAGAGACACGGAGGAACAGATTGGGAGGCAGATTTTGGAAAGGTGCAGAAGTAACAGGGTTGTTGTCATGGGTGACTTCAACTTCCCTAATATTGATTGGAACCTCCTTAGTGCAAATAGTTTGGATGGAGCAGTTTTTGTCAGGTGTGTCCAGGAAGGTTTCCTGACTCAATATGTAGATTTTTTTTATTTATTTCCAAAATATACTTTATTCATAAAAATCTGTAAAAATTACATTGCCAAACAGTACCAAAAAATACAAACATTGCAAGGGGGATCAGTTTCCTTCAATACTGTCATGAATTTCTTCCCAACCCTTCCGTTTCACAATTGTCATGTCAATTACAGTTTTACATTTACAGCAATTGAGAATATTCACGATACAGTTCGAGGGGTTTCCCATGGATCCAGCCCCTCAGTCCATCTTGGTGGGGGAACCTTACACTGTGGTCTTTCCCCATTGAGCCTTTGCGGCGGCTGCCCCAAGCTTTAGTGCGTCCCTCAGCACGTAGTCCTGGACCTTGGAATGTGCCAGTCTGCAACATTCGGTGGTGGACATCTCTTTGCGCTGGAAGACCAGCAAGTTTCGGGCAGACCAAAGGGCATCTTTCATCGAATTGATAGTCCTCCAGCAGCAGTTGATGTTTGTCTCGGTGTGCGTCCCTGGGAACAGCCCGTAGAGCACAGACTCCTGTGTTACAGAGCTGATTGGGATGAACCTTGACAAAAACCACTGCATCTCTTTCCACACCTGCTTTGCAAAGGCACATTCCAGGAGGAGGTGTGCGATCGTCTCTTCCCCACCACAGCCAACGCGGGGGCACTGTGCGGAGGGGGCGAGACTTCGGGTGTGCATGAAGGATCTGACGGGGAGGGCCCTTCTCACCACCAGCCAAGCTACGTCTTGGTGCTTGTTTGAAAGCTCTGGTGATGAGGCATTCCGCCAAATGACTTTGACGGTCTGCTCGGGGAACCATCCGACAGGATCCACCGTTTCCTTTTCCCGTAGGGCCTTGAGGACATTCCGTGCAGACCACTGCCTGATGGACCGGTGGTCAAAGGTGTTTTCCCGCAGAAACTGCTCCACGAAGGATAGGTGGTACGGCACCGCCCAACTGCATGGAGCGTTCCGCGGCAATGTGACCAGGCACATCCTTCGCAACACCGGGGACAGATAGAACCTCAGCACGTAGTGACACTTGGAGATTGCGTACTGGGGATCTACACACAGCTTGATGCAGCCGCACACGAAGGTGGTCATCAGGATGAGGGCCACGTTGGGTACATTTTTCCCGCCCTTGTCCAGAGATTTGAACATTGTAGATAGGCTGACTGGAGGGGAGGCGATGTTGGATTTGGTGCATGGCAAAGAACCAGGCCAGGTGGCAGATCTCTCGGTGGGAGAACATTTCGGTGATAGTGATCACAACTCCCTGACCTTTACTATAGTCATGGAGAGGGACAGGAGCGGATGGGATGGGAAAATATTTAATTGGGGGAGGGGGAATTACAATGCTATTAGGCAGGAACTGGGGTACATAAATTGGGAACAGATGTTCTCAGGGAAATGCACGACAGAAATGTGGAGGTTGTTTTGGGAGCACTTGATGCGACTGCTGGATAGGTTTGTCCCGATGAGGCAAGGAAGGGATGGTAGGGTGAAGGAACCTTGGATGACAAGAAATGTGGAACAGCTGGTCAAGAGGAAGAAGGAAGCTTACTTAAGGTTGAGGAAGCAAGGACCAGACAGGGCTCTAGAGGGTTACAAGGTAGCCAGGAAGGAACTGAAGAATGGACTTAGGAGAGCTAGAAGGGGACATGAAAAAGTATTGGCGGGTAGGATTAAGGAAAATCCCAATGCGTTCTACACTTATGTGAGGAACAAGAGGATGGCCAGAGTGAGGGTAGGGCCGATCAAGGACAGTGGAGGGAACTTGTGCCTGGAGTCGGAGGAGGTAGGGGAGGTCCTAAATGAATACTTTGCTTCAGTATTCACTAGTGAGAGGGACCTGGTCGTTTGTGAGGACAGCGTGAAACAGGCTGATATGCTCGAACAGGTTGATGTTAAGAGGGAGGATGTGCTGGAAATTTTGAAAGACATGAGGACAGATAAGTCCCTGGGGCCGGACGGGATATACCCAAGGATATTACGGGAAGCGAGGGAAGAGATTGCCGCGCCTTTGGCGATGATCTTTGCGTCCTCACTGTCCACTGGAGTAGTACCAGATGATTGGAGGGTGGCAAATGTTATTCCCTTGTTCAAGAAAGGGAATAAGGATAACCCTGGGAATTACAGACCAGTCAGTCTTACGTAGGTAGTGGGCAAATTATTGGAGAGGATTCTGAGAGACAGGATTTATGATTAGTTGGAAAAGCATAGTTTGATTAGAGACAGTCAGCATGGCTTTGTGAGGGGCAGGTCATGCCTCACAAGCCTTATTGAATTCTTTGAAGATGTGACAAAACACATTGATGAAGGAAGAGCAGTGGATGTGGTGTATATGGATTTCAGCAAGGCGTTTGATAAGGTTCCCCATGGTAGGCTCATTCAGAAAGTAAGGAGGCATGGGAGACAGGGAAAGTTGGCTGTCTGGATACAGAATTGGCTGGCCCATAGAGGACAGAGGGTGGTAGTAGATGGAAAGTATTCAGCCTGGAGCTCGGTGACCAGTGGTGTTCCGCAGGGATCTGTTCTGGGACCTCTGCTCTTTGTGATTTTTCTAAATGACTTGGATGAGGAAGTGGAAGTCTGGGTTAGCAAGTTTGCCGATGACACGAAGGTTGCTGGAGTTGTGGATAGTGTGGAAGGCTGTTGTAGGTTGCAACGGGACATTGACAGGATGCAGAGCTGGGCTGAGAAGTGGCAGATGGAGTTCAAACTGGAAAAGTGTGAAGTGATTCATTTTGGAAGGTCGAATTTGAATGCAGAATACAGGCTAAAAGACAGGATTCTTGGTAGAGTGGAGGAACAGAGGGATCTTGGGGTCCATGTCCAAAGATCGCTCAAAGTTGCCACCCAAGTTGATAGGGTTGTTAAGAAGGCGTATGGTGTGTTAGCTTTCATTAACAGGGGGATTGAGTTTAAGAGCCGCGAGGTTATGCTGCAGCTCTATAAAGCCCTGGTTAGACCACACTTGGAATATTGTGTTCAGTTCTGGTCGTCTCATTATAGGAAGGATGTGGAAGCTTTAGAGAGGGTGCAGAGGAGATTTATCAGGATGCTGCCTGGACTGGAGGGCATGTCCTACGAAGAAAGATTGAGGGAGCTGGGGCTTTTCCCATTGGAACGAAGAAGGATGAGAGGTGACTTGATAGAGGGGTACAAGATGATGAGAGGCATAGATAGAGTGGATAGCCAGAGACTTTTCCCCAGGGTGGAAAGGGCTATCACCAGGGGGCATAATTTTAAGGTGATGGAGGAAGGTTTCGGGGAGATGTCAGAGGTCGGTTCTTTACACAGAGAGTGGTGGGTGCGTGGAATGCACTGCCAGTGGTGGTAGTAGAAGCAGATACATTAGGGACATTTAAGCGTCTCTTGGATAGGTACATGGATGATAGTAGAATGAAGGGTATGTAGGTAGTTTTGATCTCAGAGTAGGTTAATGGTTCGGCACAACATTGTGGGCCGAAGGGCCTGTACTGTGCTGTACTGTCCTATGTTCTATGTTCTATAACACAGGTGTTGGGAGGCTCAGTCTAGTACACAATGTTACAATGACGTTGAGTGACACCATCGACAACGGGACAGAGAGAAAAACACACAGAAAACTAATAGACTGTGAGGAAGCAAAAGTGAGGAACGGAGAGAAAGAGACAGACAACGAAACTGAGGTGGAGAAACAAGGCATTTGTATGATTGTGTTCTCCCTGTTGTGTAACTGTATTTCCTGTTGTGTAAATATGTTTTCTGTTGTGTAAAGATGTACCCTGTTGTTGTGTAAAGGTTTTCCCTGTTATTGTTTTATTTTCTGTTACTGACCGTCTCCTCACTGTGACCATTTGTCCTGGTTTTATTGTGGCCAACATCACCATCTGGTGGTGGAGAGGAGGCTCTGCAGGAAGGGGGTTGACAAAGTGGGAAAGACTCGGCTGGTCCGTGTTTGCAGCTTGTGTTCGTGTGAGCAAAAGTGATTTGTTACTGATTGATGCGTTCACTCGAAGGAAAAAGCTGATTGCAATCCAGCGCATCTTGTTATTATGGGGAAACACTTGATGTTTTGAAAGTGAACTGTTTGTGTTGCAACCGAACATAAATAGGAGAGAATGGGTTCGATCTATCAATCTCTGGGTTATGGGCCCACCACGCTTCCGCTGTGCCACTCTGCTAACTACTGTTTTAAATTTTAGCTGCCCGTTAGTGAAATATGTTCATTTCCCCAATGTTTTTATAAAAATAGGATTGTTGTCGGATTTCTTAAGAATCCCGGACTCAGCAACACAGGTGCTGACGGACTCACCCTCACTGCACAACAACACAAGGACACTGAGTAACAGCACCGACAATGAGGCAGGCAGAGAAAGACACACAGAAAACCAGGAAGAGTTTATCAGGACCCAGAAAGGAACAGACAAAGAAAGACACACAGAAAACCAGGAAGATATTATCAGGACTCAGAAAGGAACAGAGAGAGAAAGACACACAGAAAACCAGGAAGAGATTATCAGGACTCAGAAAGGAACAGACAGAGAAAGACACACAGAAAACCAGGAAGAGATTATCAGGATCCAGAAATGAACAGACAGAGAATGGTACTGAGCAAACGAGCAAGAGACAGCGAGATAAAAGCAAAATACTGCGGATGCTGGAAATCTGAAATAAAAACAATAAATGCTGGAACCACTCAGCAGGTCTGGCAGCATCTGTGGAAAGAGAAGCAGAGTTAACGTTTCGGGTCTGTGACCCTTCATCGGAACGAAGAGTTAACGTTTCGGGTCGGTGACCCTTCATCGTAAACCCGAAACGTTAACTCTGTTTCTCTTTCCACAGATGCTGCCAGACCTGCTGAGTGGTTCCAGCATTTCTTGTTTTTATTATAAGAGACAGCGAGAGACTGATGAACACCACTTGGAGGGAGCACTGAGGGTGGCAAGGGACAGAATGTAGTCTGGCTGGGGGATTTCAATGTCTATCACCATGAGTGGCTCGGTAGCACCACTACTGACCATGCTGGCCGAGTCCTAACGGACATCGCTGCTCGATTGGGTCTGCGGTAGGTGGTGAGGGAACTAACAAGAGGGAAAAATATACTTGACCTCATCGTCACCAATCTGCCTGCCGCAGATGCATCTGTCCATGACAGTATTGGTAGGAGTGACCACTGCACAGTCCTTGTGGAGATGATGTCCCGTCTTCACATTGAGGATACCCTCTATCGTGTTGTGTGCCACTACCACTGTGCTAAATAGGATAGATTTTGAACAGATCTAGCAATGTATAACTGGGCATCCATGAGGTGCTGTGGACCATTAGCAGCAGCAGAATTGCAGTCAACCACATTCTATAACCTCATGGCCCAGCATATTCCCCCACTCTAACATTACCAACAAGCTGGGGGATCAACCCTAATTCAATGAAGAGTGCAGGAGGGCATGCCAGGAGCAGCACCAGGCATACCTTGAAATGAGGCGTCAGCCTGATGAAGCTACAGCCCAGGACTACTTTCATGCCAAACAGCAGAAGCAGCATGTAATAGACAGGGCTAAGTGATCCCACAACCAACGGATCAGATCTACACCCTGCCACATCCAGTGATGAATGGTGGTGGACAATTAAACAACCAACAGGAGGAGGTGGCTCCACAAATATCCCCAACCTCAATGATGGGGGAGCCCAGCACATCAGTGCAAAAGACAAGGATGAAGAATTTGAAACAATCTTCAGCCAGAAGTGCCGGGTTGATGATCCATCTCGGCCTCCTCCTGAAGTCCCCAGCATCACAGATGCCAGTCTTCAGCCAATTCGATTCACTCAACGTGATATCAAGAAACGACTGAAGGCTCTGGATACAGCAAAGGCTACAGGCCCTGACAATATTCCGGCAATAGTACTGAAGACCTGTGCTCCAGAACTTGGCGCGCCCCGAGCCAAGCTGTTCCAGTACAGCTACAATACTGGCATCTACCCGGCAATGTGGAAAATTGCCCAGGTATGTCCTGTACACAAATAGCAGGACAATTCCAAACCAGCCAATTGCTGCCTCATCAGTCTCCTCTCAATCATCAGTATAGTGATGGAAGATGTCATCGACGGGGCACTTGCTTTGCAATAACCTGTTCAGTGACGCTCAGTTTGGTTCTGCCAGGGCCATTCAGCTCCTGACCTCATTACAGTCTTGGTTCAAACAAGGATAAAAGAGCTGAACTCAAGAGGTGAGGTGAGAGTGTCTGCCCTTGACATCAAGGTAGCATTTGACTGAGTATGGCATCAAGGAGCCAGAGCAAAACTGGAGTCAATGGGTGAATCAAGAGGAAAACTCTCCACTGGTTGGAATCGTACCTAGCACAAAGGAAAATGGTTGTGATTGTTGAAGGTCAATCATCTCAGCTCCAGGACATTACTGCTGGAGTTCCTCAGGGTAGTATCCTCGGCCCAACCTTCTTCACTACTTCATCAGTGACCTTCCTTCAATCATAAGGTCAGAAGTGGGGATGTTCACTGATGATTGCAAAATTTAGCACCATTCGCGACTCCTCAGATACTGAAGAGGTCCATGTAGAAATGCAGCAAGACCTGGACAATATCCAGGCTTGGGCTGATAAGTGGCGAGTAACATTCGCGCCACACAAGTGCCAGGCAATGACCATCTCGAACAAGAGAGAATCCAACGATCTCCCATTGACATTCAATGGCATTACGATCGCTGAATCCCCCACTATCAACTTCCTGGGCGTTCCCATTGACCAGAAACTGAACTGGAGTCGCCTTATAAATAGTGTGACTACATGAGCTGGTCAGAGGGTAGGAAGCATGCGGTGAGTAACTCACCTCCTGACTCCCCAAGCCTGTCCACCATTTACAAGGCACAAGTCTGGAGTGTGATGGAATACTATCCACTTGCCCGGATGGGTGCAGCTCCAACAACATTCAAGAAGCTCGACACCATCCAGGACAAAGCAACACGCTTGATTGGCAACCCGTCCACAACATTCACACCCTCCACCACTGACGTACCGTGGCAGCAGTGTGCACCATCTACAAGATGCACTGCAACAATGCACCAAGGCTACTCAGGCAGCACCTTCCAAACCTGCATCCTCTACTGCCTAGAAGGACAAGGGCAGCAGATGCATGGGAATATCACCACCTGAAAGTTCTCCTCCAAGCTACACATCATCCTGACATGGAACTATATCGCTATTCCTTCACTGTCGTGGGTAAAAATCCTGGAACTCCCTTCCTAATAGCACTGTGGGTGTACCTACCCCACATGGACTGCAGTGGTTCAAGAAGGAAGAAAACCACCACCTTCTCATGGGCAATTAGGGATGGACAATAAATGCTGGCCTGGCTGGCGACGTCCACATCCCATGAAACAAATAATTAAATGCAATAACAGCTCATCTCAATTCCTAGTATTTCTAAATCCCACCAGTCCAACAGAAGCTGAACAATTATTGCATGTTGTGATTGACGGTCTGGTCTGTAAACTGCACTGTATCACAGATTGCTGACATTTGCTAACTGGAAGTGAGAACTGCAAAATCGGGACAGTAGTTCACATAGTCTGTCAGTGTGAAAGAATCAGGCAATGTGAGGTAATAGAATTTGTCTGTAAATGTTACACTCATATTGCTTTATATTTTTATATTGAAAATAAAAGTAATCATTTCGTGAAAATAGTGACATGCTGTCCAAACTTTGGTAGACAGTTGTTTTAGTCTTGCACTCAGCAGGGCAATCTGCAAGAATACCAATTTAAGGGAAAACAACAACTTTCTTCTGTATGAGAAGAGAGTGCTGATTGGTTGGCAAGTGAACTCTGATTGGTCGAGGCATTGCCATTCAGAATGCATCAGTTTATGGTGACTGACAGATAACTGCCCAGCTTTGTTTGAAATTTAAACCAGGCAGCTTGACTCTGATTGGTCAAGGCATTGCCCTGTGGAATGAGCCAGTGAATGGCTGTCACTTATTTTGTTTAGCTGAAACAGGCACAATATGTGTGCATGTTCTTTCTGTCTGCAAAGAACAGGGCCCTGTGTATTAATATATGTAGCTTACAGTACACACCAATGCACCACACTGCGAGCCCTACTGACAGTCTTAAATCGGTTGTCAGTGTAATTCTTAGCACACTGAGAATTATTTAGCAAATGTTCTCCTATTGTGGAATCACATCTCATGTTGGATACTGTGTTTTGAGTTTTGCAAGCACGGGTTGGTTGGGTAGGGCCCATTGCGAACAGCGGAAGGGACATGTTATTTGATACAATCCGCCAGTTTTGGGATGTACGGTCTAGAAACCTAGCATCACACTGGTATTGAAATTCATATATCACGTTACTTATTTGTGTGATAGGCAGGACGTCTCTTTTGCTTGACAGCAGCATCCTGTTAGTGGTGAACACCACACTTGTTGCTCCTCCATAGTAACAGCAGGAAACAGCTCGCTTCACCTGTTACTCAAATACTGGGGATATATTACCCTTCCAGGGTAATTTGAGGGAGACTGGACACTTTTCAGGGCTCAAAATAACGTCCTTCAGCCCGTTTATAGGTTTGTGTGATATACAGTGAGAAATGATCTGATCAGTGTAGCCATTGTAATGCAGGATGTCTTTGATTCGCCCTATTTCAGCATCAAGCTTGCATGGTGAGCAAATGGCTCAGCCCTATTTATGAGGTTGTCGATAAGACCAATCTTATAGCGCGTGGAACTGTAATAATCCCAACGCGTGTATTGACCAGTGAAGGTAGGTTTGCGGTAGACCGTGGTAGAAAACCCCTTAGCAGATTTCTCAACTAGTACATCAAGGAAAGGGAACTCATTTGACTGCTCCATTCCAAAGGTGAATTTGAGTGCAGGATGCAGCCCATGAAGACGTGCAAGGAAATTATTTCATGCAGCTGCGGATTCAAATATCGCAAACGTATCATCTACATATTGGAAATAAGCAAGAGGTAGGAGGTTAGGTGTCATTCCCTTAAAAACAGGTTTGTCATGGAATCCAACAAAGATGTTTGTGAGAGCTGGGCCTAAAGGGGATCCCATGGCAACACCAGCGATACATGGTGTCAGTAAAACTGAACTCAACTGTGCAAGTTGCCGAGTTCATAAGTTCAATGAATACTGATTCACACAATGGTGACGGGTCTATATCGCCATGATATAGCACTGCAGTGCAAATATCTATGGCTTCCTGAAGTGGTACATTGGTGAATAGGCTAGCAATGTCAAATGACACATGGACACGGCATTGCTATCGATATGCAAGTCCTGTATGGTCTTCGCAAATGTGAAGAAATCCTTTACTGTGCATGTGGAGAACTTGCTCAAAAACTGGTTTTAACAATTTGCCCAACCATTTGACAAATTCATTTCAGGTTACTATTTACATTACTTCAAATAAAGAAAACACAACGACACAAAGAATTGAGCACAACGCTGAAAGTTTCACAGCAAATAGTCAAATGGGAAATGGATGAAATACAGAAAGAAAAAGCCTAAAATACTGAAAACACTCAGCCAGTCCGGAAACAACTGTGGAAAAGAGAAGCTCGGGTTAATGGTCCAGTTCTGTGACCCTTCTATAGACCTGAAACATTGCTCCTCCCTTCCTCTCTCCACAGATACTGCTGGAACTGCTGAGTGTTTCCAGAATCTTCTGTTATTATTCAGATTTCCAGTGTGTGCAGTATTTCTCTTTTTGAAAATAAAATATTCCCTGAGAGGAATGGAACTTTACATAAAAAATAGGAGTAGGCCATTCGGCCCATCGAAATAGCTCTGCCATTCAATAAGATCACAGCTGATCTCCTACATCAACTCCATCTTACCACACTAGCACAGATCCCTTGATTCCCTTAGTATCCAAAAACCTATCAATCTCTCTCTTGGATATACCCAATGATTGGGCATCCACATCTCTAGAGTCACAGAGAGATACAGCACTGAAAAAGGCCCTTCGGCCCACCGAGTCTATGCCAACCAACAACCACCCATTTATACTAATCCTACACTAATCCCATATTCCTACCACATCCCCACCGACCCTATATTTCCCTCCCACCTACCTATACTGGGGACAATTTATCATGGCCAATTTACCTACCAACAAGTCTTTTGGCTTGTGGGAGGAAACCAGAGCACCTGGAGAAAACCCACACAGACACAGGGAGAACTTGCAAACTCCACACAAGCAGTACCCAGAATTGAACCCGGGTTGCTGGAGCTGTGAGGCTGCGGTGCTAACCACTGCACCACTGTGCTGCCCATAATGTGTGATCTCACCAAGGCTCTGTCTAATTGCAGTCAAACTTCTTTATTCTTATAAAAACTCTTCACAATGTTGAACACAACTATTAACTGCCATTCTGCTCTAAGAAGAAGGACCCCAGCTTCACACACCCCAGACCCCTATTCTTTCCACATTAGCTGAATTCCTGCATTTCTGATACCATTCCAGTAAATCTCCTCTGCACCCTCTCTAAGGCCTTGACATTCCTGCTAAAGTGTGGAGCATGGAATTAGACACAACGCTCTAACTGAGGCCTATAACCAGTGAGATTTCTAAAGGTCCAGCGTAAATTCCTTGTCTGTGTCCCGTACTCCCATTTCTGGTTTCTGACTCAATGTCGGCTCTGAGCTGTTGAAACTGCCTGAATAAATATTTCCACCCAACAAAGCGCTCGGAATGTGAGAAGGGACAAAGTGTGTGACCAAGTACATCAACTCCAAATAAAACTCCACCATGTAGTGAAAACACTCGAAACACAACGGCTCTTTTAAGAGCCACCCACAATCTCTCTGAAAAAGCTGCACCAACATCTCTCTAGAATTGGTTTATTTCATTGGTTTTAATGCTCAGTAACTCTCTGGAACTCTCTCACTGTCTTTGTGTTTTCTGTTTCAATCTGGTATGGAGATTCTGGGCAGATGAGTTTCACTGCCTGGGAGGACCTTTGTGGTTTTCCTGCAGAAACACAAAACAAAGTCTCTTCTCAGAGTCACCCACCGCCTCATCGGGACAGCAGTGACATGGGAACGGGAGCTGGGGTGTGTTTTATGCCGGAAATAACAGTTAATGATTTATGTTGTGCTCTCGTTATATTCCAATATCTGAATTGAGCCTTTCCACCGCACCAGGGTTATGGGGAGAGTTTTCATCGTTTATTTTCCAAACGTACAGACGATGTTATAAAGTTGCTGATTTACCCAGATGGCGGATTCTCCCCTCACAGTGAAAAGTAACATCACACCTTCACATCTGCCCATTGTTTTATAATTGAATTATTAGTCAAATGGAATTATTTGTGATGTTATTTCCCCCGAGACGGTGTTTCCTGCAGTGAAACTGATCAGTTTCAGCTCAGTCATTCAGGGACCTGGAATTCCTGCAGTTTGAGCCCGCTGTAACCCCAGCCCACTTCTGATTGGTCACCCTCTTCTCATAAAGTCAGTGACAGCACATGAGGAGGCCATTCGCCCCATTAAGTCCATGTCGGGTTTCCAATCTGTTCAGTCCCCGACTCGATCCCCAAAGCCCTGCACAATCCCTTTGGGTCAAAATGACTGTGGCAGGACTCGAGCCTGCAATCTTATCCTAACATCATAGAATATACCAAAGTCAGACGCCTCATCCATTAGGGCACACAGCCATGAGCTCGTATGAGTGATTCAATTAGAGAACCTCGAAGCACAAAATACAAAAAATCATTGGTTGAACCTGTCAACCTGGCAGAATATTTGAATTTGTGAAAGCCGCCAATTTCACCATGGAAAATAAGTGTTCGACTGGAAAAGTAAATAAAAATCTATTTTCCCGTAGCGGTTTAAATAAACTTTTAAAACACAATTTTGCTTTTACCGACTCAAATTTCTGGTGCTATTTTATGAACAGCTTTATTTTGCCAATTTTTGTCAACTTCTCATCCGTAACTGACAGTAAAAGATTCCGTTCAGCAATTTTCACGCGACAAATAACTCAAATTCGGTGTGGAAGTAATAAATTACAGACTATTGGTAATTCCCCTTCACACAGGCTTCAGGGGGACAGTGACAAGCCACTGAAATAGTTGCTTCATCCTTTTAAAAGATTCCCATTCTTTCCTGTTATTGACATGTTGGAATCAGATTTGTATTTAACAAGATATTTCTGTGAAAACAAAATCCTCAACAGACCAGCTGGGAATCTGGGAATCACGACAGTAAAATAAAAGGCTTTTGATTGAGAAGACGGGACCTTCTCACCAGCAGCCGGGTTACATTCCCCTCACATCCTTATACAGTGAGCAGCTCTTTCCCTCGAGAAATAGACAGCAGCAGTTGGAAGTTCAGTAAAAGGATCAGTTCATTGAGACAAGTTTCTGACTGACAGGTGGTGCTGAATATTAATACAAGAAGGTCCTGGAATGGGAAACAAGTGTCCAGAGTGGGGTCTGAAATCAGGACAGGGAAATGGCCAGCACTGACACAGATCATTTCATTATTACATTGATATCTGACTGTCTATAAGGAGAAGCGAGTTAAACACACGATGGTGAAAGGAATGGAAGATGACGCTGGTTGTTCTAGATGAAGAGGGATAGACAGAGGTGTGGGTACAGCAGACTTCAGACAGTAATCAGCCCTTTCAGATACTGTGGGTGGATCTGAAAAGAGCCTTTGGGTATTTGATAAAATCCTGGCAGATTGACTTGGTGTTGGTGCCCGGAGCGCTGGTTTTCTTGGGCAGCAACACGGCCTGGATATTCGGCAGCACCCTGTCCTCAGTGTCCTGGAATCAAAAGCAAGTGTCCAGAGTGGGACCTGAAATCAGGAGAGGGAAAAAAGCTCTTTGTTTAAAAACCCTCAAATAGCTACCTTGTAATTGGTCAGGTTACTCATGTTTTAGTAAGTGTAATTTATGAATAATTACTAATTAGAAAGTGCTGTTTGGACAGAGTGTAAAGCTGTGAGTTGATGTGTGAGGGACTTCACTGACTAGGGGAAGGAGGTGCTCTTTGGTCTCTCTTTTCTTTTCTGCCTTTTCAGCCTCCATGGGACAGGGGAAGAAGCTGATCGGTGAGTAACTGGTAAATTATTCTACTTATTACACTTATTACACGAGCAATAATGAGTTTGTAAAGCTAAGTAATGGCAGGGCAGCTCTAAAAGTAAAAGTTCGAAATTCGGGGAAGGCAAATTTTACAAAACTGAGAGGTGATTTGGTGGATGTGGACTGGATACAACTACTTGAAGGAAACCCAAAGATGTTTTATCAGTCCATTAAGAGCAAGAGGATAACTAAGGAAAGGGTATGGCCTGTCAGAGATGTACAAGGGAACTTCTGTGTGGATCCAGAAGATGTGGGCGGGGTTCTTAATGAGTTTGTTGTCTCTGCCTTCACAAAGGAGAGGGATGATGCAGACATTGTCGTAAAAGAAGAGGAGTGTGAAATATTAGATACGATAAGCATAATGAGAGTGGAAGTACGAGAGGGTCTGACATCCTTGAAAATGAATAAATCACCAGGGCCAGATGGTTTGCATCTGAGGTTGTTAAAGGAAGCCAGGGAGGAAATAGTGGATGCGCTGAGGATCATCTTCAAATCCTCACTGGATATGGGGGAGGTGCCGGAGGATTGGAGGTCTGCGAACGTTGCACTATTATTTTAAAAGGATGTGGTAAGTCTGACCTTAGTGGTGGGTTCAATTCTGGGTACTGCCTGTGTGGAGTATGCAAGTTCTCCCTGTGTCTGTGTGGGTTTCCTCTGGGTGCTCCAGTTTCCTCCCACATGCCAAAGACTTGCTGGTTGATAGGTTAATTGGCCATTATAAATTGTCCCTCGGTAGGTGGTAGGGAAATATAGGGACAGGTGGGGATGTGGTAGGAATATGGAATTAGTGTAGGATTAGTATAACATGGATGGTTGATGGTCGGCACACACTCGGTGGGCCGAAGGGCCTGTTTCAGTGCTGTATCTCTTTAAAAAAAAATAATTATTTGGATTTAAATGTGGGAGGTATGATTGGGAAATTTGCTGATGACACAAAAATTGGCCGTGTAATTGATAGTGAGGAGGATGACTGTAGACTTCAGAATGATATGAATGGATTAATTGAGTGGGCGGAAAAGTGGCAAATGGAATTCAATCTGGAGAAGTGTGAGGTAATGCATTTGGGGAGGGCAAACAAAGCAAGGGAATACACAATAAACGGGAAGATATTGAGATGGGTAGAAGAAGTGAGAGACTTTGGAGTGCATGTCCACAGGTCCCTGAAAGTGACAGGATAGGTAGATAGAGTGGTGAAGAAGGCATATGGAATGCTTTCCTTTCTTGGTCAACAAAAGCAGGGATGTAATGCGAGAACTGTTTAAAACGGTGGTTTGGCCACAGCTGGAGTATTGCGTACAGTTCTGGTCATCACATTACAGAAAGGACATAATTGCTGTGCAGAGAGTACAGAGGAGATTTACAAGAATGATACTGTGGGTGGCTCTGAAAAGAACCTTTGGGTATTTGATAAAATGCTGGCAGATTGCCTTGGTTTTGGTGCCAGGAGCGCTGGTTTTCTTGGGCAGCAGCATGGCCGAGATATTAGGCAGCACCCAGCCCGGAGTGATGGTCACCCCTCCCAGCAGCTTGGTGAGCTCCTCGTCATTCTGGACAGCCAGCTGTAGGTGTCTGAGGATGTTGCGGGTCGTCTTGTTGTCCTGGGCCGCGTTACTGGCCAACTCGAGGATTTCAGCAGTCAGATACTCGAGCACAGCAGCCAGATAGACCGGGGCTCCGACACCCACACGCTCAGCATAGTTGCCCTTTCTCAGGAGCCTGTGAACACGGCCCACCGGGAACTGCAGTCCAGCCCGGGAGGAGCGAGACTTGGCTTTGGACCGAGCTTTCCCGCCGGTCTTTCCTCTTCCAGACTTTTCTTTTCCAAAAATATACTTGAGGACATTCCGTGCAGACCACTGCCTGATGGATTGGTGGTCAAAGGTGTTTTTCCACACAATCATTTCCACAAACGCACAGTCCAACTGGATGGAGCGTTCCGTGGCAATGTGACCAGATCCATCCTTCGCAACACCGGGGTCAGATAGAACCTCAGCACGTAGTGACACTTGGTGTTTGCATACTGGGGCTCTACGCACAGCTTGATGCAGCCACATAATAAGGCGGCCATCAGGTTGAGGGCGACGTTGAGTACATTTTTTCGCCTTTATCCAGAGGTTTGAACATCGTGTCCCTCTGGACCCTGTCCATTTTACGTCTTCAGATAAAGCGGGAATTGGCTCGGGTGATCGCCACAGCACAGGAGTGGGGTATGGGCCAGACCTGTGCCACTTACAGCAACAACGTGAGCACCTTGCACCTGATGACCAGGTTCTTACCCATAATAGAGAGAGATCGCTGCTCCCAC
The DNA here is from genome assembly GCF_036365525.1 of Heterodontus francisci. Classification (NCBI taxonomy): domain Eukaryota; kingdom Metazoa; phylum Chordata; class Chondrichthyes; order Heterodontiformes; family Heterodontidae; genus Heterodontus; species Heterodontus francisci. The sequence continues at coordinate 5,505,929 of NW_027141369.1, read as the reverse complement.
TTGCTCAGTTTATGTTGTACCCTGGCTACTCGCTCCTCCCAGGTTTTGGTGCACGTCCCGGCCCTTACAAACCATATCCCCAGCACCTTCAGGCAGTCTGACCTGACGGTGAAGGGGACAAAGGATCGGTCAGCCCAGTTCCCAAGGAACATGGCCTCGCTCTTGCCATGGTTAACATTGGCTCCCGAATCCAGTTCGAACTGGTCGCAGATGCTCATCAGTCTGTGAATGGACAGCGGATCCGATCAGAATACAGCAACATCATCCATGTACAGGGAGGCTTTGACCTGAGTGACTCCACTGCCTGGGAGTGTCACCCCTCCTATGCCCGCATCCTTCCTAATAGACTCAGCAAAGCGTTTGATACAGCAAACACACAAAGCAGGGGAAAGATGACAGCCCTGTCTGACTCCAGATTTGATTGGAAACTTTCTGATTCCCACCCAATTTTTTGGACTGTACTACTGATGTTTGTGTAGAGCAGTTTGATCCAATTGCAGATTCCCTCCCCAAACCCCATTATGGAAAGCACGTCCATCATGTATGTGTGCGATATCCTGTCAAAAGCCTTCTCCTGGTCCAGGCTGATGAGGCAGGTGTCCACCCTCCTGACCCGTACATTGGTGATCGTATCCCTGAGTAGCATGACACTATCAGAGATCTTCCTGCTGGGTACAGTACAGGTCTGATCAGGGTGAATCACCAACTCCAGAGCAGACTTGACTCGACTGGCAATGACTTTGGACAGAACCTTGTAGTCTACATTAAGCAGTGAGATGGGCCGCCAGTTTCTGATTTCTGCCCTCTCCCCCTTCTGCTTGTAGATGAGGGTGATGATGCCTTTCCTCATGGATTCTGACATGCTGCCGGCCAGGAGCATAGTCTCGTATACTTCCAGCAGGTCTGGGCTGACCCAGTACCACAGGGCCGAATACAACTCAACTGGTAAGCCGTCGCTTCCGGGAGTTTTCTTCGTCTCAAAAGACTTGATGGCCTTTGTCAGCTTGTCCAGAGTTAGCGGTTTATCCAGATTCTCCTGCATGCTGTCATCTAAGACCTCTGTGATAGATGACAGGAAGGACTGGGAGGACGTACTGTCCATAGACTTCACGTCTTACAGCCCAGCATTCAAGGATTTGCTGATCCTTAGTATGTCGGACTGCGAAGTTGTGACCGAGCCATCCTCTTCCTTCAGGCTGCTGATCACAGAGCTCTCTGTATGTACCTTTTGGAAAAAGAAACGCGAGCACGTCTCATCCTGCTCAATGGAGCGGACTCTGGACTGGAAGATGATCTTGGAGGCCTCTGTGGCAAAGAGCGAGGCCTGCTGGCTCTTCACCTCTTGGCGATCCTCCTTGACCTCGACCCCCATTGACTGCAGCCAGAGCAGATTTTGCATTATTTTCTGGAGTCGGGACATTTCCCTCTGCCTCTCTCACCCTCTGAACACCTTTGGAGATAAAGAACCTCTTGATGTTCTCCTTGATCACTTCCCACCAGTTCACCGGATACTCAAAGAGGGTCTCACTGTTCTCCAACTTTTTCAATCTCTTTTGAGTTCCTCAATGTTCTCTGAGGTTAGCAGTGTAGCATTGAGCTTCCATGTCCCCTTGCTAACCCGCTGGTCATCCTGAAAGTGACAGACAACCAGTAAGAGGCAGTGGCTGGAGAAGAACACCGGCTTGACGTCGGTGGATCTGACCGTGAAAGCAGGGGACACATACAGGAAGTCAATCCTGGAACGGGCAGACCCGTCCGATCTTGACCAGGTGTATCTACGCTGCTCTCTGTCTGCAGGTTTGCTGAAGACATTGTGCAGTTTGGCATTTTTTACTGTTTCATTTAAGAATCTGTGCGGAGCGTCCAGTTTTCTGTCGTCACTGCCAGATCGTCCAGCTGCATCAATGATGCAGTTGAAGTCACCTCCAAGAATGACCGGCCTGGATGTCGCCAGCAGCAGTGTGAGTTGCTGGAGGATGGTCAGCCGCTCACTGTATTGGACCGGGGCATATACGTTGCTTAACTGGAGCAGAGCATTGTTGTACATGACATCTGCTACGAGAAGGCGACCGCCCACCAGCATCTTAACTTCAGAGATGGTTAAGTTGCCTTCCCGCAGCAGAATACCCAGGCCGGAGGAACAGGAATCATTTCCCCTGGACGAGATCGATGTCCCATGGGATCACCATCGTGACCATTGCCTGTAAGTGCTGCGGTGCAGGATTCCACACTCCTGACGAAACAGTACGCCGGCTTTGACCTTTGCGAAGTCATCCAAGGTTGAAACACATCACGTGGTGGATTTAACACAATGCATGTTAATCAAAGCAATCTTTATATCCACTATAAAGTTGGGTGTTGCTTCCCACACCAGGTGTCCTTGCTAGTCCCAGTCCTTGAGTATGTTCCTGCATACCCATAGTGTACACAAGCTGTTTCACATTCGTTGAACCCAGAAACCCCTCATGGTTATTCATGAGGGTTTTGTTCCACTGGGGTGACATCGGCGGGTGGGTGGCGGGTCTTGTAGGCAGCAAGGCTTGGGTTGTCCTCTGCTGTTGGTGTCTTTCCCCTCGGTCCCTCCTTGAAGACATCACTGTTCCTGACTTCCCGGAGCTGGAGCTGGAGTGCGCTGGACACTTCGCTGCTCTCGGTCTCCCGGAGCTGGGGTGCACTGAGCATCTCCTTGGGTTCCATGCTTTTGGTTTGGGGTGCGCTGGGCGTGTCACAGCTTCCAGTGCCCCGGAGCTGGTGGGCTTTATCTTCCAGCTCCTTTGAGTTCTGCTGCTTCTTTTGGAGGTGCCATCGTTCCGGCCCTTCCTCGTCCAGTGAGGAGGAGCTGCTGTAGTCTGTCTCAGACGGTAGCCTCCTCTTGCCACTGGTTTGGGTGGTGACCTGTTCTATTTTTGGAGGTTTTTTCTTTGTGGTCTTCCTTTGTACTACCTGCCACTGACCTGTTTGTCCATCTGCTGCCTCCTCCTCCATTAATTCTGTCTGTGGAGGAGGAGTTTCCAGGCACGGAGGAGGTGTTGGGTCGCTGGTTGCAGCTGTCTCCCCTTTCTTCTCTTTCTCAGATAGACTTTCATCGCTGTGGGGAGGATTGCTTGTTTCCCTCCCATCACCAGACATGTTCACCATTCCTTAACCCAGCCTTTCCTTGGTCCTTGCTGCCTGAGCATAACTGAGGCAGTGTTTGGGGCAGGTTTTGTAGAGGCGGCCTGCCCCACCTCACAGGTTGCAGTACTTACAATGTTTACAGTCCTTCGTCTGATGGCCTTCCTTCTTGCAATTCTTGCAGACGACTGTGCTGCAGTTAGCTGCTACGTGACCAGATTTGCCGCAGGTACGACAAACTCTGGGCTGCTCCGCATGGACCATGAAGCCTCGACTTCCCCCGAAAGCGAAGCTGGGGGGAGGATGGATGATGGCTCCGTTGGCATCGACCTTCAAGGTCACCTTGACCTGCCGCTAGCTGTTCCAAATCCCAAATGGGTCCTTGACATCAGTGCTGCCACCGGCCACCTCAACATACCTGGTGAGGAAGCTGAGTACATCCACGACAGGAACATGGGGGTTGTAGAGGTGGCTTCTCACCACCCGGTCACGTTAAAATATCCACAGCTGGGGAAGTCCTGCAGGCAGAAGATGTTCGCAGCTTGGAATCCACAGCAATCAATAAGGATTTTCTTAATGAAGAAGGTACGATCAACCGGTGCATCTCCATCATTATCTTTCACTGCCACCCGAACGGTGTTACACACTCCCTGGCCTGAAGTTACAGAATTGGTTACAGCCATTTTACTCAAAAACTTACCTGAGACAGGATCATGGTCTCTCCCCTGCTCCTCTTCCAGACATTTCCACAATCTCACAAATACTTTCACAAAGAGTGAAGAATTCCTCCTGCACTTCCCTGTTTTACCTTCTGGAGGAATACAGTCCGGCTACTTCTGATTGGTTACTGTCTGCTGAATCTCATTGGCTGGTTCCTGTCACCAATCAGGTAGCTGCTATTTCGCCGATCATCAAACAGCAATGAGAAAATGGGGTGGAGATTGACAGCGGCAAATTGTCAGAGCTGAAACCCATTCACAAATTTGAAAAGCCCGCCAAAATATTTGCGAAACAAGAAACAGCCGAAATATAATAAATAATATCGTCTAAAGAGTAAAATGTATTTCACTCTCTCCTGATATTGTGTTTCTCCTCATTGTCCGTCACAGATACCAGACTTACTTTCCTTCCAGGAGCGGAGCGGAGAAGAGTGGACCTGTGGGGAGAACGCCAAGAGCAGAACCAATAAATTGAGCACAAGGATCGCGGCCCAGTCGCTCACCTTCCGGGAGAGGACTGGTCCTGAGGGGAGAACACCGAGAGCGGAGCCGATAAATTGAGCCCGAGGATCGTGGCCCAGTAACTCACCTTCCGGGAGAGGAGCAGACCTGTGGGGAGAACACCGAGAGTGGAGCCGATAAATTGAGCCTGAGGATCGCGGCCTTGTCACTCACCTTCCGGGAGAGGAGCGGAGAGCAGTCCAGGCACTCCGGAGTTTGAAAACAAAGTGAGCAGTGATGTCATAGGAAGGCTGCAAGGTGATTGGTTGGTGAGTATCTGCTGTTAGGGAGTTACTCTAAATAGCTGGGTCAGTAACTAAAAGTAAAGGGAAAGGTCTACAGTTTTTTCAAGAAAGGAGGTCGTGTGTTTTGGGGGAGAATCAAGGTCCCTAGTGTAAATAATTTTAATTTTTGGGTAATTTAAGGGGATAAATTAAGGGTAGGTCATGGCAGGGCAGCTCAGCAATGTGGAGTGATCCTCCTGTGCAATGTGGGAAGTCAGGGACACTTCCAGTGTCCAGGGCGAACACGTGTGCAGGAAGTGTCTCCAGCTGCAGCTACTCGAAATCCACGTTTTGGATCTGGAGCGGCGGCTGGAGATACTGTGGAGCATCCGCGAGGCTGAGATCATTGTGGATAGCACATTTAGGGAGGTGGTCACACCGCAGGTAAAGACTGCTCAGGTATAAAGGGAATGGGTGACCACCAGGCAGAGTAGAAGAACTAGGCAGGTAGTGAAGGAGTCCCCTGGATCCATCTCGCTTTCTAACAGATTTTCTACTTTGAATACTGTTGGGGGAAATAGCTTCTCAGGGGAATGCAGCAAGAACCAAGTCTGTGGCACCACAGGTGGATCAGCTGCACAGGAGGGGCGGAAATGGAGTAGAAGAGCTATAGTGATAGGGGATTCTATCGTAAGAGGTACAGATAGGCATTTCTGTGGCTGCAAACGTGACTCCAGGATGGTATGTTGCCTCCCTGGTGCTAGGGTCAAGGATGTCACAGAGTGGCTGCAGGACAAGGGGGAGGGTGAACAGTCAGAGGTCATGGTACACATTGGCACCAATGACATAGGTAGAAAGAGGGATGAGGTCCTGCAACCAGAATTTAGGGAGCTAGATAGCAGATTAAAAAGCAGGACCTCAAAGGTTGTAATCTCTGGATTACTCCCAATGCCACATGCTAATGAGTATAGTATCGGTCGGTGCACTTAAGGGGACGCTGAACAGATGTATGGGGTGAAAGGAATAGAGGACTATACATATAGGGCTTTATTTTTCTGTTATTTATTTATTTGAAGCAGGATGACTGGAAATATGTGTAGAGCATAGAGCAGTTGGGATGATCCCAATGCAGTGTTTTGTCACGATGGATCTGCCCAGAACACTTGTGATGCAGGAGCTGGGAGCTTCAGTACTTCAGTGGAGGCTGATACTGACACTGGTTTTCAATTGTGTGTGTTCTTCATGAATATTAATTGAGAAATTAAATTGATCACTTTGATATTTTGCCCCTCACCTGTTCTTGAGTTATAAGATATATTTTTTCTTCCAACAGGCAAATATTTGAAGGTATTGTGATGAATGTGATGGTTGCTGCACTCGAGGCACAAGGAACAGTGCAGCCAGCTCCTCTCACACACAGTAGGCACATTATCACTCAGAGTACAGAGGGATAGACAGTTCATCAGTTCCCCAGTCTCAGACTGCAGAAGTAGTCAGGCTCACATTGATCCCGAGTTCCAGAGTCATATTTTCAATCCAACAATCAAACAAAGCGGGAGAGAAATAAATTGTTTGTGTTTCACCCCAACTCAGTACCACTGACAGGTCGATACATCAATCCCAGGTCATAATCACACCCACTGGTAGATTGAAATGCACTGTGTCAATCTAAATATAATGCAGACTTAGCTATCAATTAAATATCAGATAGAACTGGCACACAGTATTGACTGAATGGCACAGAATCTGACCTAATGATGTACCCTGAGTTTTTAATTAAATACCATACCCAAAGCTCACGCCTATTGATTATAAAAGATGATTAACCATCCCAATAGTGTACCCTGAGATACAAGTTACATACAAGTTCAACATTCATTACAGCAAAATATTTAAAAGGGCTGAAAAATCGCCCAACCTGAGACACAAATTAGATTCCAGTTCAAAACTCACCCACACCATGAAAAATTACTAAATATTACATACCATTCTAAAAACAGATACAATATCAAACTGAAATACAGTATCAGTTCCATTAGTACAGATTGAGCTAAACATTGCCAGTCCAAAAATCACACACAGGGCTGAATTTTATAAGCCTGCTGCCGAAATCGACGGCCGGTGAAAACAATGGTGGTCCGCTCGTGCGGGCCACACGTCGTGGAGTCAGCGCGATCCTCAGCGTGGTGGCTCATTTAAATAGCCGGGGTGGGCCACCTCCCGCAGATCACATGTAGGGGGCGAGCTGACCATCCCTGGCAATGTCGTCAGCCGCCTGTGCGCAGGCGCTGATACCATTTTTAAAGGGCTTTGAGCCCTATCTTTAAATTTAAATATTTAAACCGCAAGGACATGAAAATAAACAGACATTTCTTCTGTCTCTCTCCCACCCCCAGTTTCAATTAAATTAATGACTTGCCCTCTCTCCCCAAAAACACTTACCTTGTCCACCTGACCTTCCGCGCCCCCCACCCAAAGTGCATAAACGTTAACCTCAAACCCTTCCCACCATCCCCTACACCAATATGTTACTTTGACCATGTTCCCCCTCCCTCCTGCACTAAGAAACTTACCTCCTTCCCCCTGCCCATGAGTGTGTGCCTCGTTTCCCGGGACAGGGATCCGAAGGCCAGCCACCAGACTGACGATGGGAGCAGTAACTCAGGTGGGGACGTAAATATAATTAGTGCATTCATTTACATATATTTGAATATGCAAATGGAGGTCTGGTCGCTGAGCGGCGGGAAATGGGGTGCTGCCATGAGGCCTCGCTGCCACTGGCAATATCGGCGGGCCGGACCCTCCCAGCCTCTCCCGGAGGCATTTTCTGCTGCCCCCCCCTCCCCATCATGAAAGGCAATGTCGGGTGGGGGTCTGTAAAATCCAGCCCACAGTATCCGATTGTGCAATGCTTGTAAATTGTAAACTGTGGTGTAAATTAGATGTCAGTGCAGAACTCACCCAAACTGCAGAATTGAAAAATACAGTAGACTGAATTACACATTATTTACCAGCCATAAAAACATATACAGTATCAGAATGAAATAGAGTATCAATTTCTTTTGTGTAGACTGAGCTCCACATTACAAACCAGTAAAAAATCTAATCTAACAGAGGTATGGAGGTTTTAGTGGTTGTGGTACAGGATTAATCCAGAAGACTCGACTAATAATGAGTTTAAATTCCACTACAGCAGCTGGGTAATTTAAATTCAGTTAATTAAATAAATCTGGAATAAAAAAAATCTAGTCTCAGCACTGGTGACCCTGGAGCTACTGGATTGCTGTCAAAAAATCCATCAGATTCATGAATGTCCTTGAGAGAAGGAAATCTGCCATTCTGACCCAGTCTGAAGTATAAGTGATTCCAGGCCCACAGCAATGTGATTGAATCTTAACTGTCCTCTGAAATGGCCCAGCAAACCACTCAGCTGTATTGAAAGTGTAATTAGGGATGGGCAATAAATGCTGACCTTGCCAGTGACACTAACGTCCTGTGAATTAATAAATAAGCATTATCAGACTTAGAGATAACATTATCTATTCCATTGGAACCAGCTGAAGTACAGATAACATAGCACTCCAAAAATCTATCGTGTTAGAGTGAAAGATACTGTCTCAATTATTGATTGCAGCCTGAGCTCCACATTACATACCAATCTAAAATCGCATACAGTTTCAGACTGAGATACAATATTTATTCCATTACTGCAACAGAACTACATGTTCCACATTATTGAATAAGCCTGAGCTCCTTTCTCTGGAAAGAAGGAGGCTCAGTGTTCAGGCTAATAGAAGGATTGGCTATGAAAGGATTTGATAGGGTAGAGGTAGAGATTTTTCACAATTGTGGGAAAAGTTGTGAATAGGAAATAGTCAGTAATAAATCAAATAAATAATTCAGGAGAAACTTCTTCACCCTGCTTTGACCGTGGTTAGAATCTGTAACATGTCACCACATGCAGCAGTTGAGTTCATGAACATTGCGACATTTAACAGCAAGTTAAATGATTATATGAGGCAGAAAAGATTTGAGGGGTTTGCTGATCAGATTAGATGAAGTAGAGTTGGAGGAGGCTCATGTGGAAATGCAAAATCTTGGGCACAATAGCCTGTCTCTTTGCTGTAAATTCTATGTAATTCTGTGTAGAATGAATTCAGAACCGCAAAACATCCCAGAGATTAATGGTTGCGGAATATATCCCATAAACAGAATCCCAGAGACTTACAGATACTGAACGAAACCCATACTCACAGGCAGTACCAGAGACTGACAGATACTGAAAAAAACCCACACTCACAGGCAGTACCAGAGACTGACAGATGCTGAACAAAACCCACATTCACAGGCAGTACCAGAGACTAACAGATACTGAATGAAACCCACATTCACAGGCAGTACCAGAGACCGACAGATACTGAATGAAACCCACATTCACAGGCAGTACCAGAGACTGACAGATACTGAACAAAACCCACATTCACAGGCAGTACCAGAGACTGACAGATACTGAATGAAACCCACACTCACAGGCTGTAGCAGAGACTGACAGATACTGAATGAAACCCACACTCACAGGCTGCAGCAGAGACTGACAGATACTGAACGAAACCCACACTCACAGGCAGTACCAGAGACTGACAGATACTGAACAAAACCCACATTCACAGGCAGTACCAGAGACTGACAGATACTGAATGAAACCCACATTCACAGGCAGTACCAGAGACTGACAGATACTGAATGAAACCCACATTCACAGGCAGTACCAGAGACTGACAGATACTGAATGAAACCCACATTCACAGGCAGTACCAGAGTCTGACAGATACTGAATGAAACCCACATGCACAGGCCATACCAGAGATTGACGGATACTGAATGAAAGCCACACTCATACACAGGACGAGAGACTGATACTGAATGAGTCCCAGATTCAAAAAGTTACAGTGGCTGAGAATTACAACAATATTCCTACACTCACATACTGTACCAGTAACTTAAAGATACAGAATGAATCGCACACTCAAATAGCATACATGAGACTGAGATACAGAATGAGTCCACACTAACATACAGTACTGACAGAAACAATGGATCATATAGTCACATACAGCAACAGAGACCTATAAGCACAGTATGAATCAGTCACATACAGGACTAGAATATGACTGACTGCAGCATGAATCCCATACTCCCACTCAGTAACCAAGACTGACAGTTAGCCGCATATAAAGAATGATACGCATTCTCATGTACGGGACAACAGGCTGGCTGATGTGGCACAATGGTACAATTAATGTTTGGACAAACTCAGTGCAATAATGGCTATCTGTAGGACCTCAGAGGTAGTAATCTCAGGATTGCTACCAGTGCCACGTGATAGTCAGAGTAGAAATGAAAGAATAGTCAGGATGAATGCGTGGCTTGAGAGATGGTGCAGGAGTGAGGGGTTCAGATTTTTGGGACATTGGGACCGGTTCTGGGGGAGGTGGGACTATTACAAATTGGACGGTCTACACCTGGGCCGGACTGGAATCAATGTCCTTTGGGGTGCTTTTGCTAACGCTGTTGGGGAGGGTTTAAACTAATGTGGCAGGGGGATGGGAACCAAATGAGGAGGTCAGTGGACAGTAAGGAGGCAGTAACTAAAGCCTGTAAGGAACTAGATAATGAAGTCAGCGTGACAAAGGGAAAGAGTAGGAAGGGAGCAGATGATGTACGCAAAGGGACTGGTGGTCTGAGGTGCATTTGTTTTAATGCAAGAAGTGTAGTAGGTACGGCAGATGAACTTAGGGCTTGGATTAGTACCTGGGAGTATGATGTTATTGCTATTACTGAGACTTGGTTGAGGGAAGGGCACGATTGGCAACTAAATATCCCAGGATATCGATGCTTCAGGCAGGATAGAGAGGGAGGTAAAAGGGGTGGAGGAGTTGCATTACTGGTAAAAGAGGATATCACAGCTTGTGCTGAAGGAGGGCACTATGGAGGACTCGAGCAGTGAGGCAATATGGGCAGAACTCAGAAATAGGAAGGGTGCGGTAACAATGTTGGGGCTGTACTATAGGCCTCCCAACAGCGAGCGTGAGATAGAGGTACAAATATGTAAACAGATTATGGAAAGATGTAGGAGCAACAGGGTGGTGGTGATAGGAGATTTTAATTTTCCCAACATTGACTGGGATTCACTTAGTGTTAGAGGTCTAGATGGAGCAGAATTTGTAAGGAGCATCCAGGAGGGTTTTCTAGAGCAGTATGTAAATAGTCCAACTCGGGAAGGGGCCATACTGGACCTGGTGTTGGGGAATGAGCCCGGCCAGGTGGTTGAAGTTTTAGTAGGGGACTACTTTGGGAATAGTGATCACAATTCCATAAGTTTTAGAATACTCATGGACAAAGACGAGAGTGGTCCTAAAGGAAGAGTGCTAAATTGGGGGAAGGCCAACTATACCAAAATTCGGCAGGAGCTGGGGAATGTAGATTGGGAGCAGCTGTTTGAAGGTAAATCCACATTTGATATGTGGGAGGCCATTAAAGAGAGGTTGATTAGTGTGCAGGAGAGACATGTTCCTGTGAAAATGAGGGGTAGAAATGGCAAGATTAGGGAACCATGGATGGCAGGTGAAATTGTGAGACTAGCTAAGAGGGAAAAGGAAGCATACATAAGGTCTAGGCGGCTGAAGAAAGACGAAGCTTTGGAAGAATATCGGGAATGTAGGACCAATCTGAAACGAGTAATTAAGAGGGCTAAAAGGGGTCATGAAATATCTTTAGCAAACAGGGTTAAGGAAAATCCCAAAGCTTTTTATTCACATCTAAGGAGCAAGAGGGTAACTAGAGAAAGGATTGGCCCACTCAAGGACAAAGGAAGAAAGCTTTGCGTGGAGTCAGAGAAAATGGGTGAGATTTTAAATGAGTACTTTGCATCGGTATTCACCGAGGAGAGGGACATGACGGATGTTGAGGTTCGGGACAGATGTTTGATTACTCTAGGTCAAGTCGGCATAAGGAGGGAGGAAGTGTTGGGTATTCTAAAAGGCATTAAGGTGGGCAAGTCCCCAGGTCCGGATGGGATCTATCCCAGGTTTCTGAGGGAAGCGAGAGAGGAAATAGCTGGGGCCTTAACAGATATCTTTGCAGCATCCTTAAACACGGGTGAGGTCCCGGAGGACTGGAGAATTGCTAATGTTGTCCCCTTGTTTAAGAAGGGTAGCAGGGAAAATCCAGGTAATTATAGACCTGGGAGCCTGATGTCAGTGGTAGGGAAGCTGCTGGAGAAGATACTGAGGGATAGGATCTATTCCCATTTGGAAGAAAATGGGCTTATCAGTGATAGGCAACATGGTTTTGTGCAGGGAAGGTCATGTCTTACCAACTTAATAGAATTCTTTGAGGAAGTGACAAAGTTGATTGATGAGGGAAGGGCTGTAGATGTCATATACATGGACTTCAGTAAGGCGTTTGATAAGGTTCCCCATGATAGGCTGATGGAGAAAGTGAAGTCGCATGGGGTCCAAGGTGTACTAGCCAGATGGATAAAGAACTGGCTGGGCAACAGGAGACAGAGAGTAGTAGTGGAAGGGAGTTTCTCAAAATGGAGAAGTGTGACCAGTGGTGTTCCACAGGGATCCGTGCTGGGACCACTGTTGTTTGTGATATACATAAATGATTTGGAGGAAAGTATAGGTGGTCTGCTTAGCAAGTTTGCAGACGACACTAAGATTGGTGGAGTAGCAGATAGTGAAGGGGACTGTCAGAGAATACAGCAGAATGTAGATAGATTGGAGAGTTGGGCAGGGAAATGGCAGATGGAGTTCAATCAGGGCAAATGCGAGGTGATGCATTTTGGAAGATCCACTTCAAGAGCGAACTATACAGTAAATGGAAAAGTCCTGGGGAAAATTGATGTCCAGAGAGATTTGGGTGTTCAGGTCCATTGTTCCCTGAAGGTGGCAGCGCAGGTCAATAGAGTGGTCAAGAACGCACACGGCATGCTTTCCTTCATCGGACGGGGTATTGAGTACAAGAGTTGGCAGGTCATGTTACAGTTGTATAAGACTTTGGTTCGGCCACATTTGGAATACTGCATGCAGTTCTGGTCGCCACATTACCAAAAGGATGTAGATGCTTTGGAGAGGATGCAGAGGAGGTTCACCAGGATGTTGCCTGGTATGGAGGGCGCTAGCTATGAAGAGAGGTTGAGTAGATTAGGATTATTTTCATTAGAAAGACGGAGGTTGAGGGGGGACCTGATTGAGGTGTACAAAATCATGAGAGGTATAGACAGGGTTGATAGCAAGAAGCTTTTTCCCAGAGTGGGGGATTCAATTACTAGGGGTCACGAGTTCAAAGTGAGAGGGGAAAAGTATAGGGGGGATATGCGTGGAAAGTTCTTTACGCAGAGGGTGGTGGGTGCCTGGAACACGTTGCCAGCGGAAGTGGTAGACGCGGGCACGATAGCGTCTTTTAAGATGTATCTAGACAGATACATGAATGGGCAGGAAGCAAAGAGATACAGACCCTTAGAAAATAGGCGACATGTTAAGAGGATCTGGATCGGCGCAGGCTTGGAGGGCCGAAGGGCCTGTTCCTGTTCTGTAATTTTCTTTGTTCTTTGTTCTTTGTCTCCATTCCCAATATTTCTAAGTTCCACCTGTCCAACATAAGCTGAACAATTATTGCATGTTGTGACTGACGGTCTGATCTGTGAACTGCACTGCATCACAGATTGCTGACATTTGCTAGCTGAAAGTGAGAACTGTAACATAGGAGAAGAAATTTACACAGTCTGTCAAGGTTAAAGATGCAGGTAATGTGAGGTAATAGATTTTGTCTGTAAGTGCTGCACTCATATTGCTTCATATTTTTATATTGAAAATAAAGGTAATTGATTCTTATTTTAAAAAATTGCCTTAATTGATTAGATATTTGTAAATGTGCCCTGTTATATTTCACACTAAATGGAGCAGTATTTCTGTCTGATTTTTTCGGATACTATTTACATCACTTCAAATAAAGAAAACATAACTACACAAAGAACTGAGCAGAACGCTGAAAGTTTCACAGCAAACAGTCAAAAGGGAAAGGGATGAAATACAAAAAAAAACTAAAATACTGAAAACACTCAGCCAGTCCAGAAACAACTGTGGAGAAGAGAAGCTCAGGTTAATGGTCCAGTTCTGCGACCCTTCTGAAGACCTGAAACGTTGCTCCTGCCTTCCTCTCTCCACAGATACTGCTGGAACTGCTGAGTGTTTCCAGAATCTTCTGTTATTCAGATTTCCAGCAAGTTTCTGTTTTTGAAGAATGAAATATTCCCTGGGAAGGAATTGTAAGATTTTGGTTCGGTCTTCACAGATACACAAAGAAGGGGACCGAGCTCATAATGTGATTTTAAAATAGTTTATTAAGTAGCAACAGTTTAATGTCATATTAAGAAGTATCAGTTTAAATATGAACAGTTTAAATATGATGATGCGTAAGCTAAATAGATGAATTAGACGTACGACCCATAACAGATTGAATGGATTACCGATCCGGATCATACAGTGGGGAAGAACAGTGTTGACAGTCTCCCTGACGATGAAGCAGGCGAGGTGTTGGTGTCCTCAGTCTTCTTCAGCCAACCAAAGTGTTAGGCCAAAGTCTAACACTCAGCTGAAGCCGAGCTTTGGGAAGCTCTCCTGTCTGAATAAGACTGACTATTTCCCTGTCGAGCACCTGTTTATATACTTTATTTCTCGGGACTGGTACCCTATGTCAATCATTTGTTCAAACACTTCTAACCAATGAATACAGGACAGGTAACTGAAGTATCAGGGTGGCCACCCCCCCAACTTTGTCCATCACTTTTGCTCAAGGTCATCTTTTAGTTTATCTTATACTGGAGCCCATTTTTAGCTTTCACTAGACACTTGTACTGATAACAGGGTACACAAAGTGCTAGAAGACTCCCTGTATCATTTCAGGAATATCTATGGTGTCCAGTGGCTTCTATATGACCCCCCTCAGGAACAGCATACCCCTCAGCCCCGATCTTTGTTTATACCAGTGCTGAACCTGGCTGCTAAGAACTGCTTCTCTCTCCCTTAGGAGAGAGAAAAACAGCTTTTCTGTGGGTGGCCTCATGCTATGCCTGCAACTTTTATTTTATTTATTTAGAGATACAGCACTGAAGCAGGCCCTTCGGCCCACTGAGTCTGTGCTGACCATCAACTACCCATTTATACTAATCCTATATTCCTACCACATCCCCACACCTATACTAGGGGCAATTTATAATGGCCAATTTACCTATCAACCTGCAAGTCTTTGGCTGTGGGAGGAAACCGGAGCACCCGGTAGAAACCCACGCGGTCACAGGGAGAACTTGCAAACTCCGTACAGGCAGTACCCAGAATCGAACCGGGGTCGCTGCAGCTGTAAGGCTGCAGTGCTAACCACTGCACCACTGTGCCGCTATAATATGTTGATATAAGCATTCTACATTATTATGAGAAGAACCAGTTATTAAAGGTCCCATTTCTTACAGAATGGAACTTTGCATAAGAAGTCGGATGAGGCCACTCGGCCCTTCGAAATAGCTCTGCCATTCGATAAGATCAGGGCTGATTTCCTACCTCAACTCCATCTCACTACACAAGCACAGATCCCTTGATCACCTAAGTGTCCAAAAACCTATTAATCTCTCTCTTGAATATACGCAATGATTGAGCATCCACAGCTCTCTGGGGAAGAGAATTCCAAAGATTAACAACCATTAGAGTGAAAAAAAACTCTTCTCAGTCCTGAATGACTGAGCCCTTCACACTGAGACTATGAGCCTTTGTTCTAGGTTTGCCAGCCAGAGTAAACAGCCTCCCAGTATCTATTGTGTCAAACCACTTAAGATTTTTATTTGTCAGTACGATTACTTGTCATTCTTCTACATTCTGGGGAATTCTAGCATAGTCTACTCGAGCTTTTCTCATACATGGATGACGTTGCCGTCTTCTGCTCAGTACGCAAACACCAAGTGTCATTATGTGCTGTGGTTCTTTCTGTACCCGATGGTGAGAAGGATGGACCTGGTCACATTGCCGCGGAACGCTCCATCCAGTTGGACCGTGCCGTACCACCTATCCTTCGTGGGAAGGTTTCTGCGGAAAACACCTTTGACCACCAATTCATCAGACAGTGGTTTGCACGGAATGTCCTCAAGGCCCTACGGGAAAAGCAGATGGTGGATCCGGTCGGATGGTTCCCCGAGCAGACTGCCAAAGTCATTTGGCAGAATGCCTCATCACCAGAACTTTTAAACAAGCACCAAGATGCAGTTCCGAAGAAGGGTCACTGACCCGAAACGTTAACTCTGCTTCTCTTTCCACAGATGCTGCCAGACCTGCTGAGTGAATCCAGCATTTCTTGTTTTTATTGTGACCAAGATGTAGCTTGGCTGGTGGTGAGAAGAGCCCTCCCCGTCAGATCCTTCCTGCACGCCTGAAGTCTCACCCCCTCCGCACAATGCCCTCGAGGTGGCTGTGGTGGGGAAGAGACGGTTGCCCATCTCTTTCTGGAATGTGTCTTTGCAAAGCAGGTGTGGAAAGAGATGCAGTGGTTTTTGTCGAGGTTCATCCCAAGCAGCTCTGTAGCACAGGAATCTGTGCTCTACGGGCTGTTCCCAGCGACACACACCGAGATAAACATCAACTGCTGCTGGAGGACTATCAATTCGGTGAAAGACGCCCTTTGGTCTGCCCGAAACTTGCTGGTCTTCCAGCACAAAGTGTTGTCCATGACTGAATGTTGCAGACTGGCACATTCCATGGTCCAGGACTACGTGCTGAGGGACGCACTAAAGCTTGGGGCAGCCACAGCAAAGGCTCAATGGGGAAAGACCACTGTGTAAGTTCCCCACATCAAGCTGAACGGAGGGGCTGGATCCATGGAAAACCCCTCGAACTTTATCGGGAAAATTTTGTGTGCTGTAAAATGTAAAAATGGATCTGGCATGACAAATGAAATGGAAGGGTTGTGAGGCAACTCACTCCTTTATTGAAGGAAACTGACCTCCTTTGCACTGTTTGTATTTTTTGACTTGATGCTGTTTGAAAATGTTTGGTAATGTATTTTTTTTTACAGATTTTCATGAATAAAGTATATTTTGGAAATAAAAAAAAGTCTGGAAGAGGAAAGAGCGGTGGGAAAGCTCGGTCCAAGGCCAAGTCTTGCTCCTCCTGGGCTGGACTGCTGTTCCCGGTGGGCCGTGTTCACAGGCTCCTGAGAAAGGGCAACTATGCTGAGCATGTGGGTGCCGGAGCCCCAGTCTATCTGGCTGCTGTGCTCGAGTATCTGACCGCTGATATCCTCGAGCTGGGCGGTAATGTGGCCCGGGACAACAAGAAGACCCGCATCATCCCCAGACACCTGCAGCTGGCGGTCCGCAATGATGAGGAGCTCAACAAGCAGCTGGGAGGAGTGACCATCGCTCAGGGCAGGGTGCTGCCTAATATTCAGGCCGTGCAGCTGCCCACGAAAACCAGCACTCAGAGCTCCCAGAAAAAGTAAAGCAGCCAAAATGTCATCCAATAACCCAAAGGCTCTTTTCAGAGCCACCCACAGTCTCTGTGAAAGGGCTGGTTACTGTCAGGAGGGAGTCAGTGATGGAGTTATTGTAACAGTGGATTGACCTGTTTCACATCTGGGGTGGCGCAGTGGTTAGCACCGCAGCCTCTCAGCTCCAGTGACTCGGGTTCAATTCTGGGTACTGCCTGTGTGGAGTTTGCAAGTTCGCCCTGTGTCTGCGTGGGTTTCCTCCCACGTGCCAAAGACTTGCAGGTTGATAGGTCAATTGGCCATTATAAATTGTCCCTAGTATCGGTAGGTGGTAGGGAAATATAGGGACAGGTGGGGATGTGGTAGGAATATGGAATTAGTGTAGGATTAGTATAAATGGGTGGTTGATGGTCGGCACAGGCTCGGTGGGCCGAAGGGCCTGTTTCAGTGCTGTATCTCTAAACTAAAACTAAAGATGTGTTTTCCGTTCCCTCTCTGGATTGCGCTCTGTTTCTCTGCTCACACATTCCCCTGCACCCACCCACCCACAGTTCAATGAAGAACTGAGCTACAGGGTGTCAATCAACAATTTCATAAATGCCGCCACCTTCAATTTCATAAATTCGGAGATCCTCCTGGTGCATTAATGATAAGTGGTTTGGCGCTGATGAATTAATTTAATAATGACAGTATCTGGGTCAATTCTGGTCTGTTTTTCATTTAGACAGTTTGAATTCTGTTTTTTTTTCCTCCGGTGATCTGAGCGCCACTTCTCAATGAGAATCTGCTCATGGAACAGAGTGAGTGCAGAGTAAGAGAAGGAACTTGAAACAATCACTATCGCTAGAAAAAATGTATGAGGAAAACTAATGGGACTAAAGGCTGACAGATCCCCTGGACCTGATGGCCTGCATCCTAGAGTTTAAAAGAAATGGCTACAGTGGATGCATTTGTTGTAATTTTAAATTCCCGAGATTCTGGAACAGTCCCAGTGGATATTAAACCGCAAATGTGAAACCCCTATTCAAAAAGCAGGTAATGATAGGCCTGCTAGCCTAATGTCTGTCATTGGGAAAATGCTGAAATCCATGATTAAGTAAGTGGTAGCAGAACATTCAGAAAATTAATGTACAATCATGCAGAGTCAACATGGATTTATGAAAAAGAAATCATATTTGACAAAATTATTTTTGAGGATGTAACAAGCAGGGTATATGAAGGGGAACCAGTAGATGTAGTGATCTGCTCTGATGATGCTACCTTCCATGACAGCACTTCTGATATGTCTTCCTTTTTCCTCAACAGAGGATTCCCCCCACCGTGGTTGACAGGGCCCTCAACCGTGTCGGGCCCATTTCCCGCACCTCTACCCTCACCCCTTCCCCTTCCTCCCAGAACCGTGACAGGGTTCCCCCTGCCCTCACTTTCCACCCCATCAGCCTCCATATCCAAAGGATCATCCTCCGCCATTTCCGCCACCTCCAGCATGATGCCACTACCAAACGCATCTTCCCCTCCCTTCCCCTGTCAGCATTCTGAAGGGATCTTTCCCTCCACCACACCCTGGTCCACTCCTCCATTACCCCCACCACCTCGTCCACATCCCATGGCACCTTCCCCTGCAATCGCAGGAGCTGTAATACCTGCCCATTTACCTCCTCTCTCCTCACTATCCCAGGCCCCAAACACTCCTTTCAGGTTAAGCAGCAACTTATTTGTACTTCTTTCAATGTAGTATACTGTATTTGCTGCTCACAATGTGGTCTCCTCTACATTGGGGAGACCAAACGCAGACAGGGTGACCGCTTTGCGGAACACCTCCGCTCAATCCGCAAGCAGGACCCTGAGCTTCCGGTTGCTTGCCATTTCAACACTCCCCCCTGCTCTCATGCTCACATCTCTGTCCTGGGATTGCTGCAGTGTTCCAGTGAACATCAACGAAACTCGAGGAACAGCATCTCATTTACCAATTAGGCACACTACAGCCTGCCGGACTGAACATTGAGTTCAATAATTTCAGAGCATGACAGCCCCCCATTTTACTTTCATTTTTAGTTATTTTTTCTTTTTACATTTTTTTGTATGTTTATTTTATTTCATCTTAGTCTGTTCAATTGGCTTACCCACTGTTTATTTTCAGGTTTGTACTTGCTGCTATTCAATTTTCAGTCCGTTAACACCCAATCTGTACTAATGCTTTGTCTTTCAACACATCATTAACATATTGTTTGCCTTTGCTCCATGACCTTCTGGTCAGTTATTCTCTGTGACCTTGTCCTATCTACACCTTCTCCTTTCTTATCTCTTGCCCCACCCCCGCTTTGCTTGCTTATAACCTTTGACATTTCTAATATTTGCCAGTTCCGAAGAAGCGTCACTGACCCGAAACGTTAACTCTGCTTCTCTTTCCACAGATGCTGCCAGACCTGCTGAGTATTTCCAGCATTTCCTGTTTTTATATCAGTAGATGTTGTTTATTTGGAGTTTAAAAGGCGTTCGATAAAGTGCCATGTAAAAGGTACACAAGATAAGAGTTCATGGTGTTCAGGTGTAATATATTAGCATGGATAGAGGATTGACTAACTAACAAGAAACAGGGAATTGGGTTCAATGGGTCATTTTTCAGTTTGGCAAACTAACTAATGGTGTGCCACAGGGATCGGTGTTGGGGCCTCAACTACTTACAAGCTATAATTACTGGCTTAGATGAAGGGATCGAGTGTATTGTAACCAAATTTGCTGGTGATACAAAGATAGGTGGGAAAGCAAGTTGTGAGGAGGACACAAAGAGTTTGCAAAGGGATAAAGACAGGTTAAGTGTGTGGACAAAAATTTGGCAATGAAGTATAATGTAGGAAAATGTGAGGTTATCCACTTTGGTATGATGTAAAGAAAAGCAGAATATTATTTAAATTGAGAGAGACTGCAGAATGCTGTGGTACAGAGAATCAGGGGGTCCTTGTATATGAATCACAAAATGTTAGCATGAAAGTACAGCAAGTAATTAGGAAGGAAAATGGAATGTTGGCCTTTATTCCAATGGGGAAATGTGCAAGTTGTTGGTTCGACCACACCTTGAGTGTTGCATGCAGTTTTGGTCTCCTTATTTATGGAGAGATATATTTGCATTGGAGGTAGTTCAGGCAATTACCACTAGGTTGATTTCTGGGATGAAGGTGTTGTGTTATGTGGAAAGGTTGACCTGGTTGTGGTGCACTCATTGGAGTTTAGAAGAATGAGAGTCAATCTTATTGAAATATATAAGATTCTGAGGGGGCTTGACAGGGTATTTACTGAGATGATGTTTCCCCTCATGAGGGAATCAAGAACTCGGGGGAACAGTTTCAAAATAAGGGGTCTCATTTTCGATGTAGGTGAGGAGGAATATCTTCTCTCAAAGGGCTGCTATTCTTTGGAATTCTCGACCCATTGAATATATTTAAGGCTGAGTTAGACTGACTTTTGATATACAAGGGAGTGAAGGGTTATAGGGGTAGGCAGGACAGTGGAGTTGAGGCCATGATTAGATCTGCCATGATCTGATTGAATGGTGGAGCAGGCTCAATTGGTGGAATGGCCTAATCCTGCTCCTAGTTATTATGTTCTGATGTTATAATGCCAGATGGAAATAAAATCCTGACTTATGCATACATCCCTGCTCCAGCAGGTATTCCCATTCATGGAGCAGTGCAGATGTTGGGTTGTTCCTGGATGTCACTAATTTGTTGTAGAACTACCAAAGAAAACCTGATCAGATGAAGCTGAGTGCTGCAGTGGAATCAGACACTGACGCTCTTTGTATTACTGATCATCCTTTGTGGTTGGTCATAATGATTATTAATTGAAATATTACATTCATGTTATGCCGAAAACCACACCTGCCAAAAACGAGACATATTAATTTGTCATATGGAACATTATTTTTTGAACTGTTATGGACTTGAAATACCTTGTTTAAAAAGACCACAACAATGGCTGAAAATATGGCTGCACATTTGCATTCTAAAAGACTAAACAAGACAGTGGGAGTGCTCCCTGATTCAATTAGCCAGATGGGGTTGTCAATAGAGATGATCAAGAGACATTGAATGTGTAAGATACTGCATTACGCTCCCCCCTCCCCACGCAACCCTCCCCCCACGCACCACCACACTCCACTCTCCCAGCAGACAATCAAACAATGCAGGAGAGGCAGAAGTTGTTTCCAATTCACCCCAACTCAGTACTGCTGAAAGGTAGGTCCATCAATCTTAGTTCAAAATCACATGCACTATCAGATTGAAAGGCACCGGATCAATCTCACAAAAGTGCAGCCTAAGCTACAAATTAAATATGAGGTAGAGCAGCTGATGGAAAGGTACAGAATGAATCCTAAGAATGTAGACCAGAGTGCAGACTGAGAGACAGATTGCAATGTAGTACAAACATCTCATACAGTATCAAAAGGAAAGTTACAGTATTATGCCAATTAGTGCAGACTGCACTACACATTACATACCCATCCAATAATCTCTGTAAGAGCTGTAATGAAAGATAGAGTATCAATTCAATGATTCTGATTAGACTGAGCACACCATTTGTGAGTTTGAAATATATGTCATCATTCACAAATGTGTTCAGAGTTACAGACTAAATACTAGTCCAAAACAAACAGAGATGAGGAGAAATTTCTTTACTCAGAGGGTTGTTAAACATTAGGAATTCTCTACCCCAGAGAACTGTGGAAGCTCAGTCATTGAGTATGTTTAAAGCAGAGATTGACAGATTTGTAAATACAAATGACATAAGGGGATATGAGGATAGTGTGGGAAAAAGGCATTGAAGTGGATGATCAGTCCTGATCCTATTGAATGGCAGAGCATGCTGGGTGTCCTGCTCCTATGTTCCATAAACTCTCACACCACAACTCAATAAAACACACAGTTAAAATGAGGCAAATTGTGATACATTATGGCGTTAAACTAATAGTTCTCAATACCATCCCTGAGATACATATTAAGTACCGGTACAGAGGAATCCTGCACCAGAGTCTCATAGATACAGAATGTACCACACTTGTAGACAATACCAGTAGCTGAGAGATACAAAATTAATTCCACTTTAACTGACTGTCCCAGAAACAGACACATAAAAAGTGAATTGCAACACACATTAAGTACCAGAGACTGCCAAATGCAGAATGAGCTCTGGATGTGCACATGCAGACTGTACCAGAAATTGACTAATACTGAATGGGACCCACACTCATACGTTGTACCAGAGACTAACAGCTAAAGAATATATCCAACATTCACTTCCAGTACCAGAAAATAATATATGCATAACAGATATCACTCACATACACGAGCAGAGATTGACAGACAACAGAATGAATCCCACAATCTCATTCAGTACCAGATACTAACTGGTACAGAATTACTCCCATACACACTGTACTAGGCACTGAAAGACATAGGAGGAATTGTACATTCACATACAATAGCAGACACTGACAGATACTGTAGGAGTCACATGCTCACAGTGAGTACCAGATACTGTTGAAAAGAGAATTAATCCCACACTTGCATTCATTGCAAGAGACTGACAGATACATAAATGATATCAATACTCACATCGGAGACTGACATGCAGAACTTGAACCACACCCATACATAGTACCAAAACCTGAAAGGTATTAAATCAATAAAACAATCAGTATCTTACACATTCAATAAAACAGTGTCAAAGACTGACAGAGGTCACTTGCATAGAATAGCAGAGATTTTCATGGACAGAATGCATCTTATTTCACATTCAGTCTGGATATTGACCAATACACAATGAATCCTACGATCATACTCAATACCAAGTTCAGACAGACACCATATATATCCCCCACTTATTCACAGTATCATAGATTGACAGACACAGAGTGAGTCACAAAATCAATGAATTTCAGAGACCAGCAGATAGAGAATTAATCTCACTCTCACAGAAAGAACCAGAGACTGACAAATATACAATGAGACCCAAGCTCACATAAAGTGACAGACACTTAATTAAAACCACACACATACATAATACCTTAGACTTACACATAGAGAATGAATCAAACAATCACATTCTGACTGTAAGACTGGTGCATACAGAATGAATCTCACACTTAAATTTAGTTCCAGACACTGACAGATACAGAATGATATCCACATTCACCCACAGTAGCAGATAAATACAGAAGCTGCCACACATTCACATACAATACTCATGATTGACATACAGAATGAATCACACAATCACATTTAGTTCCATAGACTGACACTCAAATAATCTCACACTCAGATACAGGACAACAGAGATAGATTTAGAATTAAATTTGCTGTCATATAATGTACCAGAAAGTGTGACAAAATTAATCTCATACAGTACAAAAGATTGATGGAATTTGTCCCACACTCAATGTAATAGGTTTTAAGTAAGTGAAGTGGGGATGGCGGAGGGGTGGGGAGGATAGGTGGAGGTGGGGAAGAGAACAAAAGGGAAGGTGTGTGTTCAGGCAGGAGACAGTTGCCCACCTCCTCCTGGAATGTGTCTTTGCAAAGCAGGTGTGGAAAGAGATGCAGTGGATTTTGTTGAGATTCATCCCAAGCAGCTCTGTAACGCAAGAGTCTGTGCTCTACGGGCTGTTCCCAGAGACGCGCACCGAGACAAACATCAACTGCTGCTGGAAGACTATCAATTTGGTGAAAGACGCCCTTTGGTCTGCACAAAACTTGCTGGTCTTCCAGCGCAAAGAGTTGTCCACCACCGAATGTTGCAGACTGGCACATTCCAAGGTCCAGTACGACGTGCTGAGGAACGCACTAAAGCTTGGGGCAGCCGCAGCAAAGGCTCAATGGGGAAAGACCAATGTGTAAGGTCCCCCCAACAAGATGAACGGAGGGGCTGGATCCATGGAAAACCCCTTGAACTGAATCTGGAAAATTTTTGTTTGCGAAAAAATGTAAAATGAAATGGAAGGGTGGTGAGGCAACTCACTGCAGTATTGAAGGAAACTGATCTCCTTTGCATTGTTTGTATTTTTGTAATGTATTTTTTACAGATTTTTATGAATAAAATATATTTTGGAATTTTAAAAAAAGTGTTAGGGCAGGAGAGAATTACTGACAAGCAGGTCATGCGGCAAAGACAAAGGGAGAGTGCTAATGGTGCAGTGAAGGACAAAACATTAGTGTACAGACAGTGTTAATGACAGAATAATGAACAGCTCGCTCCAAAAGCACAAACTTGAAAAACCAAGATTAAGGCAGGAACATGGTAACAAAAAATTATCAATCAAAATAAAATAAAATAATAAAAAAGATCCAGCCATGCTCTGAAATTATTTTACTCAATGTTCAGTCCGGAAGGCTGTTGAGTGTCTAATCAGAAAATGAGGTTCTGTTCCTGGAGCTTGCTTTACTGGAACACTGCAGCAGGCCGAGGACAGAATTGTGGCATGAGAACAGTGTGGTGAAGTGAAGTGGCAAGCAACCGGAAGCTTGGGTTCATGCTTGCAGATTGTCCGGAGATGTTCCGCAAAGCAGTCACCCAATCTACGTTTGGTCTCCCCAATGTAGAGGTGCCGCATTGTGAGCAGCGAATACAGAAGACTAAATTGAAAGAAGTACAAGTAAATCGCTGCTTCACCTGGAAGGAGTGCTTGGGGCCTTGGATGGTGAGGAGAGAGGAGGTAAAAGGGCAGGATCTATGCCTCCTGCGATTATATGGGAAGAGGCCATGGGAAGGGGAATGCTGACAGGGCAGTGGAGGGGAAGATGTGTTTCGTAATGGCATCATGCTGGAGGTGGCAGAAATAGTGGAGGATGATCCTTTGGATGTGCAGGCAGGTCGGGTGGAATTTGGTTGCAGTTCTGGGAGGGAGGGGATGGGATGAGGGCAGAAGTGCAGGAAATAGGTCAGACACGGTTGAGGGCTCTGTCAACCACAGTGTGGGGGAATCCTCGGTTGAGGAAAAAGGAAGACATATCAGAACTGCTGTTGTCGAAGGTTGCATCATCAGAAATGATGTGTCAGAGATGGAGAAACTGGGAGAATGGAATGGAGTCCTTACAGGAAGCAGGGTGTGAGAAAGTGTAGTCAAGGTAACTGTGGGAGTCGGTGGGCTTAGAAAGAATATTAGCGGACAGCCTTAAATTCAGAGATGGAGACAGAGAAGTCACAAAGGGAAGGGAAGTGTCGGAGATAGATCATGTGAAGGTGAGGGAAGGGTGGAAATTGGAAGCAAAGTTGATGAAGTTTTCCAGTTCCGGGCGGGAGCAGGAAATGACACTGACACAGTCATCATTCTACCGGAAAAAGAGCTGGGGTGTGGGGCCCTGAGTAGGACTGGAAAAAGGAATGTTTGACATACACCACAAAAAGACAGGCATAACTAGGACCCATGTGGGTAACCATGGCAACACCTTTTATGTTATTCTCTGAGGAACACACCTCCTGATTCACCAAACCGTGTCCACCATCTACAAGGCACAAGTGAGGTGTGTAATGGAATACTCTCCACTTGCCTAGCTGAGTTCAGCTCTAACTTCACTCTGGAAGCTCGACCCCATCCAGGACAAAGTAGCTCACTTGATCAACACCCCGTCCACCACCTTAAATATTCACTCCTTCCACCACTGGTGCACAGTGGCAGCAGTGTTTACAATCCTAGACAGCACCTTCCAAACACGTGAACTCTACCACCATTTTTAAAAATTCATTCATGGGATGTGGGTGTTGCTGGCTAGGCCAGCATTTATTGCCCATCCCTAATTGCCCTGGAGAAGGTGGTGGTGAGCTGCCTTCTTGAACCGCTGCAGTCCATGTGAGGTAGGTACACTCACAGTGCCGTTAGGAAGGGAGTTCCAGGGCTTTGACCCAGTGACAGTGAAGGAACGACAATATAGTTCCACATCAGGATAGTGTGTGACTTGGAGGGGAACTTGCTGGTGGTGGTGTTCCCATGCATTTGCTGCCCTTGTACTTCTAGTTGGTATAGGTTGTGGATTTGGAAAGTGCTGTCTAAGGATCCTCGGTGCGTTGCTGCAGTGCATCTTGTAGATGGTGCACACTGCTGCCACTGTGCGCGCTGGTGGAGGGAGTGAATGTTTGTGGATGGGGTGGCAATCAAGTGGGCTGCTTTGTCCTGCATGGTATCAAGCTTCTTGCATGTTCTTGGAGCTGCATCCATCCAGGCAAGTGGAGAGTGTTCCATCACGTTCCTGACTTGTGCCTTGTAGATGGTCGACAGGCTTTGGGGAGTCAGGAGGAGACTTACTCGTTGCAGGATTACTAGCCTGTGACCTGCTCTTGTAGCCACAGTATTTTGTGGCTACTCCAGTTCAATTTCTGGTCAATGGCAGCCCCTAGGATGTTGATAGTGGGGGATTCGGCAATGGTAATGCCATTGAATGTCAAGGAAGATGCTTAGATTCTCTCTTGTTGAAAGTGGTCATTGGATAAGTCCTGGATACTGTCGAGCACTTGTTGCATTTCTACACAGACTGCTTCAGTATCTGAGGAGTCACGAATGGTGCTGAACACTGTGCAATTATCAGCCAAAATCCCCACTTCTGACCTTATGATTGAAGAAGGTTATTGATGAAGCAGCTGAAGATGGTTGGGCCTGAGGAACTCCTGCAGTGATCTCCTGGAGCTCAGATGATTGACGTCCAACAACCACAACCATCTTCCTTTTTGCTAGGTATGTCTCTAACCAGCGGAGAGATATCCCCCTGATTCCTTAGAAGGACAAGAGCAGCAGACACATGGGAATACTACAATCAGCAACCTCCCCTCCAATCCAAATCCTGACTTGGAACTAGTTTGCCGTGCCTTCCCTGGGGCATATCAAAATCCTGGAACTCCCTCCCAAATAGCACTGTGTGTGTACCTATAACATATGGACTGCAGTGGTTCAAGTAGGCAGCTCACCAAAACCAGGGCAATTAGGGATGGGCAATAAATGATGGTCTTGCCAGCGATGCTTACATCCCATGAAAAAAAATAACAACAATAAAATGGAGTTAAAATCTCTATGAAAGAAATCTTTATAAAATTCTGCAATCAGTCCATGTGACCAGAGGATCCCCACCCCCTTCATTCCAGTTTTTACTTGCATTGATTCCACTTCATTGTCACACACGATTCTCTCATCCTCCTTTCAACCTTCTTCAATAAAACCACTCACTTTCCATCAAGAATTTGCAAATGGATTCATTTATGATGCTGGAACATTCCTCACACAGAAATTATTCAACTCAGTAAAAACATTCTTACAGCTGATAACTTTGCTACCAATTGAAGGACTGTCTAATGTGGTTATCAAGTCAGAGTGAAAAGTTTATTAAACTTGGTTCCATTCAATCCAGCTGTCATAAACTTTGAACCTTTATTCATTTTATAAACAGTATTTGAAGGGTCTCAGTAACAATGTTCAGTGTTGATGAGATTGGGGTCTGGGTGAGAAGCTGCTGAGTGTGACAGGGTCAGGACTGAATGCAGGAAGTTCTCTAACAGCCTCTCTCTCTCTTTCTCCCTCTCTATTGCTGAAGGGATTGAGTTGATTGACAACTGGTGGCTGCTGGTATTTGAATAAATGAAGTTCCTTCCAACCATTTTTTGATTGACAGCTACACAGAACTTTTTTGTCCCAGGACACAAAAATGAACAGAAGTGGATCAGTGTAGGATGATTCTCGGTCTGTATAAAAGGGGTGTGATTTCAGCTGCCATGGTCCAGTGGTTAAAGTTTTCAACATTGAAATCCACTGGACTTATCCGAGTTTGGTTTGAGTCCTGCTCACAGAGGATCTATTCAGTGATTTTAATTATTTTTAATCTTTAATCCTCTATTTCCACAAAACGCAGGCACTGAAATAACTCATACTCCTCACCATTGCTATCCATTATACAGGTAGTGGCTGCATGGTCCAATGGAGACACACTCGGAGGGCTCTGGGAGAGGTTTCTTCTCGGGTTTTAGGACTCTTTTGGTCTACCAACAGCAACCGGATGTCTGCAGAGGAACTCGGAGTGCCAGGCCGCTCAGAGGACAGACTTCCTAGGATCAATTTTAATCAGGG
Source organism: Heterodontus francisci (assembly GCF_036365525.1). NCBI lineage: Eukaryota > Metazoa > Chordata > Chondrichthyes > Heterodontiformes > Heterodontidae > Heterodontus > Heterodontus francisci. The sequence continues at coordinate 5,477,733 of NW_027141369.1, read as the reverse complement.
GACAAAATATCAGTGGAACAGAACATCAAAGGTCCGAGGATTGAGGCTGAAATTCCCGATGTTTTGGAAGAAACCTGCAGATGTGGGACGTTAATATTTGCTCGGTGCAGATTCACTTTAGTCCGTTATTGTGTCCTGCGACAAACAAATGGCTGGCAGCTGTCAATCCAAAAAATAAAAATCAGAAGATTCTGGCAATTTCCACCCTTACAGCTCTCAGCAGTCTTGGTTCCATCCCATCCAGTCCTAATGACTTATCAACATGAAGTACAGCCAGCCGTTCCAGTATCTCCTATTTATTAGAACGCGCTGACTGAGCTGTGTCTTCATCACTTCTGGGCAATCAGACAGTTCACCCTTCATTCTGCTCTGATTCACTTTCCCAAAGCGGATCTCCAGATTCTCAAATCTGGGGACAAGGATTTCTTATTTGCTTCCTTTCAGTTTTTATCATTCTCAACTGATAATATAATCCAAAACTCGGACAAATCCTCCACCTTGCATCGTGTCCCAGGCTCAGTAGAAAGCAGCACATAGTGACATGAACACACTGACAGATACAATCCGTCACACTCTGATTCAGTGAGATTAATGTCAAGAGTGGTTTCCAGATCAAATGCAATGATGAACAAATTTCTCTCAAAGGAGGTGTGGTTGACTGAGGTACCTTTATAGTATTTGCAGTGAATTTCTGTGCAAGAAGGGACAATCGTCAAACATCCATTCCGAAATCCTTCGCTCAGCAAAGACAGATAGAGTCCTGTTTTAAATAAAAACAGAAAGTGCTGGAAATATTCAGCAGGTCTGGTAGCATCTGTGCAGAGAGGAGCAGAGTTAACATTTCAGCAGTTCTGATAAAATGTCACAGACCTGAAAGGTTAACTCTGCGTCTCTGTCCACAGATGCCACCAGACCTGCTGGGTATTTCCAGTACTTTCTGTTTTCATTTCAGATTTCCAGCATCTGCAGTATTTTGCTTTTCTTACTGTCCTGTCTTATTGTGCTGCTCAATAAAGTAGTTGGAAAACCAAGTTACAGTAAGGCTTTAAGGGGATTTGAATCCAGGATTAATCTGTTCATTAAAGAGGTGCTTCGACCAACTAAATCAAAGGGTCAAAATACAGTGTTTGAGTTTTTTGAGCTACAGATTAGTGCAGATCTTTCTAGCTGTGCTGAACATTGATTTCCATCTCCGGGTTCTTTCTGAGTCTGTGAGTTTGCAGTTCTTTGCGAGTGAGTGCCAGACATGAAGATATGTTTAGACGATTTCTCGTAAGTCATTTGCATCTCCATATTTTTCTGAAATTTGTACAAACACATTAAATGAGGGAATCACATAAGTCACGCCGTGAAATTTCTCCACAAAACACTGAAAGGTGACAGTGTTTATTGTGAGGGGTTTCCACTTATTCAGACACATATCTAGTAAAAGTGATCAGGACGTGATTCACATATGTAGTGTATTTGTATATTATGCTAATAATGTAATGACGTGATGATGTAATGGCGTGAATAAACACTTATTTGAACTGGCCATATTTGGTGTCCATTTCCTCTGCTGGACCCACCTGAAAATATTAGAGAAAATGGCAACTAGGGGAAGATAAAGTCTGTAAATATAGGCAGAAAACAGCAGCAGGGACTGCAGTAAACAAGATCAGCCTGGTGACTTAGTTGCTCGGATAGTGGAGAATTTAGCTGGGTTGTGGGCAGCCTGAGCCTCAGACTGTCTCCTGAGTTGAATAGGATACCGCAGGGTCTTAGTGCTCATTGAGGAAATTTGGCTGTACCCATGTGATACAGCTGAAAGCTGGCAACGAATGAGAGGCTTTGAGCAACATTCCGTTCCTGTATTGAAAGAATGGGCATGTTCTTAGAGTTAAGAATATTTTGGGACTGGTAGGTGAGGCGGTCAAGACTCAGAATAAGGCAATTCCTGAGCAAAGGAAAACAATTTTGCTTGTGGAAATTGGCCTGGAAGTGTCTGGCATGCTGACAAAGCTTCCTGCTCTGAACAAAGCAAAATATGTGCCAGTCAAAACAAAATCACCAAGTTGGAGGAACATTTCAATCCTAAGCCACTAGAGATAGCAGAATGCTATAAATTTGGAACCAGAAATCAGAAAAGTAGTGAAGCAATTGGTGAGTATATTGTGGCAGTGAAGAATTTTTATTACGTTGCAACTTTGGCACATTCTTAGACCATGCATTTTGAGACATATTTGTGTGTGGATTTGTGAACAAAAGAATCCAATCAAAGTTACTAAACACACAAAATCTTACATTTGAGATCGTGTGTAAGATTGCTGTTTCCATGGAGATGGCATTAAAGAATGTTAGGGAATTTTATCCCATGCTGGTAACTAGTACAGGCTTCTGTCCACTGTTAAAGTGCTTCAGCCAAGTCTAAAGTGGACAGACATAGCCAGAAGAGTGCCAATGATAGCAGTTTAGTGTTGTTATCACCATAAGGGCAACCACACAGCACAATCATGTCAGTACAGAAACGCAAAATGTTTTAATTGTCAAGCAGAGGCCAAAGAAGGAAAGGGAACTAATTCCAGTCGTAATGGAAAACAGTGATGTTATGAGGGTGGAGTTCACAATCTTGAAGTGAATCCAGAGTGCCTAACCAAAGAGGAGCAAGGGCTGTACAGCATTTATGCCACTAGCAATCACTCAAATGACGCAGACTTTTGTACAATGTTGTTGGTAAATAAACAGCAAATTGCTACGACCATGGATTGCTCCATCATGAATAGAGAAATGTATGGGAGCAAAGTCAGTGATGTACCTCTAACTGAGAGCACAGCTCAATTGAAAACCTACTCTGGTGAGGTGTTAGCAATGTGTTGGCAAATGGAGTGTAATGTGCAACATAAGGGCAGGCCCCTCAAGATACCTGTTTTTTATTCATTATTTCATGGGAGGCGGGCATCACTGGCAAGGCCAGCATTTATTGCCCATTCCTAATTGCCCTTGACAACTGAATTGCTTGCTCGGTCATTTCAGAGGACAGGTGAGAGTAAACCACATTGTTGTGGGCCAGCATCACATACAGGCCAGACCAGGTAAGCACAGCAGATTGCCTTCTGTAAAGGGTATGAGTGAACCAGATGGGTTTTAATGAAAATCAATTATAGTTGCATGGCACCACTACTCAGATTTTATATTATTCATTAATGAATTGAATCTGAATTCCACCAGCTGCCATGGTGGGATTTAAACCCATATCCCCAGGGCATTAGTCTGAGTCGTGAGATTATCAGTTCAGTGACATTACTGCTATGCCAGCCTCTCCCCTACAAGGTAGTGAGATATGTCAACAAACCAATAATAATGGGGAAAGACTGGCTTTGAAAGCTGAAGTTAGACTGGAAGCATGTTTTTTCATGTGGTGTACCTTGGCCTGAAAATCAATGAAAAGAACTCCAGCCAGTGAAAGAGAAGATAGAGGCTATGGTCAAAGCCCCAAAGACAAAAAGATGTGTCTGAGCTTAGATCTTTTCTCGGCATGGTCCAATACTACTCACAATTTCTGCCTGAGCATGCAATGGTGTTAGCTCCACTACATAAGTTGTTGAAGAAAGATGTGAAATGGAAATGGTCTGAAACACAAGATGCTAATGATGCATGTAAGAGAAGCTCGATCAGTGACACACTACACATTCATTACCACACAAATGGTGAACTGAAGCTAGCTTCAAAATATGGAGTTGCAGCAGTAATCAGTCATGTTGTGGATCATGGCCGCTGCAAAGGCTCAATGGGGAAAGAACACTGTGTAAGGTCTTCCCACCAGAGTGAACTAAAGGGCTGGACCCATGGGAAACCCCTCTGGCTGTCTACACCAACATGGGTCTGCTGTAAAATGTACATGGCATGTAAAATGGAATGGAAGGGTTGTGAGGCAACTCACTCCTGTATCGAAGAAAACTGATTTCCTTTGCGCTTTTGGAATGTCAACTTGGTGCTGTTTTGGACTGTTTTGTAAAGATTTTTTTAAACAGATTTTTATGAATGGAGTATACTTTTGGGAAAAAGTGTCTGGCAGAGGTGAAGGATGCAAGGGACCTGGCAAAGGCAGAGCAAAGCGGCACCGCACAGTGCTTCGTGATAATATCCAGGGCATCACCAAACCAGCAATCCTCCGCCTGGCTCGCCGTGGCAGGGTCAAGCGGATCTCGGGTTTGATCTATGAGGAGACTCGCGGGGTGTTGAAAGGTTTCCTGGAGAATGTGATCAGGGATGCGGTCACCGACACTGAGCACGCCAAGCGCAAGACGGTCACTGCCATGGATGTGGTGTACGCTCTGAAACGGCAGGGCCGCACTCTCTGCGGATTCGGCGGCTGAGAAACCAGCCCCTTTCCCACAAACACACAACAAAGGCTCTTCGAAGAGCCACCCACCGCCTCACAGAGAGAGCAGTGACCTGGAAACGGGAGATGGGATAGGCTGTTCAGAACTGACTGGAATAAATCTGTGCTGTGTTCGGGTATAAAACTGGAATCCCCGAGTTTGACATTTCATTTGCAGCAAGGATGTGCAGTGGATTTGATTTTCTAAACGGGCTGTGTAAACAGTGCCCGAGGCTCCACACTTAGTTATTTCCCCAGTCGACACATGCCCTCAGTGAAAAGCCACATCACTCCTCCAGAATCACTCATTGTTTTCAAAGAATTTCAAAATGATTTCGCTGCAATGAGGGAATCCGGGAGTTTTGCAGCAGCCGTTAAATCGGTCACTGGAACCAGACCCACTTGTGATGTTATTTCCCCCGAGACGGTGTTTCCTGCACTGAAACTGACAGGGTTTGTGAAACTGACCAATTTCCAAAATATACTTTATTCATAAAAATCTGTAAAAATTACATTGCCAAACAGTTTCAAACAGCACCAAAAAATACAAACATTGCAAGGGAGATCAGTTTCCTTCAACACAATCATGAGTTGCTTCACAACCCTTCCATTTCACATTTGTCATGCCAATTACAGTTTTACATTTACAGCAAATGAACATTTTCCCGATACAGTTCGAGGGGTTTCCCATGGATCCAGCCCCTCAGTTCAGCCTGGTGGGGGGACCTTACACAGTGGTCTTTCCTCATTGAGCCTTTGCTGCGGCTACCCCAAGCTTTAGTGCATCCCTCAGCACGTAGTCCTGGTCCTTGGAATGTGCCAGTCTGCAACATTCGGTGGTGGACAACTCCTTGCGCTGGAAGACAGCAAGTTTCGGGCAGACCAAAGGGCGTCTTTCACCGAATTGATAGTCCTCCAACAGCAGTTGATGTCTGTCTCGGTGTGTGTCCCTGGGAACAGCCCGTAGAGCACAGACTCCTGTGTTACAGAGCTGCTTGGGATAAACCTCGACATAAACCAATGCATCTCTTTCCACACCTGCTTTGCAAAGACATATTCCAGGAGGAGGTGGGCAACCGTCTCTTCCCCACCACAGCCACCATGGGGGCATTGCGCGGAGGGGGCGAGTCTTCGGGCATGCAGGAAGGATCTGACGGGGAAGGCTCTTCTCACCACCAGCCAAACTACATCTTGGTGCTTGTTTGAAAGTTCTGGTGATGAGGCATTCTGCCAAATGACTTTGGTGGTCTGCTCGGGGAACCATCCGACAGGATACCCCATCTCCTTTTCCCGTAGGGCCTTGAGAACATTCCGTGCAGACCACTGCCTGATGGATCAGTGGTCAAAGGTGTTTTCCCGCAGAAACTGCTCCACGAAGGATAGGTGGTACAGCACGGTCCAACTACATGGAGCGTTCCGCGGCAATGTGACCAGGCCCATCCTTCGCAACACTGGGAACATATAGAACCTCAGCACGTAGTGACACTTGCAGTTTGCATACTGGAGATCTACACACTGCTTGATGCAGCCGGACACGAAGGTGGTCATCAGGATGAGGGCAACGTTGGGTACATTTTTCCCGCCCTTGACCAGAGATTTGAACATCGTGTCCCTCTGGACCCAGTCCATTGTTGATCCCCAGATGAAGCGGAAAATGGCTCGGGTGACCACCACACCTGAGTGCCTCTGCTGCCTGGGATTGTCACCCCCTCTCATGCTCGCATCCTTCCTAATAGACTCAGCAAAGGGTTCAACACAGCAAACAAACAAGACAGGGGAGAGAGGACAGCCCTGTCTGACTCCAGATTGGATCAGGAAACTTTCCGATTCCCATCCATTGATTGAGACTGCGCTACTGATGTTCGTGTAGAGCAGTTTGATCCAATTGCAGATTCCCTCCCTAAACCCCATTTTGGAAAGAACGTCCATCATGTAGGTGTGCGATTTCCTGTCAAAAGCCTTCTCCTGGTCCAGGCTGATGAGGCAGGTGTCCACCCTCCTGTCCCGTACATAGGCGATCGTATCCCTGAGTAGCACGAGACTATCAGAGATCTTCCTGCCGGGTACAGTACAGGTCTGGTCAGGGTGAATCACCAACTCCAGAGCAGACTTGACTCGACTGGCTATGACTTTGGACAGAGTTTCAGCTCAGTCATTCAGGGACCTGGAATTCACACAGTTTGAGCCCATGCTTACCCGAACCCACTTCTGATTGGTCACCCTCTTCTTATTCACATGTCTTAACCAATCGCAGAGCCTTGAATTAGAAAATGCAGCCAAGCATTGGGTTAAATTGTCGACCTGACAGAATATTTTAAATCGAAAAAGCCTCCAATTTCAGTGCAGTAAAGAAGCGAATTCCTGGAAAATCTATGTCCAGTAGCTTGGGGTCCAGGCAACTGAAGGCAGGACCGCCAGTGGTGGAGCTTCTCAGCCTTTTGGCTAAGATCAAGTGTAGTATCTGTTCTTATCAGTACTTACTTGGCAGAGGAGAAACCATGATCAGTGGCTTTTGATCCTGGGTAGGCTTTGAGTAAAATGGCTATAACCAATCTTTGAGCTTCAGGCCAGGGAGTGCGGAACACCATTCGGGTGGTGGTGAAGGACAAGGAAGGAGATGCACTGGTCGATCGCACCTTCTTCATCAAGAAAATCCTCATCGATTGCTGTGGATTTCAAGCTAGGCACATCTTCTGCCTGCAGGATTTCCCCAGCAGTGGGTATATCGACATGACATTCAAGAATGTGGCGGGGTGCATCAAGTTCCTGAAGGCGTTCAAGGAGAAAGGGGACCGGGCGCCGCTGTCGATCCACCCAGTGGAGCCGCTCTTCACGCTTCCGTCACAACATGACCGGGTGGTGACAATTCACCTCTCCAACCCCCATGTTCCTGTGGTGGATGTACTCACCTTTCTCGCCAGGTACGTCGAGGTGGCCAGCACTGATGTCAAAGACCCCTTTGGGATTTGGACCAATAAGCGGCAAGTCAAGGTGACCTTGACGGTCGATGCCAACGGAGCCATCATCCACCCTCCCTCCAGCTTCGCTATCAGGGGAAGTCGAGGCTTCTTGGTCTACGCTGGGCAGCCCAAAGTTTGTAGCACCTGTGGCAAATCTGGTCACGTGGCAGCTAACTGCAGCACGGTTGTCTGCAAGAAGGAAGGCCATCAGACCAAGGACTGTAAGCAGAGTAAGTGTTGCAACCTGTGCGGTGCGGCAGGCCATCTCTACAAAACCTGCCCCAAACGCTGCCTCAGTTATGCTCAGGCGGCAAGGTCCAAGGAAAGGCCGGGAGAAGGTTCGACGAAGGCGTCCGGTGTTGGAAAGGAGACAAGCAACCTTCTCTGCAGTGAGGAACTTCTACCTGAGAAGGAGAAGAAAGGGAAGGCAACTGAAACCAGCAACCCGGCACCTACCCTGCACCCGGAAACCCCTCCTCCACAGACAGAATCAATGGAGGAGGAGGCAGCAGATGGACAAACAGGTCAGTGGCAGTTTGTCCAAAGGAAAACCACAAAGAAAAGACCTCCAAAAGCGGAACAGGCCACCACCCAAACCAGTGGCAAGAGGAGGCTTCCGTCTGAGACAGACTACAGCAGCTCCTCTTCACTGGATGAGGAAGTGCCGGAGCGACAGCACCTTCAAAAGAAGCGGCAGAACTCAAAAGGAGCTGGAAGATAAAACCCCCCAGCCCCCGGGCACTGGAAGCTGTGATGGGCCTGTCAAGCCCAAACCCAAAGCGCCACACCTAGCGACATGGCCAACACATCCCAGCTCTGGGACACTGAGAGCAAAGACACATCTGGCGCACTTCAGCTCTGGGAAGCCGGCAGCAGTGATGTTTTCGAGGAGGAACAGAGGGGAACAGCAGAGAACAGCCCAATCCCTGCTGCCAACAAGACCCCCGCCCCCCCCACCGATGTCACCTCAGTGGAAGAAACCCTGCATGAAAAACCAGGAGGGGTTTCTGAGCCCAACGAGTGTGAAACAGCTTGCGTACACTATGGGTATACAGGAACATCCTGAAGGACTGGGACTAGCAAGGACAAATGGTATGGGAAGCAACAACTAACTTTAAAAAAATGGGTATAAGGATTGCTTCAATTAATGTGCGCAGCATTAAATCCACTATGCGATGGATTACCTCGCCAAGGTCAAAGCCGACCCCCTGTTTCTGCAGGAGTGTGGAATACCACATCTCAGCACCGACAGGCAGTGGTCGCAATGGTGGTCCCACGGGCCATCGATCTGGTCAGGGGGTAATGATTGCCATTCCTCCGGCCTGGGTCATCTGCTGCGGGGAGGTAACTTCACCATCTCCGAAGTTAAGGAGGTGGTGGGCAGTCGCCTCCTCATCGCAGATGTAATGTACAACAATGCTTCGCTCTGGTTGATCAGCATGTACGCCCCGTTTCAATGCAGCGAACGGTTGACCGTCTTTAGAATTAGAATTAGAATTAGAACTAGAACATTACAGCGCAGTACAGGCCCTTCGGCCCTCGATGTTGCGCCGACCATCTGACCTACACTATTCCATTTTCATCCATATGTCTATCCAATGACCACTTAAATGCCCTTAAAGTTGGCGAGTCTACTACTGTTGCAGACAGGGCGTTCCACGCCCCTACTACTCTCTGCGTAAAGAAACTACCTCTGACATCTGTCCTATATCTTTCACCCCTCAACTTAAAGCTATGTCCCCTCGTGTTTGCCATCATCATCCGAGGAAAAAGACTTTCAATATCCACCCTATCTAACCCTCTGATTATCTTGGATGTCTCTATTAAGTCACCTCTCCTCCTCCTTCTCTCTAACGAAAACAACCCCAAGTCCCTCAGCCTTTCCTCGTAAGACCTTCCTTCCATACCAGGCAACATCCTAATAAATCTCCTCTGCACCCTTTCCAAAGCTTCCACATCCTTCCGATAATGCGGTGACCAGAACTGCACGCAATACTCAAGGTGCGGCCTCACCAGAATTTTGTACAGCTGCATCATGACCTCGTGGCTCCGAAACTCGATCCCCCTACTCATAAAAGCGAACACACCATATGCCTTCTTAACAGCCCTATTAACCTGGATAGCAACCTTCAGAGATTTATGTACCTGGACACCAAGATCTCTCTGTACATCTACACTACCAAGAATCTTCCCATTAGCCCAGTACTCTGCATTGCTGTTACTTCTTCCAAAGTGAATCACCTCACACTTCTCCGCATTAAACTCCATTTGCCATCTCTCAGCCCAGCTCTGCAGCCTATCTATGTCCCTCTGTACCCTACAACACCCTTCGACACTATCCACAACTCCACCAACCTTCGTGTCATCCGCAAATTTACTAACCCACCCTTCTACACCCTCATCCAGGTCATTTATAAAAATGACAAACAGCAGTGGCCCCAAAACAGAACCTTGCGGTACACCACTAGTAACTCAACTCCAGGATGAACATTTGCCATCAACCATTGCTGCTGGCAACGTGCAGGCCAGTCATCCTAGGCGGTGACTTCAACTGCATCATCGATGCAGCTGGGCGATCTGGCAGAGACGACAGCAAACTGGACGCTCTGTCCAGATTCCTAATAGAAACAGTAAAAGATGCAAAACTGCACGACGTATTCAGCAAACCTGCAGACGGAGTGCAGCGTAGATAGACATGGTCAAGATTGGACGGGTCTGCCCATTCCAGGATTGACTTCCTGTTTGTGGCCCATGCCGTCACGGTCAGATCCATTGACGTCAAGCCGGTGTTCTTGTCGAACCACTGCCTCGTAATGGCCGACTGTCACTTACAGGACGACTAGCGGGTTGGCAGAGGGACGTGGAAGCTCAATGCTACACTGCTAAACCCAGAGAACGTTGAGGAACTTAAAAGGGATTACAAAGGTTGGAGAACCGTGAAACCCCTCCTGAGTCTCCAGTTCACAGGTGGGACGCGATCAAGGAGAACATCAAGAGGTTCTTTCTCCTCAAAAGGTGTTCAGAGAGCGAGAGAGAGACAGAGGGAAATGTCCTGACTCCAGAAAAGTATGCAAAATCTGCTCCGGCTACAGTCGATGGGGGTTGAGGTCAAGGAGGACCTCCAAGAGGTGAAGAGAAAGCAGGCCTCGCTCTTTGCCACGGAGACCTCCAATATCATCTTCCGGTCCAGAGTCCACCCGATTGAGCAGGATGAGATGTGCTTGCATTACTTCTTCCAAAAGGTACACAGAGAGAGCTCTGTTATCAGCAGCCAGAAGGAAGAAGATGGCTCGGTAACATCTTCGCAGTCCGACATACTAAGGATCAGCAAATCCTTTTATGCTGGGCTGTATGACGCGAAGCCCACAGACAGAAGAGCCTCCCAGTCCTTCCTGTCATCTATCACAGAGGTCTTAGATGACAGCAGGAGGGAGAGACTGGACAAGCCGCTAACTCGGGATGAGCTAACAAAGGCCGTCAAGTCCTTCGAGATGAATAAAACCCCCGGAAGCGATGGCTTACCGGTTGAGCTGTATTGTGTCCTGTGGGACTGGGTTTGCCTGGACCAGCTGGAAGTATACGAGAGTATGCTCCTGGCCGGCAGCATATCAGAATCCATGAGGAAAGGCATCATCACCCTCATTGACAAGCGGAACGGGGAGAGGGCAGAAATTGGAAATTGGCAGCCCATCTCACTGCTTAATGTTGACGACAAGATTCTGTCCAAAGTCATAGCCAGTCGAGTCAAGTCTGCTCTGGAGTTGGTGATCCACCCTGATCAGACCTGTACTGCACCTGGCAGGAAGATCTCCGATAGTCTCGCACTACTCAGGGATACAATCGCCTATGTACGGGACAGGAGGGTGGACACCTGCCTCATCAGCCTGGACCAGGAGAAGGTTTTTGACAGAATATCACACACATACATGATGGACGTGTTTCTAAAATGGCGTTTGCGGAGGGAATCTGCAATTGGATCAAACTGCCCTACACAAACATCAGTGGCGCAGTCTCAATCAATGGGTGGGAATCGGAAAGTTTCCCGATCCAATCTGGAGTCAGACAGGGCTATCCTCTCTCCCCTGTCTTGTTTGTTTGCTGTATTGAACCATTTGCTGAGTCTATTAGGAAGAATGTGAGCAGAAGAGGGGTGACAATTCCAGGCAGAGGAGGCACTCAGGTTAAAACCTCCCTCTACATGGATGACGTCGCGGTCTTCTGCTCGGACCCGCTGTCTGTGTGCAGACTGATGAGCATCTGCGACCAGTTGAAACTGACCTCGGGAGCCAAAGTTAACCACGGCAAGAGAGAGGCCATGTTCTTTGGGAACAGGGCTTACCGATCCTTTGTCCCCTTCACCGTCAGCTCAGACTACCTGAAGGTGCTGGGAATATGGTTCAGAAGGGCCGGGGTGTGCACCAAAATCTGGGAAGAGCGAGCAGCCAAGGTACAACACAAGCTGAGCATGTGGGAGAAGCGATCTCTCTCCAATGTGGGTAAGAACCTGGTCATCAGGTGCAAGGCGCTCACGTTGTTGCTGTTCATGGCGCAGGTCTGGCCCATACCCCACTCCGGCGCTGTGGCTGTCACCCGAGCCATTTTCCGCTTCATCTGGGGATCCAAAATGGACCGGGTCCGGAGGGACACGATGCTCAAACCTCTGGATAAGGGTGGGAAAAATGTACCCAACATCACCCTCATCCTGATGACTACCTTCGTGTGTGGCTGCATCAAGCTGTGTGTAGACGCAAACTCCAAGTGTCACCACGTGCTGAGTTCTATCTGTCCCCGGTGTTGCGAAGCCTTGTCACATTGCCGCGGAATGCTCCTTCCAGTTGGACTGTGTCATTCCACCTATCCTTCGTCGAGCGGTTTCTGCGGAAAAACACCTTTGACCATCGGTCCATCAGCCAGTGGTCTGCACAGAATGTCCTCAAGGCCCTACAGGAAAAGGAGATGGTGGATCCTCTTCCCCAAGCAGACCACCGAAGTCATTTGGCGGAATGCCTCATCACCAGAACCTTCAAACAAGCACCAAGATGAAGCTTGGCTGGTGGTGAGAAGAGCCCTCCCAGTCAGATCCTTCCTGCACACCCGAAGTCTCACCCCCTCTGCACAACACCCTCGAGGTGACTGTGGTGGGGAAGAGATGGTTGCCCACCTCCTTCTGGAATTTGTCTTTGCAAAGCAGGTGTGGAAAGAGATGCAGTGGTTTTTGTCGAACTTCATCTCAAGCAGCTCTGTAACACAGGAGTCTGTGCTCTACGGGCTGTTCCCAGGGACGCACACTGAGATAAACATCAACTGCTGCTGGAGGACTATCAATTCGGTGAAAGACACCCGTTGTTCTGCCCGAAATTTGCTGGTCTTCCAGCACAAAGAGTTGGCCACGACCGAATGTTGCAGACTGGCACATTCCAAGGTCCAGGACTATGTGCTGAGGGACGCACTAAAGCTTGGGGCAGCCGCAGCAAATGTTCAATGACAAAAGACCACTGTGTAAGGTCCCCCCACCAAGTTGAACGGATGGGCTGGGTCGATGGAAAACCCCTCGAAATGTATCAGGAAAATTTTCCTTTGCTGTAAAATGTATATGGCATGGAAAATGAAATGGAAGGCTTGTGAGGCAGCTCACTCCTGCAATGAAGGAAACTGACCTTCTTTGCACTGTTTGTAATTTTCGACTTGGTACTGTTTAGAACTGTTTAGTCATGTACTTTTTACAGATTTTTATGAATAATGCATATTTTGGAAATAATAAAAAAAAGTCCAGTAACAAGTTAAAAACCTGTTTCCATATTCCACTTTTACTGTCACAAATTCCGGGCGCTATTTCACAAGCAGATTTAATTTGTCAATTGTTGTCAACTGTTCGAACTGGCGGGAAACAACTCTGTTCAGCAATCTATAATGGGACAAGTAACTCAAACTCCGTGTGGAACAAAGAAAGAAGAACAAAGAAAATTACAGAACAGGAACAGGCCCTTCGGCCCTCCAAGGCTGCGCCGATCCAGATCCTCTTTCTTAACATGTCGCCTATTTTCTAAGGGTCTGTATCTCTTTGCTTCCTGCCCATTCATGTATCTGTCTAGATACATCTTAAAAGACGCTATCATGCCCACGTCTACCACCTCCGCTGGCAACGCGTTCCAGGCACCCACCACCCTCTGCGTAAAGAACTTTCCACGCATATCCCCCCTAAACCTTTCCCCTCTCACTTTGAACTCGTGACCCCGAGTAATTGAATCCCCCACTCTGGGAAAAAGCTTCTTGCTATCCACCCTGTCTATACCTGTCACGATTTTGTACACCTCAATCAGGTCCCCCCTCAACCTCCGTCTTTCGAATGAAAATAATCCTAATCTACTCAACCTCTCTTCATAGCTAGCGCCCTCCATACCAGGCAACATCCTGGTGAACCTCCTCTGCACCCTCTCCAAAGCACCTACATCCTTTGGAATTAATAAATTATGGACAATTGGTAATTCCCCTTCACACAGGCTTCAGGGAGACAGTGAGAAGTCACTGAAATAGTTGCTTAAACATTTTAAATAGTTGCCATTCCTGTTACAAATGTTTTGGAATTAGACAGTAATCAGCCCTTTCACAGAGACTGTGGGTGGCTCAGAAAAGAGCCTTTGGCTTATTAGATGACATTTTGGCCGCTTTACTTTTTCTGGGAGCTCTGAGCGCTGGTTTTTTTGGGCAGCAGCACGGCCTGGATATTAGCCAGCACCCCGCCCTGTGCAATGGTCACCCCTCCCAGCAGCTTGTTGAGCTCCGCGCTGTCGCGGATGGTCAGTTGCAGGTGTCGGGGGATGAGGCGGATCTTCTTGTTGTCCCGGGCCGCATTACCGGCCAGCTCGAGGATTTCAGTGGTTAGATACTCGAGCACAGCAGCCAGCATCCACAGGCTCAGCATAGTTGCCCTTTCTCAGGAGCCTGTGTACACGGCCCACTGGGAACTCCAGTCCAGCCTGGGAGGAGTGAGACTTGGCCTTGGACTGAGCTTTCCCGCTGGTCTTTCCTCTTCCTGACTTTTTTTATTTCCAAAATATACTTTATTCATAAAAATCTGTAAGAAAAAACAATACAGAACAGTTCCAAACATCATCGAGTCAGACAATACAAAGAGTGCAAAGGAGATCAGTTTCCTTCAATACAGGAGTGAATTGCCTCACAACCCTTCCATTTCATTTTACGTACCATGTACATTTTACATCAAACAAATATTTTCCCGATAAAGTTCGAGGGGTTTTCTATGGATCCAGCCCTGCAGTTCAGCTTGGTGGGGGGACCTTACACAGTGGTGTTTCCCCATTGAGCCTTTGCTGCGGCTGCCCCAAGCTTTAGTACGTCCCTCAGCACGTAGTCTTGGACCTTGGAATGTGCCAGTCTGCAACATTCGGTCGTGGACAACTCTTTGTGCTGGAAGACCAGCAAGTTTCGTGGGGCAGACCAAATTGATAGTCCTCCAGCAGCAGTTGATGTTTATCTCTGTGTATGTCCCTGGGAACAGCCAATACAGCACAGACTCCTGTGTTACAGAGCTGCTTGGGATGAACCTCGACAAAAACCACTGCATCTCTTTTCGCACCTGCTTTGCAAAGACACATTCCAGAAGGAGGTGGGCAACCGTCTCTTCCCCACCGCAGCCACCTCAAGGGCATTGTGCGAAGGGTGTGAGACTTCGGGCGTGCAGGAAGGATCTGACGGGGAGGGCTCTTCTCACCACCAGCCAAGCTACACCTTGGTGCTTGTTTGAAAGTTCTGGTGATGAGGCATTCTGTCTAATGACTTTGGCAGTCTGCTTGGGGAACCATCCAACAGGATCCACCATCTCCTTTTCCCGTTGGGCCTTGTGGACATTCCATGCAGACCACTGCCTGATGGGTTGGTGGTCAAAGGTGTTTTTCTGCAGAAATTTTCCCACGAAGGATAGGTGGTACGGCACGGCCCAACAGGATGGAGCGTTCCGCGGCAATGTGACGAAGTCCATCCTTCTCAACATCGGGTACAGATAGAACCTCAGCACATAGTGACACTTGGTGTTTGCGTACTGGGGATCTACACACAGCTCGATGCCGCCGCACACGATGGTAGTCATCAGGATGAGGGCAACGTTGGGTACATTTTTCCCGCCCTTATCCAGAGGTTTGAACATCGTGTCCCTCCGGACCCGGTCCATTTTGCATCCCCAGATGAAGTGGAAAATGACTTGGGTGACCACCAGAGCGCAGGAGTGGGGTATGGGCTAGACCTGCGCCACATACAGCAACAACGTGAGCACCTCGCATCTGATGACCAGGTTCTTACCCATATTGGAGAGAGATCGCTGCTCCCACATGCTCAGCTTATGTTGTACCCTGGCTACTCACTCCTCCCAGGTTTTGGTGCACGCCCCGGCCCTTCCGAACCATATCCCCAGCATCTTCAGGTACTGTGACCTAATGGTGAAGGGGACAAAGAATTGGTCAGCCCAGTTCCCAAAGAACATGGCCTCGCTCTTGCCCTGGTTAACTCTGGCCCCTGAGGCCAGTTCGAACTGGTTGCAGATGCACACAGACAGCGGGTCCAAGCAGAAGACGACGACGTCATCCATGTACAGGGAGGTTTTAACCTGAGTGGCTCTGCTGCCTGGGATTGTCACCCCTCTTATGATCACATCCTTCCTAATATACTCAGCAAAGGGTTCAAACAGCAAACAAACAAGACCGGGGAGAGAGGACAGCCCTGTCTGACTCCAGATTGGATCGGAAAACTTTCTGATTCCCACACATTGATTGAGACAGCGCTCCTGATATTTGTGAAGTGCAGTTTGATCCAATTGCAGATTCCCTCCCCAAACCCCATTTTGGAAAGCACATCCATCATGAAGGTGTGCGATATCCTGTCACAAGCCTTCTCCTGGTCCAGGCTGATGAGGCAGGTGTACACCCTCCTGTCCCGTACATAGGCGATCGTATCCCTGAGTTACGCGAGACTATCAGAGATCTTCCTGCTGGGTACAGTACAGGTCTGATCAGGGTGAATCACCAACTCCAGAGCAGACTTGACTCGACTGGCTATGACTTTGGACAGCATCTTGTAGTCAAAATTATGTAGTGAGATGGGCTGCCAATTTCTGATTCCTGCCCTCTCCCCCTTCCGCTTGGAGATGAGGGTGATGATGCCTTTCCTCATGGATTCTGACATGCTGCCGGCCAGGAGCATACTCTCGTATACTTCCAGCAGGTCTGGGCCGATCCAGTCCCACAGGGCCGAATACAACTCAACCAGTAAGGCATCGCTTCCGGGAGTTTTACTCGTCTCAAAGGACTTGACGGCCTTTGTCAGCTTGTCCAGAGTTAGCGGCATGTCCAGTCTCTCCCTCATGCTATCATCTAAGACAGCTGTGATAGATCACAGGAAGCTCTGCTGTCTGTGCGCTTCGCGTCAGACAGCCCGGCATAAAAGGATTTGCTAATTCTTAGTATGTCGGACTGCGAAGACGTTACCGAGCCATCCTCTTCCTTCAGGCTTCTGATGAAGCTGTGTGAAGCTTTTGGAAGAGGTAGTGCAAACACATCTCATCCTGTTCGATGGAGTGGACTCTGGACCGGAAGATGATTTTGGAGGCCTCTGTGGCAAAGAGTGAGGCCTCCTGACTCTTCACCTCATGGAGGTCCTCCTTGACCTCGACCTCTATCGTCTGAAACACATGCTAAGTGCCAGATGCTGAAAGGTTTTTTTTTTAGATTAGAGATACAGCACTGAAACAGGCCCTTCGGCCCACCGAGTCTGTGCCGAACATCAACCACCCATTTATACTAATCCTACACTAATCCCATATTCCTACCAAACATCCCCACCTTTCCCTACCACCTACCTATACTAGCGACAATTTCTAATGGCCAATTTACCTACCAACCTGCAAGTCTTTTGGCAGGAAACCAGAGCACCCGGAGAAAACCCACGCAGACACAGGGAAAACTTGCAAACTCCACACAGGCAGTACCCGTAATCAAACCCGGGTCCCTGGAGCTGTGAGGCTGCGGTGCTAACCACTGCGCCACTGTATAGGTTGATTTCTACACTCACAGTATCTCAGCCTGAGTCATCTAAAGGAACCTAACACACAAATAGTAGCACTGAGAGATTGTGAAAGAGTCCAAAACTCAGAGTACCAGACACTGACAGACACAATCTGAAAACTACACACACATGGATATAGAATTGGCTAACTCACAGGAAACAGAGAGTGGGGATAAATGGGGCATTTTCAGATTGGCAAACTGTAACTAATGGAGTGTCACAGGGATCAGTGCTGGTGCCTCAACTATTTATGGCCTATATTAATAATTGCATGAAGGCACTGAGTGTTTTGTTGCCAAATTTATGGACGGTACAAAGATAGGTTGGAAAGCAAGTTGTGAGGAGGCCACAAAGTATCTGCAAAGAGATATAGATGGGTTAAGTCAGTGGGCAAAAATTTGGCAGATGGGGTATAATACGGGAAAATGTGAGATTGTCTACTTTGGCAGGAAGAATAGAAAAGCAGAATATTACTTGCATCAGAGAGACTGCAGAATGCTGCTGTACCGAGGGATCTGGGTGTCCAGGTACATGAATTACAAAAACGTTAGCATGCAGCTAAGGCAAGTAATTCGGAAGGCAAATGGAATATTGGCATTTTTAGCAAGGGGAATGGAGTATAAAAGTAGGGAAGTTTTGCTATAACTGTACAGGGCATTAGTGACATCCCAACTAAAGGACTCCACACAGTTTTGGTCTCCCTATTTAAGGAGGGGTGCACATGCATTTGAATCAGTTCAGAGAAAGTTCACAAAGCTGATTCCTGGGATGTTGGATTGTCTTTAGTTTAGAGATACAGCACTAAAACAGGCCCTTCGGCCCACCGAGTCTGTGCCAACCATCAACCACCCATTTATACTAATCCTGCACTAATTCCACATTCCTACCACATCCCCACATTTCCCTACCACCTACCTCTACTCGGGGCAATTTTTATAATGGCCAATTTACCTATCACCCTGCAAGTCTTTGGCATGTGGGAGGAAACCGGAGCACCCGGAGGAAACCCACGCAGACACAGGGAGAACTTGCAAACCCCACACAGGCAGTACCCAGAATTGAACCCGTGTCGCTGGAGCTGTGAGGCTGCAGTGCTAACCACTGCACCACTGTGCTGCCCTGTTGTCGATGGCTGCCCTTGATGAGACAATTCTCGCTAGGGATGAGCAGTGATCACATCGTCCAGTGGTTCGCCATGGATCTTGATATAGAGGGGCAGTGTCGGGGAGCAGGCTGGCAGAGGACCTTTGTCTTCCAGACATTTAGCTTAAGGCCAATTCTTTCATATGCCTCAATGAATGCATCGATCAGGGTTTGAAGCTTGGTCACTGGGTGTGCGCACCCGCAGGCGTTGTCAGCGTATTGCAGCTAGATGACAGATGTTGGAATGGCCTTGCTTCTGGACTGGAGGCAAAGTCAGTTCAATAGTTTCCAACTCGTACTATAGAGTAGATCGACTGACACAACAGCTGGTGGGCTGAAAGAACGCTGGAACTACAAAAACTTGCTGAAAGCCACGACATATGTGGCTTCTTCGGCACTGTCAAGATCATTCACGGCCCAAGTATCAAAGGACCTACCCCACTGAGAGCAAAAAATGGAGTGACACTGATCAAGGACAGAGAGGCAGTCAGCACTCATTGGAAGGAGCACTTTGAATATCTCCTCAATTGCGATGCCGTCTTTGATGTGAGTGCCCTTGACTACATTCCACAGCATGCTACCCACCATGACGTCAGCACAATCCCAGACTGACAGAGATTGACAGCTAAAAAAAAAATAAGGCCACCGGCATAGATGGAATTCCCACCAAAATTCGAAAATACAGCAGAGAAGCACTCTTGACACAAATACATCGTCTCACGTCTCTCATGTGGAAGGAAGAGAGCATGTCAGGGATTTCCGAGATGCCGTAATTGTGACCATCTTCAAAAAAGGTGACAACCCCGACTGTAGTAACTACAGAGGGGCAGCCCTGCTGTCCGTCACAGGGAAGGTCATCACAAGAGTCCTTCTCAACCGCCTCCTCCCCATGGCTGAAGAGCTCCTACTGGAATCACAATGTGGATTCTGTCAATCAAGAGGCACAGTGAACATAATATTCACAGCAAGACATTCCCAAGAAAAATGTAGGGAGCAGCAGCAACCTTTCTACATGGCCTTCTCTGACCTGACAAAGGCCTTCAACTCTCCAAACTGGGAGGGATTATGGAACATCTTCTTCAAATTTGGCTGCCCGGAGAAATTCGGCACCATCGTCTGCCGACTGCATGACATGTAATCATTGGCAACGGACCTAGCACTGACCTAATCCCAATGTAAACTGGGCTCAAGCAAGGCTGTGTCATCGCACCAAAGCTCTTTTCCATCTTCCTCCCTGCAACATTCCACCTCATCTCCTCACACTCAAACACAGTACCAGAGACTGACAGATACAGAATGGATGTCACACTCACAGTACCAGAGTCTGTAATATACAGAATGAATCCCTACTGCACCAGAGACTGAGAGCTACCGAATTACACAACACGCTCAAACACAGGATCAGAGAAAAAAGAAATGAAATTAATTGCACGCTCACATGCAATAGCAGAGACACAAGGACACAGAATCAGCCAATATGTGTCTTCCCAACAACAGCCAGGACATTTCCAGGGAGCTTTACATAAGAAGCGGCTCTTTCAACAGAAACTGGGGTTGGAGACAGTCTTTGGGAAATATACTTCCTGATTGCAGGAAGGGTGTTTGTGATTGGTTGCAAATGTTTAATCTGATTGGATGGCGAAAGAGACCAATTAGAGAATTACAATATGAAACCTTTGTGACATCACTGCCAGTCACCCAATCACAATCTTTATTTTCCCCCATCCCTCATTAGCATAGAGCTGTGGGATTGTCTATTTAATCCGCACTCGGAAGGGGTTTGGTTTATTTCTGTGTCTGAAATTGAGACTGAAGATGGTTGAAGAGAAGAAGAAAGCAGCTCCTAAGAAGGGCGCCAAGAAAACCTTAAATAAACCGTCAGCAAAGGGCGGCAACAAGCGGAGAAAGTCGAGGAAGGAGAGTTACTCCATCTACATCTACAAAGTGATGAAGCAGGTTCACCCCGACACCGGCATCTCCTCCAAGGCCATGATCATCATGAACTCGTTTGTGAACGATATTTTCGAGCGCATCGCGGGTGAGGCTTCCCGCCTGGCCCATTACAACAAGCGCAGCACCATCAGCTCCCGGAAGATCCAGACCGCCGTGCGCCTGCTGCTGCCCGGGGATCTGGCCAAGCACGCCGTGTCGGAAGGGACAAAGGCGGTGACCAAGTACACCAGCTCCAAGTAAAACTGCACAATGGACTGAAAAACATCCCAAACACAACGGCTATTTGAAGAGCCACCCACAATCTCTCTGAAAAAGCTGCATCCGAACATCTCAATTAAATCATTTTAAGATAATGTATAATATACTGTGTTTGTGTCTCCTGTCCCATGAACCCATAATGCGCTCATTCGCCTTTCCTTTTTTGCTTTAAGCTGTTATTTATTTTGCACAGCCCCTGAATGACCGCTTTAACAGCTGCTTTCAGCGGGAAGAGTCAGACCTCCGTTCCTTCACTCTATTCCTGAAATGTGAACTGATTCATCATTTTATTAACAGTAACTCTCCGCAGTGTAACAGCCCGGAATAGGATCATTAGAGAGCAGATTAAGGGCAGTTTGAGGATTCGATCCGGCTCCCTCTTTTCAGAGAAGGACACTGGGCTCTGATTGAAGATAAACTGAACGTTTCGCTTCAGGGAAATGCTGTGAACAGGGATTTAGTACCTCCCGGGACAGTTTGAAAGCGATTGTGGGAAGATCCACAATTTAAACAACATTTTAAACCCGCGTCTCTGATTGGTGATGAAAGGAGTTGAATAAAAGAAAATAAAGAGAAGGGATTTTAAATCTTTGACGAAGGATGACATTTATTTTAAACCGCTCCTTTCCGAAAATGAAATTGGCGGGCTTTTTGAAATTGACAAATTCTGTTTCTGAGGTTGTGGTGGGTAAATCCCGCCCTCTTCTGTTGTCAGTGACCTGATTGGTGATGAATATAGGCAAATAAGGTGAATTAAGTACCGACCAATGAGGAGAGTTTTCAGTCTGTAAGTACAGTAAATGCAGTGGAAAATATCCATTCTTCGTGAAAGAATTTGTGAAAATGTCTGGAAGAGGAAAGACCGGCGGCAAAGCTCGGGCCAAGGCCAAGTCTCGCTCCTCCCGGGCTGGACTGCAGTTCCCGGTGGGCCGTGTTCACAGGCTCCTGAGAAAGGGCAACTATGCTGAGCGTGTGGGTGCTGGAGCCCCGGTCTATCTGGCTGCTGTGCTCGAGTATCTGACCGCTGAAATCCTCGAACTCGCCGGTAACGCGGCCCGGGACAACAAGAAGACCCGCATCATCCCCAGGCACCTGCAGCTGGCCGTCCGCAACGACGAGGAGCTCAACATGCTGCTGGGAGGGGTGACCATCGCTCAGGGCGGGGTGCTGCCTAATATCCAGGCCGTGCTGTTGCCCAAGAAAACCAGCGCTCAGAGCTCCCAGAAAAAGTAAAGCGGCCAAAATATCATCGAATAAACCAAAGGCTCTTTTCAGAGCCACCGACAGTCTCTGTGAAAGGGCTGATTACAGTCTGATTCCAGAATGTCAGTAACAGGACCGAATCAGATTTATTTACAATGTTCAAGCAACTATTTCAGTGACTTCTCACTGTCCCCCGAAACCCTGTCCAATGTATTACTTCCACACCGAATTTGAGTTATTTGTCCCGTTACATTTTGCCGGCAGTTACAGATGAGTAACCAATAATATTACAGATTAAAGCTGTTCGTAAAATATGGACATAACCATCCAAAATCTTATTTTTTATTCCGCTTTTATCAGCACAATTTCCTGGCGCTATTTTACGAACAGCTTTAAAATGGTGCCAGGAATTTGCTGATAAAAGCGGAATATAAATGTTTTTTAATGCTCATACATGTATATATATATATATATATATATATATAAAACGATCAGCTTTGGATAGATTTTCCAGTAATCGCTTCTTTCCGATACTGAAATTGGCGGCTTTTTCGAATTCAAACTTTGTCAGGTCGACAATTTAAGCCAATGATTTGCTGCATTTTCCAATTCGAAGCTCTGCGATTGGTTAAGACATACGAATGGGAAGAGGGTGACCAATCAGAAGTGGGCTCGGGCTCAAACTGCGGGAATTCCAGGTCCCTGAATGATTGAGCTGAAACTGATCAGTTTCACAAACCCTGTCAGTTTCAGTGCAGGAAACACCGTCTCGGGAGAAATAACATCACAAGTGGGTCTGGTTCCAGTGACCGATTCAACGGCTGCTGCAAAACTCCCGGATTCTCTCATTGCATCGAAATCATTTTGAAATTCTATGAAAACAATGAGTGATTCTGGAGGAGTGATGTGGCTTTTAACTGAGGGCATGTGTCGACTGGGGAAATAACTAACTGGAGAGTCTCGGGCACTGTTTACACAGCACGTTTACAAAATCAAATCCACTGCACATCCTTGCTACAACTGAAATATCAAACTCGGGGATTCCAGTTTTGTATCCCGAACACAGCAGTTTGATTGAACTGTTCTGAACAGCCTATCCCAGCTCCCATTTCCAGGTCACTGCTTTCTCTGTGAGGTGGTGGGTGGCTCTTCGAAGAGCCTTTGTTGTGCGTTTGCTGGAAAGGGTCAAGTTGTTCAACCGCCGAATCCGTAGAGAGTGCGGCCCTGCCGTTTCAGAGCGTACACCACTTCCATGGCAGTGACCGTCTTGCGCTTGGCGTGCTCAGTGTAGGTGACCGCATCCCTGATCACATTCTCCAGGAAAACCTTCAACACCCCGCGAGTCTCCTCACAGATCAAACCCGAGATTCGCTTGACCCCGCCACGGCGAGCCAGGCGGCGGATTGCTGGTTTGGTGATGCCCTGGATATTATCACGAAGCACTTTGCGGTGCCGCTTTGCTCCGCCTTTGCCCAGTCCTTTGCCTCCTTTACCTCTGCCAGACATGATGATTCTTCACTCAGATCACTGCAGTACATGAGTAACAGAATCCTTCAGGATCCTTTGTATACTGACCCCCTGGACCTGGCTGAGAAAGGCAGAGTGAGAGCAGGGAGTGGAGGAGACAGAGTGAGGATTAAACAGAGAGCGAGAGGGAGGAGACACCCAGAGTGACAGACAGAGAGAGAACGGCCCCTCATCTTTCAGATCCACCTCCAGTTTCCTCCGGGCTGCCAATTTCAAACCCTTTATTAACAGTAGAACCGAAACCCAGCTCTCCACACAAACCCTTCCAGACTCGGCATTCGTAGTCAAAGCCTTCCAGAAAGCCGGAGCTTTTAAATATGGTCCCGCTACAATTGACACTCAGTAATGTTCCCACCGAAACACAATCCATTCGATACTAAGAAACCTCCTCAGTAACATCACCATTTCCACACACATCCGCTTCCAGCAGTTTGCAAACACCTTATTACAGCTGTTTGGGGAATCTCCTGTGTTAAGATTGGAGTTGGAAAGCGGCCTTTACCCGGCAGTGTTATCGGCTCACAGTGAACCTGCCGACTGGTCGACTCAGCCATGGCCACAATTTCTATTATGAAGATTGCACCTTCACAGTCTACATCTAAATCTTCATGCAGTAAATGTGACAGTGCGTCAGCGATAGCATTCTCCTTTGAACTACGATATTCAATGTTACAGTCAAACAGTGAGAGAAGTACAGCCCACTGCAGCATCCTTGATACTGCCATTGTCAGTATTGTAGACTTTGGTCCCAGAATAGCTATTAGTGGTTTATGATCTGTTACTAGCGTAAAGTTTCCACCCAACAAAATCTGGTGAAACTTTTTGTTTCCAAAGATGATTCCAAACACTTCCTTTCCTATCTGTGTGTAGTTCCAGTCACTCTTGGTCAGGGTACGTGACACAAATGCTCTGGGCTTCTCCTGACCATGATCCACAACATGACTGATTACTGCTCCAACTCCATATTTTGAAGCTAGCTTCAGTTCACCATTTGTGTGGTAATGAATGTGTAGTGTGTCACTGGTCAAGCTTCTCTTACATGCATCATAAGCATCTTGTTGTGCTTTAGACCATTTCCATTTCACATCTTTCTTCAACAACTCATGTAGTGGAGCTAACACCATTGCATGCTCAGGCAGAAATTGCAAGTAGTATTGGACCATGCGTAGAAAAGATCTAAGCTCAGACACATCTTTTTGTCTTCGGGGCTTTGACCATAGCCTCTATCTTCTCTTTCACTGGCTGTAGTACTTTTCATTGATTATCAGGCCAAGGTACACCACCTCAGATTGTACAAAGGCACACTTGTTCTTTTTCAACTGACACATTGTGATCATTGAGCCTTTTTAACACTTCATCCAACACTTGAAAATTCTCTTCATTTGTTACAGTCATGATCAACACATCATCCTGATTGCACAAGCAATGTAGCACTCCTTGTAAAATCTTACCCATTGTAACTTGGAAGAAGTTTGGAGAAGGCGGCTTCACACCGTACGGCAGCTTTATGTAGGAGTATAACGCCATGTGTGTGTTTATCGTGAGATACTGCAGATTCACTTGATTCACATTGAGCTGTGCATAAGCATGGAATAAATCCAACTTTGTGAATAGCTTGGATCCTGCTAACTCCGCATACAAATCTCGAGATCAGGAGTGGATACTTCTCATAATCCACTGCCTGGTTCATTGTGACATTGTCGTCCCCACATAGACTGATGGTTTTGTCTGACTTGGGCACAATGACAATTGGGTTTGCCCAATCACAGTGATCAGTTTTCACCAGCACACCATATCTCTCCAGATTCTTTTGCTCCTCTTCAACCTGGGTTTTGGAAGCATAAGGAAGCAGCCAAACTTTGCAATATACTGGTTTGGTATCAGGCCTGGTTCAGATGTGAGCTTTCACACTGATTATGCCTTCATAGCTGTCCTCGAAAGTGTTCCTGTAACAATTCAATGCCTGATCAAGCTCCTTGGTTGTTTCAACTTGAAAAAACATGCTTCCAGTCTAACTTCAGCTTTCAAAGCCAGTCTTTCCCCATTATTATTGGTTTGTTGACATATCTCACTACCTTGTAGGGGAGAGGCTGGCATAGCAGTAATGTCACTGAACTAATAATCTCACGACTCAGACTAATGCCCTGGGGATATGAGTTTAAATCCCACCATGGCAGCTGGTGGAATTCAGATTCAATTCATTAATGAATAATATAAAATCTGAGCAGTGGTGCCAAGCAACTATAATTGATTTTCATTAAAAACCATCTGGTTCACTCATACCCTTCACAGAAGGCAATCTGCTGTGCTTACCTGGTCTGGCCTGTATGTGATGCTGGCCCACAACAATTTGGTTTACTCTCACCTGTCCTCTGAAATGACCTAGCAAGCAATTCAGTTGTCAAGGGCAATTAGGAATGGGCAATAAATGCTGGCCTTGCCAGTGATGCCTACTTCCACTGACCTAATTTTTTAAACAATGGGTAACTTGAGGGGCCTGCCCTTATGTTGGATATTGCACTCCATTTGCCCACACATTTCTCACACCTCACCAGAGTAGGTTTTCAATTGACTGGTGCTCTCAGTTTGACGGACATCACTGACTTTGCTCCCATACATTTCTCTACTCATGATGGAGCAATCCATGGTCGTAGCAATGGACTGTTTATTTACCAACAACATTATACAAAAGTCTCCATCATTTGAGTGATTGCTAGTGGCATAAATGCTGTACAGCCCTTGCTCCTCTTTGGTTAGGCACTCTGGATTCACTTCAAGATTGTGAACTCCACCCTTATAACATCACCGTTTTCCATTACCACTGGAATTAGTTCCCTTTCCTTCTTTGGCCTCTGCTTGACAATTGAAACATTTTGCATTTCTGTACTGACATGATTGGGCTGTGTGGTTGCCCTGATGGTGATAACGACACTAAACTGCTGTCATTGGCACTCTTCTGGCTATGTCTGTCCACTTTAGACTTGGCTGAAGCACTTTAACAGTGGACAGAAGCCTGTACTAGTTACCTGCATAGGACAAAATTCCCTAACATTCTTTGATGCCATCTCCATGGAAACAGCAATCTTACACACGATCTCAAATGTAAGATTTTGTGTGTTTAGTAGCTTCGATTGGATTCTTTTGTTCACAAATCCACACACAAATATGTCTCATAATGCCCGGTCTAAGAATGTGCCAAAGTTGCAACGTAATAAAAATTCTTCAGTGCCACAATATACTCACATACTGCTTCACTACTTTTCTAATTTCTGGTTCCAAATTTATAGCATTCTGCTATCTCTAGTGGCTTAGGATTGAAATGTTCCTCCAAATTGGTGATTTTGTTTTGACTGGCACATATTTTGCTTTGTTCAGAGCAGGAAGCTTTGTTAGCATGTCATACACTTCCAGGCCAATTTCCACAAGCAAAATTGTTTTCTTTTGCTCAGGAATTGCCTTATTCTGAGTCTTGACCGCCTCACCTTCCAGTCCCAAAATATTCTTAACTCTAAAAACATGCCCATTCTTTCAATACAGGAACAGAATGTTGCTCAAACCCTCTCATTCGTTGCCATCTTTCAGCTGTATCCCATGAGTACAGCCAAATTTCCTCAATGAGCACGAAGACCGTGCGGTATCCTATTCAACTCAGGAGACGGTCTGAGGCTCAGGCTGTCCACAACCCATCTAAATTCTTCACTATCCGAGCAACGAAGTCACCAGGAACTGGCTGATCTTGTTTTCTGCAGTCCCTGCTGCTGTTTTCTGCCTATATTTACAGACTTTATCTTCCCCTTGTTGCCATTTTCTCTATAATATTCAGGTGGGTCGAGCAGAAAAAATGGATACCAAATATGGCCAGTTCAAGGAAGTGTTTCTTCACGCCATTACGTCATCACGTCATGTGTGAATCACGTTCTGATCACTCCTTCCAAATGTATGTCTGAATAAGTGAAAAACCCCCCTCACAATTAACAATGTCACCTTTCAGTGTTTTGTGGAGAAATTTCACGGCGTGACGTATGTCATTAATGTGTTCGTACAAATTTCAGAAAAATATGGAGTTGCAAATGATTTGCCAGGAAATCGTCTAAACATATCTCCATGTCTCCCACTCACTCGCAAAGAACTGCAAACTCACAGATTCAGAAAGAACCCGGAGATGGAAATCAATGTTCAGCACAGCTAGAAAGATCTGCACTAATCTGTAGCTCAAAAAACTCAAACACTGTATTTTGACCCTTTGACTTACTTGGTCGAAGTACCTCTTTAATGAACAGATCAATCCTGGATTCAAATCCCCTTTCAGCCTGACTGTAACTTGGTTTTCCAACTACTTTATTGAGCAGCACAATAAGACAGGACAGTAACAAAAGCAAAATACTGCAGATGCTGGAAATCTGAAATGAAAACAGAAAGTGCTGGAAATACTCAGCGGGTCTGGTGGCATCTGTGGACAGAGAAGCAGAGTTAACCTTTCAGGTCTGTGACATTTTATCAGAACTGCTGAAATGTTAACTCTGCTCCTCTCTGCACAGATGCTACCAGACCTGCTGAATATTTCCAGCACTTTCTGTTTTTATTTAAAACAGGACTCGATCTGTCTTTGCTGAGCGAAGGATTTCGGAATGGATGTTTGACGATTGTCCCTTCTTGTACAGAAATTCACTGCAAATACTATAAAGGTACCTCAGTCAACCACACCTCCTTTGAGAGAAATTTGTTCATCATTGCATTTGATCTGGAAACCACTCTTGACATTAATCTCACTGAATCAGAGGGTGACGGATTGTATCTGTCAGTGTGTTCACGTCACTATGTGCTGCTTTCTACTGAGTCTGGGACACGATGCAAGGTGGAGGATTTGTCCGAGTTTTGGATTATATTGTCAGTTGAGAATGATAAAAACTGAAAAGAAGCAAATAAGAAATCCTTGTCCCCAGATTTGAGAATCTGGAGATCCACGTTGGGAAAGTGAATCAGAACAGAATGAAGGATGAACTGTCTGATTGCCCAGAAGTGATGAAGACACAGCTCAGTCAGCACGTTCCCCTGGTTTATGATGCTGGAACATTCCTCACACAGAAATTATTCAACTCAGTAAAAACATTCCTACAGCTGATAACTTTGCTACCAATTGAAGGACTGTCTAATGTGGTTATCAAGTCAGAGTGAAAAGTTTATTAAACTTGGTTCCATTCAATCCAGCTGTCATAAACTTTGAACCTTTATTCATTTTATAAACAGTATTTGAAGGGTCTCAGTAACAATGTTCAGTGTTGATGAGAGTAGGGTCTGGGTGAGAAACTGCTGAGTGTGACAGGGTCAGGACTGAATGCAGGAAGTTCTCTAACAGTCTCTCTCTCTCTTTATCCCTGTCTATTGCTGAAGGGATTGAGTTCATTGACAACTGGCGACTGCTGGTATTTGAATAAATGAAGTTCCTTCCAACCATTTTTTGATTGACAGCTACGAATAACTTTTTGTCCCAGGACACAAAAATGAACAGAAGTGGATCAGTGTAGGATGATTCTCGGTCTGTATAAAAGGGGTGTGATTTCAGCTGCCATGTTCCAGTGGTTAAAGATTTCAACATTGAAATCCACTGGACTTATCCCAGTTTGGTTTAAGTCCTGCTCACAGAAGATCTATTCAGTGATTTTAATTATTTTAAATCTTTAATCCTCTATTTCCACAAAACGCAGGCACTGAAATAACTCATACTCCTCACCATTGCTATCCATTATACAGGTAGTGGTTGCATGGTCTAATGGAGACACACTCGGAGGGGTTTGGGAGACGTTTCTTCTCGGGTTTTCGGGATCTTTTGGTCCACCAACAGCAACCGGATGTCTGCAGAGGAACTCGGAGTGCCAGGCCGCTCAGAGGACAGACTTCCCAGGATCAATTTTAATCAGGGGACAAAATATCAATGGAACAGAACATAAAAGGTCCGAGGATTGAAACTGAAATTCCTGATGTTTTGGAAGAAACCTGCAGATGTGCGACGTTAATATTTGCTCGGTGCAGATTCATTTTAGTTCGTTATTGTGTCCTGGGACAAACAAATGGCTGGCAGCTGTCAATCCAAAAAATAAAATTCAGAAGATTCTGGCAATTTCCACCCTGACAGCTCTCAGCTGTCTTGGTTCCATCCCATCCAGTCCTAATGACTTATCAACATGAAGTACAGCCAGCCGTTCCAGTATCTCCTATTTATTAGGAGTTATGTGCAAATGAATCCATTTGCAAATTATTGAAAGTGAGTGGTTTTATTGAAGAGGGTTTAAAGGAGGATGAGAGAATCGTGTGTGACAATGAAGTGGAATCAATGCAAGTAAAATTAGCAGGAACTGGAATGAAGGGGGTGGGGATCTCCTGGTCACATGGACTGATTGCAGAATTTTATAAAGATTTCTTTCATAGAGATTTTAACTCCATTTCATTTTTGCTATTTTTTTCATGGGATGTAAGCATCGCTGGCAAGACCATCATTTATTGCCCATCCCTAATTGCCCTGGTTTTGGTGAGCTGCCTACTTGAACCACTGCAGTCCACATGTTATAGGTACACACACAGTGCTATTAGGGAGGGAGTTCCTGGATTTTGATATGCCCTCGGCAAAATAGATCCAAGTCACGATGTTGTGTGGCTTGGAGGGGAGGTTGCTGGTTGCAGTGTTCCCATGTATCTGCTCTATTGTCCTTCCAGGGAATCAGGGGGAAATCTCTCCGCTGGTTGGTGTCATACCTAGCACAAAGGAAGATGGTTGTGGTTGTTGGAGGTCAATCATCTGAGCTACAGGACATCACTGCAGGAGTTCCTCTGGGTAGTGTCCAAGGCCCAACCATCTTCAGCTGCTTCATCAATGACCTTCCTTCAATCAGAAGGTCAGAAGTGGGGATTTTCGCTGATAATTGCACAATGTTCAGCAGCATTCATGACTGCTCAGACACTGAAGCAGTCTGTGTAGAAATGCAGCAAGACCTGGACAATATCTAGGCTTGGGCTGATAAGTGGCAAGTAACATTCATGCCACACAAGTGCCAGCAATAACCATCTCCAACAAGAGAGAATCTAACCATCTCCCCTTGACATTCAATGGCATTACCATCGCCGAATCCCCCACTATCAACATCCCAGGGGCTACCATTGACCAGAAATTGAACTGGAGTCGCCAAATAAATAATGTGGCTACAAGAGCAGGTCAGAGGCTAGGAATCCTGCGGCAATTAACTCACCTCCTGACTCCACAAAGCATGTCCACCATCGACAAGTCACAAGTCAGGAGTGTGATGGAATACTGTCCACTTGCTGGATAGGTGCAGCTCCAACAACACTCAAGAAGCTCGATACCATCCAGGCCAAAACAGCCCACTTGATTGGCACCCTATCCACAAACATTCACTCCCTCCGCCACTGATGTACAGTGGCAGCAGTGTGCACCTTTTTAAAATTCATTCATGGGATGTGGGCGTCGCTGGCTCGGCCAGCATTTATTGCCCATCTCTAACTGCCCTTGAGAAGGTGATGGTGAGCTGCTGTCTTGAACCACTGCAGTCCATGTGAGGTAGGTACACTCACAGTGCTGTTCGGAGGGGAGTTCCAGGATTTTGACCCAGTGACAGTGAAGGAACTGCGATATAGTTCCAAGTCAGGATAGTGTGTGACTTGGGGGGAACTTGCAGTTGGTGGCGTTTCCATGCATTTGCTGCCCTTGTCTTCTAGTTGGTAGAGGTTGCGGGTTTGGAAGGTGCTGTCGAAGGACCCTTGGTGCGTTGCTGCAGTGCATCTTGTAAAAAAAATGGTGGTAGAGGTCGGGTGTTTGGAAGGTGATGTCTAGGATGTTAAACGCTGCTGCCACTGTCCACCAGTGGTGGAGGGAGTGAATATTTAAGGTGGTGGACGGGGTGTCGATCAAGTGAACTGCTTTGTCCTGGATGGAGTCGAGCTTCCAGAGTGTTGTTGGAGCTGCATTCATCCAGGCAAGTGGAGAGTATTCCATTACACACCTAACTTGTGCCTTGTAGATGATGGACAGGGTTTGGTGAGTCAGAAGGTATGTTACTCAGAGAATAACATAAAAGGCTTTGCTATGGATACCCGCATAGGTCCTAGTTATGCCTGTCTTTTTGTGGTGTATGTCAAACATTCCTTTCTCCAGTCCTACTCAGGGCCGCACCCCCCAACTCTTTTTCTGGTAGAATGATGACTGTGTCAGTGTCATTTCCTGCTCCTGCCCCGAACTGGAAAAATTCATCAACTTTGTTTCCAATTTCCACCATTCCCTCACCTTCACATGATCTATCTCCGACACTTCCCTTCCCTTTGTGACTTCTCTGTCTCCATCTCTGAGGATAAGGCTGTCCACTAATATTCATTCTAAGCCCACTGACTCCCACAGTTACCTTAACTACACTTCCTCACACCCTTCCTCTTGTAAGGACTCCATTCCATTCTCCCAGTTTTTCCATCTCAGACACATCATTTCTGATGATGCAACCTTCGACAACAGCACTTCTGATGTGTTTTCATTTTTCCTCAACCGAGGATTTCCCCCCAGCTGTGGTTGACAGGGCCCTCAACCGTGTCTGACAAATTTCCTGCACTTGTACCCTCATCCCTTCTCCTCCCTTCCAGAACTGCAATCAAGTTCCACCCGACCTGCCTGCACATCCAAAGGATCATTATCCACCATTTCTGCCACCTCCAGCGTGATGCCATTACCAAACACATCTTCCCCTCCCCTGTCAGCAATCCAAAGGACTGTTCCCTCCGTGACACCCTTGTCCACTCCTGCATTACCCCTGACACCTTGTCCCCTTCCCATGACATCTTTGCATGTAATTGCAGGAGGCATGGATCCTGTCCTTTTACCTCCCCTCTCTTCACCATCCAAGGCCCCAAACGCTCCTTCCAGGTGAAGCAGTGATTTACTTGTACTTCTTTCAATTTAATACATTGTATTCGCTGCTCACAATGCAGCCACCTCTACATTGGGGAGATCAAACATAGATTGGGTGACTGCTTTGCGGAACATCTCTGCTCAGTCCGCAAGCATAAACCCAAGCTTCCGGTTGCTTGCCATTTCAGTTCACCACCCTGCTCTCATGCCCACATTTCTGTCCTCGGCCTGCTGCAGTGTTCCAGTGAAGCAAGCTCCAGGAACAGAACCTCATTTTCTGATTAGACACTCAACAGCCTTCCGGACTGAACATTGAGTACAATAATTTCAGAGCATGACTGGCTCTTTTAGATTATTTTATTTTATTTTATCATTTTTTGTCACCATGTGTCTGCCTTAATCTTGATTTTTCAAGTTTGTGCTTTTGGACAGAACTGTTCATTATTCTGTCATTAACACTCTCTCGATACTAATGTTTTGCCTTTCACTGCACCCTTAGCACTCTCCCTTTACCGCATGACCTATTTGTCAGTTAATCTCTCCTGCCCTTTGCCCTAACACATACCTTCCATTTTGTTCTCTTCCCCACCTCCACCCCCATC
Source organism: Heterodontus francisci (assembly GCF_036365525.1). NCBI lineage: Eukaryota > Metazoa > Chordata > Chondrichthyes > Heterodontiformes > Heterodontidae > Heterodontus > Heterodontus francisci. The sequence continues at coordinate 5,444,748 of NW_027141369.1, read as the reverse complement.
CCTCCGACAACCCCACTTCACTTACTTAAAACCTATTACATTGAGTGTGGGACAAATTCCATCCATCCTTTGTACTGTATGAGATTAATTTTGCCACACTTTCTGGTACATTATATGACAGTGAATTTAATTCTAAATATATCTCTGTGGTACTGTGTCTGAGTGTGAGATTATTTGAGTGTCAGTCTATGGAACTAAATGTGATTGTTTGATTCATTCTGTATGTCATTCATGAGTGTTGTATGGGAATGTGGGGCAGCTTCTGTATCTATCTGCTACTGTGGCTGAATGTGGATATCATTCTGTATCTGTCAATGTCTGGAACTAAATGTGAGTGTGAGCTTCATTGTGTATGCATCAATCTTATTGTCAGAATGTGTTTGATTCATTCTCAATGTGTCAATATAAGGTACTATGTATGTGCGTGGTATTAATTATGTGTGTCACTTTATGTGAGCTTGGGTCTCATTGTATATCTGTCACTCTCTGGTTCTTTCCGTGACAGTGAGATTAAATCTCTATCTGCTGGTCTATGAAATTAATTGATTTTGTGATTCACTCTGTGTCTGTAAGTCTATGATACTGTGAATAATTGGAGGATATATATGGTGTTTGTCTGAACTTGGTATTGAGTATGATTGTCGTGATTCATTGTGTATCTGTCAGTATCCAGACTGAATGTGAAACAAGATGCATTCTGCACATGTAAATAACTGGTATTCTATGGAAGTGAACTCTATAATATGGCTGTCAGTCTTTGACACTGTATCTGATTGTGGTATTGACTCAATATCTTTCAGGTTTTGGTACTATATATGGGTGTGGATCAAGTTCTGCATGTCAGTCTCTGTTACTCTATGTGAGTGTGGGAAAACCTTTATGTAACTGTCAGTCTCTTGCAATGAATGCAAGTGTGGGATTAATTCTCTTTTCAACAGTATCTGGTACTGACTGTGAGCATGTGACTCCTACAATATCTGTCAATGTTTGCTCTTGTATGTGAATGTGCAATGCTTCCAATGTCTTTCAGTGCCTAGTACAGTGTGTACGGGTGGGATTAATTCTGTACCTGTCAGTATCTGGCACTGAATGAGATTGTGGGATTCATTCTTAGAATTAGAATTAGAACATTACAGCGCAGTACAGGCCCTTCGGCCCTCGATGTTGCGCTGACCTGTGAAACCATCTGACCTACACTATTCCATTTTCATCCATATGTCTATCCAATGACCACTTAAATGCCCTTAAAGTTGGCGAGTCCACTACTGTTGCTGGCAGGGCATTCCACGCCCCTACTACTCTGAGTAAAGAAACTACCTCTGACATCTGTCCTATATCTATCACTCCTCAAATTAAAGCTATGTCATCTCGTGTTTGCCATCACCATCCGAGGAAAAAAACTCTCACTATCCACCCTATCCAACCCTCTGATTATCTTATATGTCTCTATTAAGTCACCTCTCCTCCTCCTTCTCTCCAACGAAACAAACCTCAAGTCCCTCAGCCTTTCCTCGTAAGACCTTCCCTCCATACCAGGCAACATCCTAGTAAATCTCCTCTGCACCCTTTCCATAGCTTCCACATCCTTCCTATAATGCGGTGACCAGAACTGCATGCAATACTCCAGGTGCGGTCTCACCAGAGTTTTGTACAGCTGCAGCATGACCTCGTGGCTCCGAAACTCGATCCCCCTACTAATAAATGCTAACACACCATATGCCTTCTTAACAGCCCTATTAACCTGGGTAGCAACCTTCAGGGATTTATGTACCTGGATACCAAGATCTCTCTGTTCATCTACACTACCAAGAATCTTCCCATTAGCCCAGTACTCTGCATTCCTGTTACTCCTTCCAAAGTGAATCACCTCACACTTTTCTGCATTAAACTCCATTTTCCATCTCTCAACCCAGCTCTGCAGCCTATCTATGTCCCTCTGAACCCTACAACATCCTTCGGCACTATCCACAACTCCACCGACCTTCGTGTCATCCACAAATTTACCAACCCACCCTTCTGCACCCTCTTCCAGGTCATTTATAAAAATGACAAACAGCAGTGGCCCCAAAACAGATCCTTGCGGTACACTACTAGTAACTAAATTCCAGGATGAACATTTGCCATCAAACACCACCCTCTGTCTTCTTTCAGCTGGCCAATTTCTGATCCAAAGCTCTAAATCACCTTCAACCCCATACTTCCGTATTTTCTGCAATAGCCTACCTTGGGGAACCTTATCAAACGCCTTACTGAAATCCATATACACCACATCCACTGCTTTACCCTCATCCACCTGTTTGGTCACCTTGTCGAAAAACTCAATAAGGTTTGTGAGGCACGACCTACCCTTCACAAAACCGTGCTGACTATCGCTAATGAACTTATTGTTTTCAAGATGATTATAAATCCTGTCTCTTATAACCTTTTCCAACATTTTACCCACAACCGAAGTAAGGCTCACAGGTCTATAATTACCAGGGCTGTCTCCACTCCCCTTCTTGAACAAGGGGACAACATTTGCTATTCTCCAGTCTTCCGGCACTATTCCTGTCGACAATGACGATAAAGATCAAGGACAAAGGCTCTGCAATCTCCTCCCTAGCTTCCCAGTGAATCCTCGGATAAATCCCATCTGGCCCAGGGGACTTATCTATTTTCACACTCTCCAAAATTGATAATACCTCCTCCTTGTGAACCTCAATCCCATCTAGCCTAGTAGCCTGATTCTCAGTATTCTCCTCGACAACATTTTCTGTCTCTACTGTAAATACTGACGCAAAATATTCATTTAACACTTCCCCTACCTCCTCTGATTCCACACACAACTTCCCACTACTATCCTTGATTGGCCCTAATCTAACTCTCGTCATTCTTTTATTCCTGATATACCTATAGAAAGCCTAAGGGTTTTCCCTGATCCTATCCGCCAATGACTTCTCGTGTCCTCTCCTTGCTCTTCTTAGCTCTCCCTTTCGATCCTTCCTGGCTAGCTTGTAACTCTCAAGCGCCCTAACTGAGCCTTCACGTCTCATCCTAACATAAGCCTTCTTCTTCCTCTTGACATGCGCTTCAACTTATTTAGTAAACCACGGCTCCCTCGCTCGACAACTTCCTCCCTGCCTGACAGGTACATACTTATCAAGGACACGCAGTAGCTGCTCCTTGAATAAGCTCCACATTTCGATTGTTCCCATCCCCTGCAGTTTCCTTCCCCATCCGACACATCCTAAATCTTGCCTAATCGCATCATAATTTCCTTTCCCCCAGCTATAATTTTTGTCCTGCAGTATATACCTGTCCCTGCCCATCGCTAAGATAAACCTAACCGAATTGTGATCACTATCACCAAAGTGCTCACCTACATCTAAATCTAACACCTGGCCGGGTTCATTACCCAGTACCAAATCCAATGTGGCATCCTGGTTGGTCTGTCTACATACTGTGTCAGAAAACCCTCCTGCACACACTGGACAAAAACAGACCCATCTAAAGTACTCGAACTATAGTATTTCCAGTCGATATTTGGAAAGTTAAAGTTCCCCATAACAACTACCCTGTTACTCTCGCCCCTGTCGAGAATCATCTTCGCTATCCTTTCCTCTACATCTCTGGAACTATTTGGCGGTCTATAAAAGACTCCCAACAGGGTGACCTCACCTCTCCTGTTTCTAACCTCGGCCCATACTACCTCAGTAGCCGAGTCCTCAAACGTCCTTTCTGTCGCTGTAATACTCTCCTTGATTAACAATGCCACACCCTCCCCCCCCCCCCCCCTCTTTTACCCTCTTCTCTGTTCTTACTGAAACATCTAAATCCCGGAAACTGCAACATCCATTCCTGCCCCTGCTCTCCCCATGTCTCCGAAATGGCCACTACATCGAGATCCCAGGTACCAACCCATGCTGCAAGCTCACCCACCTTGTACCGGATGCTCCTGGCGTTGAAGTAGACACACTTTAAACCAGTTTCTTGCTTGCCAGTGCCCTCTTGCGTCCTTGTAACCTTATCCCTGACCTCACTACTCCACATCCTGCACACTGGCACTACATTTTAGGTTCCCCTTCCCCTGCTGAATTAGGTTAAACCCCCCCGAAAAGCACTAGCAATTCTCCCCCCCAGGATATTGGTACCCCTCTGGTTCAGGTGAAGACCATCCTGTTTGTAGAGGTCCCACCTACCCAGAAAGAGCCCCAATTATCCAGGAAACCAAAACCCTCCCTCCTACACCATCCCTGCAGCCACATCTTCAACTCCTCTCTCTCCCTATTCCTCGCTTCGCTATCACGTGGCACGGGCAACAACCCAGAGATAACAACTCTGTTTGTTCTCGCCCTAAGCTTCCACCCTAGCTCCCTGAATTTCTGTCTTAAATCCCCATCTCTCTTCCTACCTATGTCGTTGGTGCCTATGTGGACCACAACTTGGGGCTGCTCCCCCTCCCCCTTAAGGATCCCAAAAACACGATCCGAGACATCACGAACCCTGGCACCTGGGAGGCAACATACCAACCGTGCGTCTCTCTCGTTCCCACAGAACCTCCTATCTGTTCCCCTAACTATGGAGTCCCCAATGACTAAAGCTCTGCTCCTCTTCCCCTTCCCTTCTGAGCAACAGGGACAGACTCTGTGCCAGATACCTGTACACCATTGCTTACCCCTGGTAAGTCGTCCCCCGCAACAGTATCCAAAACGGTATACCTGTTGTTGAGGGAAAGGGCCAGAGGGGATCCCTGCACTGCCTGCTGGTTCCCTCTCCTTCCCCTGACGGTAACCCATCTACCTACTTTTACCTGAGGTGTGACTACCTCCCCATAACTCCTCTCAATAACCCCCTCCGCCTCCCGAATGATCCGAAGTTCATCCAGCTCCAGCTCCTGTTCCCTAACGCGGTTCTCGAGGAGCTGGAGTTGGGTGCACTTCCCGCAGATGCAGTCAGCAGGGACACTCTTGGCGACCCTGACCTCCCACATTCCGCAGGAGGACCATACAACTGCCTTCACTTCCATTCCCTCTATTCTAAATTCCCAACAAATCTACTGAAAAACCAAAACACTGTCAAAACTTGTTAGGTTAGCAATCCAACGGACAGAACTTCTTAAATAAAAAGTTTACCTTATCAACACAACAGAGTCCTTTTTATTTGTTAGAGGAGGAGGGTGGGTGGGAGACACTACACGTGTAGTGTCTCGGGTACAGGCACCACCCAAATATATAGTTTTTACCTACCCAGCAGTCCCCTGGCCCTCCGAAAACAAAAGGGAATTAACTTTTAAACTCCCACTGAAATTGACTTCCCAGCTGCAAGCTCGCTCTCGCACCTTCGCTACTGTCAAGCTGCAGTCACCAAAACTAAAAGAAAGAGATTATAAACCACCCAAATATATAGTTTTTACTTACCCAGCAGTCCCCTGGTCCTCCGAAAACAAAAGGGAATTAACTTTTAAACTCCCACTGAAATTGACTTCCCAGCTGTAAGCTCGCTCTCGCACCTTCGCTACTGTCAAGCTGCAGTCACCAAAACTAAAAGAAAGAGATTATAAACCACCCAAATATATAGTTTTTACTTACCCAGCAGTCCCCTGGTCCTCCGAAAACAAAAGGGAATTAACTTTTAAACTTCCACTGAAATTGACTTCCCAGCTGTAAGCTCGCTCTCGCACCTTCCCGACTGTCAAACTGCATTCTGTTGTTTGTCAATCTCTGCTACTGTACATGAGTGATATCTGTTATGCATATATTATTTTCTGGTACTGGAAGTGAATGTTGGTTTTATTCTTCAGCTGTTAGTCTCTGGTACTGCATATGAGTCTGGGTCTCATTCAGTATCAGTCAATTTCTGGTACACTCTGCATGTGCACATCCAGGGCTCATTCTGCATTTGGCAGTCTCTGGTACTGAATGTGTGTTACAATTCATTTTTTATGTGTCTGTTTCTCAGACAGTCAGTTACAGTGGGATTAATTTTGTATCTCTCAGCTACTGCCATTGTCTGCAAATGTGATACATTGTGTATCTATGAAATTCTGGTAGAGGATTCCTCTGTATCTGCACTTAATATGTATCTCAGTGATGGTATTGAGAACTATTTGTTTAATGCCATAATGTGTCACGATTTGCTTGCCTCATTTGTATTTCAAAATATGGATCACATTTTAACTGTGTGTTTTATTGAGTTGTGGTGTGAGAATTTTAGGAACATAGGATCATAGGAGCAGGAAATTCAGCCGATTGAGCATGCTCTGCCATTCAATAGGATCATGGCTGATCATCCACTTCAATGCCTTTTTCACACACTATCCTCATTTCCCCTTATGTCATTTGTATTTAGAAATCTGTCACTCTCTGCTTTAAACATACTCAATGACTGAGCTTCCACAGCCCTCTGGGGTACAGAATTCCAAATGTTTAACAACACTCTGAGTAAAGAGGTTTTTCCTCATTGCTATCTGTTTTGGACTAATATTTAGTCTGTAACTGAACACATTTGTGAATGATGGCATATATTTCAAACTCACAAATGGTGTGCTCAGTACAATTAGAATCATTGAATTGATACTCTATCTTTCGTTACAGCTCTTACAGAGATTATTGGACTGGTATGAAATGAGTAGTGCAGTGTGCACTAATTGACATAATACTATAACTTTATTTTTGATACTGTATGAGATGTTTGTACTACATTGTAATCTGTCACTGAGTATGCAGTCTGGGCTACATGCTAAGGATTCATTCTGTACCTTTCCATCAGCTTCTCTACCTGATATTTAATTTGTAGCTTAGGCTGCACTTTTGTGGGATTAATCCGGTGCCTTTCAATCTGATGGTGGGTGTGATTTTGAACTGAGATTGATAGACCTACCTTTCAGCATTACTGAGTTGGGGTGAATTGGAAACAACTTCTGCCACTCCTGCATTGTTTGATTGTCTGCTGGATTGAAAATGTGTCTCTGAAACTTGGGATCAGTGCGAGTCTGACTACTTCTGCTCTCTGTGCCTGTGGAACTCATGGCCTGTCTGTGTCTCTGTGCTCTGGGTGTGATAATGTACCTATTCTGTGTTAGAAGGAGTGGACTGCACTTTTCCTTGTGCTGGGGAATCACCACCTTCCTTCAGGTTCCTTCAAGCTTTTGCCTACAGGGAGAAAGAAACATATCTCTGTAACTCAAGATCAATTGAGGTAGAAGCTAGAAAAGTCATTGTTACGACCAGGTGAGAAAGGCTCCCCCTCTCAGCCTCTTCCTTACCTGTAACAGGGTTTAACTTTTTAAAACACCATGTTTTAGCTTCACTACTCCCTAATTCTAATGGCAAAGAAATCAACCAGGCATGTTTTCTCAGATTTAAAAAAGAACAGTGTAAGTTTATTAACCTTAAAAATCTAATTCAGTTAAAATGAATAAAGATAGGCAGCACAACCACGCTAGCGTGCATATGTGATAAACAGACACACTAATAGAAACGGAAAAGGGGAAAAGATTTGAAGCAATAGCTGGAGTTCAGTTGCTGGCTTTGGGTTTGATGGAAAGTCTTTGATTGCTGTTATGGCTTGCAGTTCTTGTTGGGGACCAGTGCACACTTTCAAACTTGTTTCGCTGGTCTTCTGTCTTGAGGGTTGAGCTACTCCCATGGGTCTCTGGGACTCTGCATGTGTGTGTGAGAGAGAGAGAGAGACCTGCCTTCTGTTGTCTTCAGATTGCAGTCTCTGTCAGATTTTTATTTCCATCTGGCATTATAGCATAAGAACATAATAACTAAGAGCAGGATTAGGCTATTCTGCCACTCGAGCCTGTTCCACCATTCAATAAGATCATGGCAGATCTAATCATGGCCTCAACTCCACTATCCTGCCTGCCCCTATAACCAATTATTCCCTTGTAGATCAAAAGTCAGTCGAACTCAACCTTGAATATATTCAATGACTAACCGCCACCATCCTCTTGGGTAGATAATTCCAAAGAATAGCAGCCCTTTGTGAGAAGAAATTCCTCCTCAACTCCATCTAAAATGAGAGACTCCTTATTTTGAAACTGTTCCCCCATAGTTCTCGATTCCCTCATGTGGGGAAACATCATTTCAGCAAATACCTTGTCAAGCCCCCTCAGAATCTTATGTATTTCAATAAGATTGACTCTCATTCTTCTAAACTCCAATGAGTGCACCACAACCAGGTCAACCTTTCCACATAACACAACACCTTTATCCCAGAAATCAACCTAGTGGTACTTACCTGAACTACCTCCAATGCAAATATATCTCTCCTTAAATAAGGAGACCAAAACTGCATGCAACACTTAAGGTGTGGTCGAACCAACAACCTGCACATTTATACCCCATCCCCCTTGCAATAAACACCAACATTCCATTTGCCTTCCTAATTACTTGCTGTGTTTTCATGCTAACATATTGTGATTCATATATGAGGACACCCAGATCCCTCTGTACCACAGTATTCTGCATTCTCTCTCGAATTAAATAATATTCTGCTTTTCTATACGTCATACCAAAGTGGATAACCTCACATTTTCCCACATTATACTTCATTGCCAAATTTTTGTCCACACACTTAACCTGTCTTTATCCCTTTGCAAACTCATTGTGTCCTCCTCACAACTTGCTTTCCCACCTATCTTTGTATCCCCAGCAAATTTGATTACAATACACTCGATCCCTTCATCCAAGTTATTAATATAGATTGTAAGTAGTTGATGCCCCAACACCAATCCCTGTGGCACCCCACTAGTTAGTTTGCCAACCTGAAAAATGACCCATTTAACCCAATTCTCTGTTTCTTGTTAGTTAGCCAATCCTCTATCCGTGCTAACATATTACACCTGAACACCATGAGCTCTTATCTTGTGTTGTAACTTTTTACATGGCACTTTATCGAACGCCTTTAAAATCCAAATACACTACATCTACTGGTTCCCCTTCATATACCCTGTTTGTTACATCCTCAAAGAACTCTAATAATTTTGTCAAACATGGTTTCCCTTTCATAAATCCATGTTGACTCTGCATGATTGTACTTTAATTTTCTGAATGTTCTGCTACCACTTACTTAATCATGGATTCCAGCATTTTCCCAATGACAGACATTAGGCTGGCAGGCCTATCATTACCTGCTTTTTGAATAGGGGTTTTACATTTGTGGTTTTAATATCCACTGGCACTGTTCCAGAATCTCGTGAATTGACGAAGATTACAACCAACGCATCCACTATGGCTGGAGCCATTTCTTTTAAACTCTGGGATGCAGGCCATCAGGTCGAGGGGATCTGTCAGATTTTAGTCCCATTAGTTTTCCTCATACATTTTTTCCAGCGACAATGATCGTTTCAAGTTCCTTCCCTCCTTTTCCCCTTGATTTTATACTATTCTTTGGATGCTTTTAGTGTTTTCTACCATGAAGACTGAGTCAAAATACTTGTTCAAAGTCTCTGCCATTTCCTTGTTTCTCATTGGACCAACCATTCAACCGAAATCGACAGCCGCTGTTTAAAATATTTCCTCGATACTTCTCACCGAGTGACAGCAATAGTTGTTGTTCGCATAACTGCCCACATCCCTACTGCCCGGCTCTATTTCCTCTATTCACTGTTCAAGAACAACAAACAGTGTGAAACTAAAGCCAAACCAGGAACGTGCATTACATGTTTGAGGACAGAAAACAACAATGATTTTCAATAGCAGATTCTTCCCGTTCTGTCTCCCTTACCTTGTCCACACACAGCCCGAGAATGGCCTCTTCCTTCCTGCACTTGCTCTGTTCCGGGAGCAGATTCTCATTGATCACCGGAGAGAGAAAAAAGAATTCAAACTGTCTCAATGAAAAACAGACCAGAATTGACCCAGATACTTCCATGATTAAATAAATTCATCAGCACCAAACCACTTATCATCAATGCACCGGGAGGGTCTCCAAATTTATGAAATTGAAGGTGGCGGCATTTATTAAATTGTTGATTGACATCATGTAGTTCAGTTCTTCATTTAATTGGGGGTGGGGGGAAGGGTGCAGGGGGATGTGTGAGCAGAGGAGCAGAGCGAAATCCAGAGAGGGAACGGAAAACACACCTGGACAGATGTGAAACTGGTCAATGCACCATTACAATAACTCCATCTCTGACTCCCTCCTGACAGTAACCAACCCTTTCACAGAGACTTTGGGTGGCTCTGAAAAGAGTCTTTGGTTTATTAGATGACATTTTGGCCGCTTTACTTTTTCTGGGAGCTCTGAGCGCTGGTTTTCTTGGGTAGCAGCACGGCCTGGATATTAGGCAGCACACCGCCCTGAGCGGTGGCCTCCCTTCCTAGCAGCTTGTTGAGCTCCTCGTCGTTGCGGACGGCCAGTTGCAGGTGCCTGGGGATGATGCGGCTCTTCTTGTTGTCCCGGGCCGCGTTACCGGCCAGCTCGAGGATTTCAGTGGTCAGATACTCGAGCACAGCAGCCAGATAGACCGGGGCTCCGGCACCCACACGCTCAGCATAGTTGCCCTTTCTCAGGAGCCTGTGAACACGGCCCACCGGGAACTGCAGTCCAGCCCGGGAGGAGTGAGACTTGGCCTTGGCCCTGGCCCGAGCTTTCCCGCTGGTCTTTTCTTCTTCCTCTTTTCCCCCAAAATATACTTTATTCATAAAAATCTGTAAAAAAATACAGTACAAAACAGTTCAAAATAACACCAAGTTGACATCCCAAAAAGTGCAAAGGAAATCAGTTTTCTTTGATGCAGGAGTGAGTTTCCTCACAACCCTTCCATTTTACAGCAAACCCATATTCAGTGTATACAGCCCGAGGGGTTTCCCATGGGTCCAGCCCCTCAGTTCACTTTGGTGGGAGAACCTTACACAGTGTTTATACCTCATTGAGACTTTGCAGTGGCTGCCCATCTTCCAGACACTTTTTTTAAATTTCCAAAGTATACTTTATTCATAAAAAACTATAAAAAAAATAGATTACCAAACAGTTCCAAAAAGCACAAAGTCGAAAAATACAAGGAGTGCAAATGAGATTAGTTTCTTTCAATACAGGAGTGAGTTGCCTCACAACCCTTCCATTTCATTTTACATGCTATGTACATTTTACAGCAAACCAAATATTTTCTGGATACAGTTGAGGGGTTTCCCATTGGTCCAGCCCCTCCGTTCACTTTGCTGGGGGGACCTTACACTGTGATCTTTCCACATTGAGCCTTTGCTGCGGCTGCCCCAAGCTTTAGTGCGTCCTTCAGCACGTAGTCCTGGACCTTGGAATGTGCCAGTCCGCAACATTCGGTCCTGGACAACTCTTTGCGCTGGAAGACCAGCAAGTTTTGTGCAGACCAAAGGGCGTCTTTCACCAAATTGATAGTCTTCCAGCAGCAGTTGATGTTTATCTCGGTGTGCGTCCCTGGGAACAGCCCGTGGAGCACAGACCCCTGTGCTACAGAGCTGCTTGGGATGAACCTCGACAAAAACCATTGCATCTCTTTCCACACCTGCTTTGCAAAGACACATTCCAGGAGGAGTTGGGCAACCATCTCTTCCCCACCACAGCCACCTCGAGGGCATTGTGTGGAGGGGGTGAGACTTCGGGCATGCAGGAAGGATCTGACGGGGAGGGCTCTTCTCACCACCAGCCAAGCTACATCTTGGTGCTTGTTTGAAAGTTCTGGTGATGAGGTATTCTGCCAAATGACTTTCGCAGTCTGCTCAGGCCACAATCTCACAAATACTTTCACAAAGAATGCTGAAATCCGCTGACATTGGTCCCTCTGGGCTGGGATGTTAGTGGTGGAGGCTGCTGATTGGTCACTCTGTTACTGCATCTCATGATGTGGTTCATGTTTCCAATCCCAGAGCTGCTTAATTCACCAATCCGGAGATTCCACGCTGAATAACGGCTGAAAATAACGGCGCTAAATTGTCAGACTCCAACCGATTTTTTTAATTTGAAAAGCCCGCTAATATATCTGTAAAACAAGGAGAAGCTTCAATATAGAATATCGCATTAACAGGCAATTTCATTTCACAGCAAAAAAATTTAAAATCTTTCTCCTCTTGTATTATTCTACACTTTGTCACAAGTTCCAGATACACTTTTACAATCCGGTATCTATTCGGGTTTATTCTCAGTCCTTTTTGAAACAGTCTGTAAGCGGAGGCAGAAAGTCTCATTCACAGCATTCTGCAAGCTGACACAATTCAGATCAATCTTTGTCAAGATACCGCATCACTGATTCTAGATTGAACCTATTTGTGGGAGACAAAAGCGGAGAGAAGATTTTTACTGTCAGGTGTTGAAATGTGAGACTGAGGGTTCCTACAACAGCGGGGTTTCCAGATAATGTACTTATTAATTATTGAGGCCGAGCTTGAACAAGGGAAACAAGTGACTGAGAACTGATCTGTCAGCTTTTATTAACGAGATACAGGAAAGGGGTCGAATATGAACGCGTCCGAGATCCAAGCGCACTTGGGGTCAGTGATCAGTAATTAATTTACACGGCATTAATAAGTAGAGACACAAAGATCTCAACAGTGAAAGTGAATCACCCAGAATCCATGGGGTTAAAACAGAGATCAGAAAGGCAATTAGAAAGTTCCAGACTCTTCATAAAAAAAAACAAATCGATACCATTGAGATGATGTAGCTTTTCAGAGAGATTGTGGGTGGCTCTTAAAAGAGCCGTTGTGTTTGGGATGTTTTTCAGTCCATTGTGCAGTTTTACTTGGAGCTGGTGTACTTGGTCACCGCCTTTGTCCCTTCCGACATGGCGTGCTTGGCCAGCTCCCCGGGCAGCAGCAGGCGCACGGCGGTCTGGATCTCCCGGGAGCTGATGGTGCTGCGCTTGTTGTAATGGGCCAGGCGGGAAGCCTCACCCGCGATGCGCTCTAAAATATCGTTCACAAACGAGCTCATGATGCTCATGGCCTTGGAGGAGATGCCGGTGTCGGGGTGAACCTGCTTCATCACTTTGTAGATGTAGATGGAGTAACTCTCCTTCCTCGACTTTCTCCGCTTCTTGCCGCCCTTTGCTGACGGTTTATTTAAGGCTTTCTTGGCGCCCTTCTTAGCAGCTGTTTTCTTCTCTTCAGGCATTTTCAGATTCAATTTCAGACAGAGAAATAAACCAAACCCCTTCCGAGTGCGGATTAAATAGACAATCCCACAGCTCTATGCAAATGAGGGATGGGGGAAAGTTAAGATTGTGATTGGGCGATTGGCAATGATGTCACAACGGTTTTATATTGTAATACTACAATTGGTCTCTTCAGCCATCCAATCAGATTTAACATCTACAAACCAATCACTAACTCTTTCACTCCATTCAGGAATTCCATTTCCCAAAGACTCTCTCCAGTCGCAGTTTCTATTGGAAAATCCACCGGGAAATGTGTCCTGGCTGCGAGGGTCCCTTATTCTCAGCAGTTTCTCACATTCCGGCCTCTCTAAGTTGAGCCACTTTTTTGGGTGCTCGGGAGGGAAAGAGTCGCCTTCAGATTGACACTTTGGTTGGCTCAAGAAGACTGAGGACACCAACACCTCACCTGCCTCATCGTCGGGGAGACTGTCAACACTGTTCTTCCCCACTGTATGATCCGGGACCGGTCATCCATTCAATCTGTTACGGGTCGTTTGTCTTTTCTGTCTGTTTGGCTTATGCATTACCATAATTAAACTGTTCATATATAAACTGTTACTTCTTAATATTATATTTAAACTGTTGCTTCTTAATAAACTATTATGAGCTCGACATTATGAGCTCGACCCGCTTCTTTGTGTATCTGTGAACACAGAACCTAAATCTTACAATTCCTTCCCAGGGAATATTTTATTCAAAAAGAGACTTTTTGCACACACTGGAAATCTGGATAATAACAGAAGATTCTGGAAACACTCAGCACTTCCCGCAGCATCTGTGGAGAGAGGAAGGTAGGAGCAACGTTTCAGGTTTATTGAAGGGTCGCAGAACTGGACCATTAACCCGAGCTTTACTTCTCCACAGTTGTTTCCGGACTGGCTGAGTGTTTTCAGTATTTTAGCTTTTATCTTTCTGTATTTCATCGCTTTCTATTTTAACTGTTTGCTGTGAAATTTTCAGCATTCTGCTCAGTTCTTTGCGTAGTTATGTATTCTTTATTTGAAGTAATGTAAATACTATCCTGAAAAAACAGACAGAAATACTGGTCAATGGTAAATACTGGTAAAATATAACAGGGCACATTTACAATCATCGGATCAACGAAGACAGCCTTTATTACGAATCAATTATCTTTATTTTCAATATAAATATATGAAGCAATATCAGTGTAGCACTTACAGACAAAAATCTATTACCTCACATTACCTGCTTCTTTAACACTGACAGACCATGTCAATTTCTGCCCCTATGTTGCATTTCTCACTTTTAGCTAGAAAACGTCAGCAATTTGTGATATAGTGCAGTTTACAGATCAGACAGTCAGACACAACCTGCAATAATTGTTCAGCTTTTGTTGGACAGATGGGATTTAGAAATACGAAGAAACAAGACGAGCTGTTATTGCATTTAGTTAGCTCAAACATGAGTGATGACCCTGTGCCAAATAAGTGAGCCTGTTGTCCCGTACCTTAGAGTAAGAATCATTCTTTATCTGTGGCGATCTGTCAGTTTCCGTTACTGAAAGAGAATGTGGAATTCATGCTGCCGTCAGTCAGTCTCTAATTCTGTTTGTGAGCTTAGGATTCAGGCACTGCCAATACGTCTCTGTTGCAGTATGTAACTGTGTGATTCATTCTGTATCAGTCAGCCTCTGGTACTGTGTGTGAGAGTAGGATTGCTGTTGTACCTCTCTGCCACTGTAAACCTTTGAATCTGGGCTCATTTAACATCCGTCAGTCTCTGGTACTGCCTATGAGTGTGGGTTTTATTCAGTATGTGCCAGTTTCTGGTACTGCCTATGAGTGTGGGTTTTATTCAGAATCTGTCAGTTTCTGGTACTGCCGATAAGTGAGAGTTTTGTTCAGTGTCTGTCAGTCTCTGGTACTCTATGTGTGGGATGCATTCAGAAATCATTAATCTCTGGGATAGTTTGTATTTCAGAATTCATCCTACACACAATTACATAGAATTTACAACACAGAGACAAGCTATTCTGCCCAAGTGCTGCTGGTTCCACATGAGCCTCCTCCCACCTTACCTCCTCTAATTGTATCTGCAAATCCCTCAAATCTTTTCTGCCTCATATTTAATTTATCAATCATTTAATTTGATGTTAAATGTAACAATTCTCATCAACCCAAGTGCTGCATGTTCCAGATTCTAACCAGGTCCAAAGCAGGGTAAAGAAGTTTCTCCTGAATTAATTATTTGATTTATTCCTGACTATTTCATATTTACAGCTTTTGACTCCACCACAAATGGGAAATATCTCTACCTCTACCCTATCAAATCCTTTCATATAATTCAGTGCTTCTATTCGGTGATCATTCAGCTTCCTCTTTTCCAAACAAAAGAGACCAGACTTGTTCAGTATTTAGAACTTCTGCGAAACAAGTAGCTCAGTTTGCAGTAATGGAATAAATACTGTATCTCAGTCTGAAACTGTATGCGATTTTAGATAGTGATGTCTCGGATCATGTTTTTGGGATCCTTAGGGGGGAGGGGGAGCAGCCCCAAGTCGTGGTCCACATAGGCACCAACGACGTAGGTAGGAAGAGAGATGGAGATTTAAGGCAGAAATTCAGGGAGCTAGGGTGGAAGCTTAGAGCGAGAACAAACAGAGTTGTTATCTCTGGGTTGTTGCCCGTGCCACGTGATAGCGAAGCGAGGAATAGGGAGAGAGAGGAGTTGAACAAGTGGCTGCAGGGATGGTGCAGGAGGGAGGGTTTTGGTTTCCTGGATAATTGGGGCTCTTTCTGGGGTAGGTGGGACCTCTACAAACAGGATGGTCTTCACCTGAACCAGAGGGGTACCAATATCCTGGGGGGGGGGAGATTTGCTAGTGCTCTTCGGGGCGGGGGGGGGTTAAACTAATTCAGCAGGGGAATGGGAACCTAAATTGTAGTTCCAGTGTACAGGATGTTGAGAGTAGTGAGGTAAGGGATAAGGTTACAAGGACGCAAGAGGGCAGTGGCAAGCAAGAATCTGGTTTAAAGTGTGTCTACTTCAACGCCAGGAGCATCTGGAATAAGGTGGGTGAGCTTGCAGCATGGGTTGGTACCTGGGATCTCGATGTAGTGGCCATTTCGGAGACATGGGGAGAGCAGGGGCAGGAATGGATGTTGCAGGTTCCGGGATTTAGATGTTTCAGTAAGAACAGAGAAGATGGTAAAAGGGGGGGGGGGGGGTGGCATTGTTAATCAAGCAGAGTATTACAGCGACAGAAAGGACGTTTGAGGACTCGTCTACTGAGGTAGTATGGGCCGAGGTTAGAAACAGGAGAGGTGAGGTCACCCTGTTGGGAGTCTTTTATAGACCTCCGAATAGTTCCAGAGATGTAGAGGAAAGGATAGCAAAGATGATTCTCGACAGGGGCGAGAGTAACAGGGTAGTTGTTATGGGGGACTTTAACTTTCCAAATATTGACTGGAAATACTATAGTTCGAGTACTTTAGATGGGTCAGTTTTTGTCCAGTGTGTGCAGGAGGGTTTTCTGACACAGTATGTAGACAGGCCAACCAGGGGCGATGCCACATTGGATTTGGTACAAGGTAATGAACCCGGCCAGGTGTTAGATTTAGATGTAGGTGAGCACTTTGGTGATAGTGATCACAATTCGGTTAGGTTTACCTTAGTGATGGGCAGGGACAGGTATATACCGCAGGGCAAGAATTCTCGTTGGGGGAAAGGAAATTATGATGCGATTAGGCAAGATTTAGGATGCGTAGGATGGGGAAGGAAACTGCAGGGGATGGGAACAATCGAAATGTGGAGCTTTTTCAAGGAGCAGCTACTGCGTGTCCTTGATAAGTATGTACCTGTCAGGCAGGGAGGAAGTTGTCGAGCGAGGGAGCCGTGGTTTACTAAAGAAGTTGAAGCGCTTGTCAAGAGGAAGAAGAAGGCTTATGTTAGGATGAGACGTGAAGGCTCAGTTAGGGTGCTTGAGAGTTACAAGCTAGCCAGGAAGGATCTAAAGGGAGAGCTAAGAAGAGCAAGGAGAGGACACGAGAAGTCATTGGCGGATAGGATCAGGGAAAACCCTAAGGCTTTCTATAGGTATATCAGGAATAAAAGAATGACTAGAGTTAGATTCGGGCCAATCAAGGATAGTAGTGGGAAGTTGTGTGTGGAATCAGAGGAGGTAGGGGAAGTGTTAAATGAATATTTTGCGTCAGTATTTACAGTAGAGAAAGAAAATGTTGTCAAGGAGAATACTGAGATTCAGGCTACTAGTCTAGATGGGATTGAGGTTCACAAGGAGAAGATGTTAGCAATTTTGGAGAGTGTGAAAATGGATAAGTCCCCTGGGCCAGATGGGATTTATCCTCGGATTCTCTGGGAAGCAAGGGAGGAGATTGCAGAGCCTTTGTCCTTGATCTTTATGTCGTCATTGTCGACAGGAATAGTGCCGGAAGACTGGAGGATAGCAAATGTTGTCCCCTTGTTCAAGAAGGGGAGTAGAGACAGCCCTGGTAATTATAGACCGGTGAGCCTCACTTCGGTTGTGGGTAAAATGTTGGAAAAGGTTATAAGAGACAGGATTTATAATCATCTTGAAAAGAATAAGTTCATTAGCGATAGTCAGCATGGTTTTGTGAAGGGTAGTTCGTGCCTCACAAACCTTATTGAGTTTTTCGAGAAGGTGACCAAACAGGTGGATGAGGGTAAAGCAGTGGATGTGGTGTATATGGATTTCAGTAAGGTGTTTGATAAGGTTCCCCACGGTAGGCTATTGCAGAAAATACGGAAGTATGGAGTTGAAGGTGATTTAGAGCTTTGGATCAGAAATTGGCTAGCTGAAAGAAGACAGAGGGTGGTGGTTGATGGCAAATGTTCATCCTGGAGTTTAGTTACTAGTGGTGTACCGCAAGGATCTGTTTTGGGGACACTGCTGTGTGTCATTTTTATAAATGACCTGGAAGAGGGTATAAAAGGGTGGGTTGGTAAATTTGCGGATGACACGAAGGTCGGTGGAGTTGTGGATAGTGCCGAAGGATGTTGTAGGGAACAGAGGGACATAGATAGGCTGCAGAGCTGGGCTGAGAGATGGCAAATGGAGTTTAATGCAGAAAAGTGTGAGGTGATTCACTTTGGAAGTAGTAACAGGAATGCAGAGTACTGGGCTAATGGGAAGATTATTGGTGGTGTAGATGAACAGAGAGATCTTGGTGTCCAGGTACATAAATCCCTGAAAATTGCTACCCAGGTTAATAGGGCTGTTAAGAAGGCATATGGTGTGTAAGCTTTTATTAGTAGGGGGATCGAGTTTCGGAGCCACGAGGTCATGCTGCAGCTGTATAAAACTCTGGTGAGACCGCACCTGGAGTATTGCATGCAGTTCTGGTCACCGCATTTTCGGAAGGATGTGGAAGCTTTGGAAAGGGTGCAGAGGAGATTTACTAGGATGTTGCCTAGTATGGCGGGAAGGTCTTACGAGGAAAGGCTGAGGGACTTGAGGTTGTTTTCGTTGGAGAGAAGGAGGAGGAGAGGTGACTTAATAGAGACATATAAGATAATCAGAGGGTTAGATAGGGTGGATAGTGAGAGTCTTTTTCCTCGGATGGTGATGGTAAACACGAGGAGACATAGCTTTAAGTTGAGGGGTGATAGATATAGGACAGATGTCAGAGGTAGTTTCTTTACTCAGAGAGTAGTAGGGGCGTGGAACGCCCTGCCTGCAGCAGTAGTAGACTCACCAACTTTAAAGAAATTTAAGTGGTCATTGGATAGACATTTGGATGTAGGTCAGATGGTTTCACAGGTCGGCGCAACATCGAGGGCTGAAGGGCCTGTACTGCGCTGTAATGTTCTAATTCTAAAAAAAAAGGTATGTAATGTGTAGCTCAGGCTGCAATAAATAATTGAGACAGTATCTTTCATTCGAACACTATAGATTTATGGCGTGCTATGTTATCTGTACTTCAGTCTGTTCCAATGGAATATATAATGTTATTTCTCAGTCTGATACTGCTTGTTTATTCATTCACAGGATGTTGACATCGCTGGCAAGGTCAGTATTTATTGCCCATCAGTAATTACTCTTACAATTATGCTGAGTGGTTTACTGGGCCATTTCAGAGGACAGTTAAGATTGTATCACATTCCTGTGGGTCTGGAATCACTTATAGGCCAGACTGGGTCAGAATGGCAGATTTCCTTCTCTTAAGGACATTCCTGGATCTGATGGATTTTCTTGCAACAATCTAGTAGTTCCAAGGTCACTAGTATTGATACTAGATTTTTTAATTCCAGATTTTTTTAATTAACTGAAATTAAATTACTCAGATTCTGTCGTAGAATTTGAACTCATGTCTCTGGATCATTAGTCGAGACTTCTGGATTACTAGTCTTGTAGCATAATAACTAAAACAACCTGATATGAGATTTTTTTATACTGCTTTGTAAAGTGGAGCTCAGTCTACACAAATGGAATTGATAATCTATTTCACTCTGATAATGTATGAGATGTTTTTGGCTGGTAAATAATCCGTATCTCAGTCTACTGTATTTTTCAATTCCGCAGTCTGGGTAAGTTCTGCACTGGCATCTAATTTACATCACAGTTTAGACTTCATATCAGCATTGCTCAATCTGATACTGCATGTGATTTTTGCACTGGTATTGTTTAGATCAAACTATATGAATGGAATCAATACTGTCTTTCAGTTTGATATTGTTTGAGTTTTTAGAATGGTATATAATGTTTAGATCTAATGGAATTGATTCTGTATCTTTCAATTTTACAGTGTGGGTGAGTTCTGAACTGGCATCTAATTTGTGTCTCAGGTTCTAATATCTTTCAGCTGCTTTAAATATTTCACTGTAATGAATGTTGGACTTGTATGTAACTTGTATCTTCAGGTACACTATGGGGATGTTTAAACATCCTTTATAATCAATCGATGTGAACTTTGCCTATGGTATTTAATTTAAATGTCAGGGTATACCATTACGTTAGATTCTGTGTCATCCAATCAGTACCATGTGCCAATTCTATCTGATATTTAATTGATAGCTAAGTCTGCATTATATGTAGATTGACACATTACATTTTAATCTGCTAGTGGGTGTGATTTTGACCTGGGATTGATGTACCTGACTGTCAGTGGGACTGAAGTGGGGTGAAATGGAAACAACTTCTTTCTCTCCTGCTTTGTTTGATTCTTGGATTGAAATGATGTCTCTGGAACGTGGGATCAATGTGGGCCTGACTACTTCTGCAGTCTGACACTGTGGAACTGATGAACCAACTGTGGGTCTGCATTCTGAGTGATAATGTACCTACTGTGTGTGAGAGGAACTGGCTGCACTGTTCCTTGTGCCTCAAGTGCAGCAACCATCACATTCATCATGATTCCTTCAAGTATTTGCCTGGAAGAAGAAAAAGTATATCTTATAACTCAAGAACAGGTGATGTGTAAAATATCAAAGTGATCAATTTAATCTCTCAACGAATAATCATTAATAATAGCCACAAATGAAAACCAGTGTCAGTGTCTGCCTCCACTGAAGTACTGAAGCTCCCAGCTCCTGCAACACAAGTGTTCTGGGCAGATCCATCCAGACAAAACACTGCACTGGGAACATCCCAACTGCGCTATGCTCCACACATATTTCCAGCCATCCTGCTTCATATGAATGATTGAAAGAAAAATAAAGCCCAATGTGTGTATCCCACAATTCCTTTCTCCCCATACACGTGTTCCACCTCCCCTTAAATGTGTCAATACTATCCGCCGCATCCTCTCCTTGTGATAGCAAATTCCAGATTCCACTCACCACTCACTACATAAATAGGGTTTTCAAGATTTCCTCAATGGTTTTATTAATGATGATTTTATATTTTTGGCTCTTGTTTCGGACACCAACACAAGTAGAAACATATCTCCGTGTACCCTATCAAAGCCCTTCACCATTTCCTTACCTTTCTTTCATTTGCTCATAGGTTGTGGGCATCATTGGCCAGGCCAGCATTTATTGTCCGTTCCTTATTGTCCTTGATATAGTGGTGGTGAGCTGCCTTCTTGAACCACTGCAGTCCTTGCTGTGTATGTACAACCAAAGCGCTGTTTGGAAGGGAGTACCAGGATTTTGACCCAGTGACAGTGAAGGATTGGCAATTTAGTTCCAAGTCAGGATGCTGTGTGGCTTGGAGGGGAACTTTCAGATGGTGGTTTTCTAATGTGTCTGCTGCCCTTGTCCTTTTAGGTGGTAGAGGTGGCGGGTTTGGAAGGTACTGTCCAAGAAGCCTTGGTGAGTTGTTGCAGTGCAGCTTGTAGATGGTACACACTGCTGTCACTGTGCATCAGTGGTAATGGGAGTGAATATTTAAGGTGGCGGATGCGATGCCAATCAAGCGGGCTAATTTGTCCTGGATGGCGTCGAGCTTCTTGAGTGTTGTTAAAGCTGCATTCATCCACGCAAGGGGAGAATATTTGATCACACTTCTGACTTGTGCCTTGTAAATAGTGGGCAGGTATTGGGGAGACAGGAGGTGAGTTACTTGCTGAAGAATTCCTAGCCTCTGACCTGCTCTTACAGCCACAGCATTTATGTGGCTGGTATAATTAAGTTTCTGGTCAATGGTATCCCCAAGATGTTAATAGTGGGGGATTCAGCAATGGCAATGTCATTGAACATCAAGGGGAGATGATTAGATTCTTTCTTGTTTGAGATGGTCATTGCCTGGCATTTATGTGGCACGAATGTTACTTGCCAGGTATCAGCCCAAGCCTGGATGTTGTCCAGGTCTTGCTACATCTGGACACGGGCTGCTTCAGTATCTGAGGAGTCATGAATGGTGCTGAACATTGTGCAATCATCAGCCAACATCCCCACCTCTCGCCTTTTGATGGAGGGAAGGTCATTAATGAAGCAGCTGAAGATGGTTGGTCCTTGGACAATACCCTGAGGAACTACTGCAGTGATGTCCTGGGAGTGAGATTACTGACCTGAACAACCACAGCCATCTTCCTTTATGCTTGGTATTAACTTTCTTTTAAAA
Organism: Heterodontus francisci; assembly: GCF_036365525.1. NCBI lineage: Eukaryota > Metazoa > Chordata > Chondrichthyes > Heterodontiformes > Heterodontidae > Heterodontus > Heterodontus francisci. Next base: position 5,422,624 of record NW_027141369.1, on the reverse strand, counting down.
AAAAAATGTTTTCCCCCTAATTCCCATTGACTCCAGTTTTGCTAGGGCTCCTTGATGCTATACAAGGTCAATGGCTGCCTTGATGTCAAGGGCAGTCACTCTCACCTCACAATGCAATGTTTCTTGAACCCTAAAATAAAAGCAAAATTCTGCAGATGCTGGAAATCTGAAATAAAAACATAAAATACTGAAAATACCCAGCACGTCAGGCAGCATATGTTGAGAGAGAAGCAGAGTTAATTTCTCAGGTCTGTGGCCGTTCATCTTATAATCTGTTGTATGTAAGATCAGGTTCATTCAGTTTGCAGTAATGGAATGAATACTGTGTCTTCCACTCTGACTATTTGTGAGATTTGTGGAGTGGTGTGTAACATGGAGCTCAGTCTGCAGTCTGGGTACATTATTGAGATTAATTCTGTACTTTACAATCAGGTACTGTTTGTCTGTTCCATCTGACATTGAATTTGTAGTTCAGGCTGCTCTCTTGTAAGAGTGACACAATGCCTTGCAATCTGATAGTGGGTGTGATTTTGGACTGGGATTGATGTATCTACCTGTGAGTAGGACTGAGTTGGGGTGAAATGGAAACAACTTCAGTCTTTCCTGCTCTGTGTGACTGTTGGATTGAGTAAATGTCTCTGGAACTTGGGATCAGTGCCGGTCTGACTACTTCTGCTGTCAGTGACTGTGGAATTGATGTCTCTGCTCTCTGTGAGTGATCCTGTACTTACTGTGTGTGAGGAGCTGGCTGCACTTCCCCTTGTGTCGAGGAATCATTACATTTATTTTACTTCCTTCAAGTATTTGCCTGTAGAAAGAAAAAGTATTTATTATAATTCAGGAAGAGATGTGGTAGAAGATACAAAAGTGACCAAAGCAATTTTTCAATGAATAATCATTATGAACAATCACAAAAGAAACCCAGCAATGCAAACAGAGTCAGTGTCTGATTCCACTGCAGTCCTGCAGCCCCCAGCTACTGCATACCAGGGGCTTTGGCCATTTTACAACAATTTAATGACATCCAGAAACAATCCACTGGGCCATGAATGGGACTGACCGACGGAACAGGGACTTTTACACAGGTCAGATTTCCAGTTCCCGCTCCCATGGTCTAACCGTTCAAATGAAACCAAACAGCCACTGTTTAAAATGTGTCCTTCACACTTCTCACCTGGTGCTGATAATAGATTCTCTTTGTGTAACTCCCCACATCCTGACTGTCCGCTTCTGTTTCCACACTTCACGGTCCAAAAACAACAACTATGGGATGAATCGCTCCCTTTGCGCTGGCGTGGACAGGATGGGCCGAATGGACTCATTGTTTGCCCCAAATTTTCCATGTTTCTGTTTGCGGAATTGTTGCAGAAATCTGCGCCTGCGCTCCCCTCCCCCAGCACTGCCTGTGAGCGGAAGAAGATGGTTTAAAACAGCCGCGAATGAAAAGATCCAGGTCCCGGGGGAAGGGAGCAAACAGCAGCACATCGCTTTGGGACCGTATCCGCAGATGGACTCAGAGATCAGCATCGAGTCCGGGGTCAAGTTCAGGGAGAGGCGGGGGCTGTTTGTAAGAGGCGGAATGGAGCAGGAACTGGTCCCGGAACATGGAGTGAGTGGGGGAAGGGAGAGACCATTCTCAGCGTGTGTGGACAAGGGGATGGAGACAGAATGGGAAGAATTTGTTATTGAAACTCAATGCTGCTTCCTCTCCCCAGACCAGCAGTGAATATTCCTGGTTTAGTTCCAGTCTCAGCCGGTTTGTTGCTATTTGACAGTGAAGAGCGGAAACAGAGCCAGAGAGGAAGAATGTGGGGAGTTATACAAAGAGCATCTGTAAGTCGCCAGGTGAGACCTAAGACAGGCTCATTTTAAACAGGTTAATGCCATGGGAGCAATAAATGGAAATCTGACCAGTGCAAACGTCTCTGCTCCATCGGATATTTCCATTCATGGAACAGTGCAGGGTTTGGGCTCTGTCTACATATCATTACATTGTTGTCATCGCGCCCAATACTCCAAGGATACAGACCCTGAGTGCTGCAGTACTGCAGTGGAGTCAAATATTTGATAATGTTTGTATCCCTGGGGTTCCTTTGTGGCCGTTCATAATGATTATTAATCGAGACATTAAGCTGATGGTCTTTGTATCTTCCACCTCACCTGTACTTGAGTTGTAAAACATACTTTTGTTTCAACAGGAAAATAAATGAAGAAGCCAGAGTAAATGGGATGTTTCCTCCACCAAGTTACAAGGAAGAGTGTCACCAGCTCCTTCTCACACACAGTCCGTACATTATCACTCACAGAGCGCAGAAACACAGACAGGTCATCAGTTCCACAGTCTCAGACAGGAGAAATAGTTCCAGAGACACATTTTCAATCCATCTATCCAACAGAGCAGGAGAGACAGACGTTGTTTCCCTGTTACCATAACTCAGTACCACTGACAGGTAGATACATAAATCCCAGCCCAAATTCTCACCCACTATCAAATTATCAGTGTGTCAATCCCACAATAGTGCAACCTCAGCTACAAATTAAATACACATAGAACTGACACATGGTTCCTGTTTCAAAGTTACAGAATTAACCTCAATAACATAATCTGAGATTCAAATTAAATACCAGCCCAATATTTACTCACGTTATGATTTTATAAGTTTTAGTATTAATTCCCATAGTGCATCCTGACATATACATTAGATACATAATTATTAATGTTTTAGACGTGAATATAGCAGGTATGATAAGTAAGCTCGCAGATGACACAAAAATTGGTGATGTTGTAATAGTGAGGAGGAAAGCCTTAGGTTACAGGACAATATAGATGGGCTGATAAGATGGACGGAGCAGTGGCAAATCGAATTTCATCCTGAGAAGTGTGAGGAGATGCACTTTGGGAGGACTAACAAGGCAAGGGAATAGACAATGGATGGTAGCACCCTAGGAAGTACAGAAGGTCAGAGGGGACTTGGTGTACTTGTCCATAGATCACTGAAGGCAGCAGCACAGGTAGATAAGGTGGTTAGGAAAGCATATGGGGTACTTGTCTTTATTAGTGGAGGCATAGAATATAAGAGCAGGGAGGTTATGATGGAGCTGTATAAAACGCTAGTTAGGCCACAGCTGGAGTACTGTGTACAGTTCTGGACACCATACCATAGGAAGGATGTGATTGCACTGGAGAGGGTGCAGAGGAGATTCATCAGGATGTTGCCTGGGCTGGAGCATTTCTGCTATGAAGAGAAACTGAAAAGGCTAGGGTTGTTTTCCTTAGAGCAGAGAAGGCTGAGGGGGGACATCATTGAAGTATACAAAATTATGAGGGGCATTGATAGGTTATACAGGAAGAGACTTCTTCCCTTAGCGGAGGGGTCAATAACCAGGGGGCAAAGATTTAAGGTAAAGGGAAAGAGGTTTAGAGGGGAATTTGAGGAAATTGTTTTCCACCCAGAGGGTGGTTGGAATCTGAACACACTGCCTGAAGGGGTGGTAGAGGTAGGAACCCTCACAACATTTAAGAAGCATTTAGATGAGCACTTGAAACGTCATAGCATACAAGGCTGCGGGCCAAGTGCAGGAAAATGGGATTAGAATACTTTGGTGCTTGATGGCCAGCACAGACACGATGGGCCGAAGGGCCTGTTTCTGTACTGTATAACTCTATGACTCTATATAAGTCTAAGTCTAAAGTGCGTTATCAGATTGAGAGAATCTGAAAGATAGTATAACCTGAGAAACAAACTGAGATTTCAGTTTAAAACGCACCCAGATTGTGAAACTGAAAGATACAATAGCAATTCAACTTGTATAGACTGAGCTTTGGATCATATTCCAGCCCTCATACAGTATCAGACTGGAAGATACTGTCGCAATTCCATTAGTGCAGACTCAGCTCTACATGACAGAGCAGGGAACATATTTAAACAACCGGGAACACTTTTACACAAGACGGATCATATTTACACAACTGAGAAGATCCTTACCCAACAGGGAACCATTTTACATAATACCAGAGAGCATCTTTACACAACAGCGAATACAGTAAGAAAGAAAAGAAGCAAATTATTATCGTGCACAGGGAATGTGGGGTGGATTGTGATCTCAGACAGGGAATGTGGGATGGACTGGGATCTCACACAGGGAATGTGGGTGGACTGGGCTCTCACACAGGGAATGTGGGTTGGACTGGGATCTCACACACAGCCGCATGCTGTGCGAAAGACCCAGACAGCCAGTGAAGGACGTTTAAAACATAGTCACTGTTGTAGAAAATGCTGCATCCAATTTGCCACTAAGATCAATCTGATAATGAGCAGATAATCACTTGTTTTAGTGACGTTGAGGGATAAATACTGGCCAGGACAAGAGGGAGAGCTTAAAACAGAAAACACTGAAAATATTCTATTACACAGCAGGAAATATCTTTAAAAGAACACAGGGGACATCTTAACAGAGAACACGTTTCCATAAATCATCCGTCTTTCGCTGTCTCTTGCTGGTTTGCTCAGTAACTTTCTCTGTCTGTTCCTTTCTGGGTCCTGAAATCTCTTCCTGGTTTTCTGTGTGTCTTTCTCTGCCTGCCTGATTGTCGGTGCTGTTACTCAGTGTCCTTGTGCCATTGTGCAGTGAGGGTGAGTCTGTCAGCGAGTGTGTTGCTGAGTCTGGGTTCTTGAGCAATCTGACAACAATCCTATTTTGTTTAAAAAAAATTGGGGAAATGATCATATTTCACTAATAGGCAGTTGAAATCAAAGTCATCCGGTAGAAGAGTGGCGCAGCGGAAGCGTGCTGGGCCCATAACCCAGAGGTCGATGGATCGAAACCATTCTCTGCTATTCATGCTTTGTAGTAACACAAATTGTTTACTTTCAAAACATCAAGTGTTTATCCACAATCACATCATGCTTCTTCAAACGCTTTATTGCAATCAGCTTTTTTCTTCCACTCAACACATCAATCAGCAACAAGTCTCACAAACCACTTTGTTGCGCACAGGAACACAAGCTGCACCAGCTGCAAACACGTTTCACCCCAGTCTCTCCTCTTTGTTAAACCATTCCTGCAGCGCCTCCTCTCCACCAGCAGATGTAAAACGACGGCAAATGGTCACAGTCAGGAGATGGTGAGTAACAGAAAGTAAAACAATAAGACGGAAAACCTTTACTGAACATTGAATTCAATAATTTCCGAGCATGACAGCACCCACCACACACTCCCCCCACCCTCTCATTTTTATGTGTAGTTATTTTTCCTTTTTTTCTTTTTAATTTGCTTATTTTATTTTAGGTTTTTTAGTGTGTTTAGTTTGTTTCTACTGTGCCTACCCACTGTTTCTGCTTTTTAATTGTTTTAATGCTTGTGCTTGGACTGCTCTGTGCTTTACAGTCTATTTACACCCTCTCTGCAGTAATGCTTTGTCTTTCAGCACACCATTAACATACTCTGCTGAGTGATTCCAGCATTTCTTGTTTTTGTTTCAGATTTCCAGCATCCGCAGTATTTTGCTTTTATTTTACCATTAACATAAGGTTGGCCTTTGTTCCATGACCTTCTGGTCATTTATTCTCTGTGACCTTGTCCTATCAACACCTTCTCTTTTGTTATCTCTCCCCCCCACCCCCCCCCCACCCCCACCTGCTTTACTTGCTTCAAATCTTTTACATTTCTAATATTTGTCAGTTCTGAACAAGGGTCACTCCCTGAAACGTTAACTATGTTTCTCTCTCCACAGATGCTGCCAGAGCTGCTGGGTATTTCCAGCATTTCTTGTGTTTATTTCAGACAAGTGCCCTGTTTCTCTATCTCAGTCTCATTGTCTCTCTCTCGCTCTGTCTGTCCCTCACTTTCTGCTTCCTAATAGTCTATTCTTGGTTTTCTGTGTTTTTCTCTCTGTGTCCCATTGTCGATGGTGTTACTCAGCGTCCTTGTAACATTGTGTAGCCAGGCTGAGCCTCCCAACACCTGTGTTGCTGTAATAAAAACAGAAAATGTTGGAAATGCTCATTAGGTCTGGCGGCATCTGTGGAGAGAGAAACAAAGTTAACTTGAGTTAACGAAACAGACCTGAAATGTTAACTGTTCTCTCTGCACAGATGCTGCCAGACCTACTGAGCATTTCAAGCATTTTCTGTTTATGTTTCAGATTTGCAGTATCCGCAGTATTTTGCTTTTGTACGTGTGTTGCTATGTCTGGGACTGTTTGAGTGCAATGCTATTGCTTCATAAACAGCGTTGAAACAAGCATTTATCTCGCAAACACACAACACCAATACACAGCTGGATAGAAACAGCAGCCTGCAGCAGAGGGCGCAGTGGAATTTATTAACACAAATAATTCACCAACACATTATTTACTGCTACCCACATTCACAACACGCTTTGTGTTAACACATTTTACTCTTTATTTACATCAACTTCTTGCCTCCAGTCAACACTTCAATCTGGAACACAGCTTCCAAATCACCTTTATTCACAAACCCGAACACAAGCTGCAAATGCTGCAAACATACACCAGCCGAGATTTTCCCCTTTCTGTCAATACATTCTTGCATCATTGCCTCTCCACCAACAGTTGCTGCAAGAATCATAAAATCATAGAATGGCTACAGCATAGAAGCAGGCCATTCAGCCTGTCGAACCCGTGCTGGCTCTCTGCCAGAGCAACTCACCTCGTCCCACTCCCCAGTCAGTTTAATTTCGAAGGTGGGGAAACTTATCGAAAGAATAACTCGAGACAACATTAATAGTCTCTTGGACAAATGTGGGTTAATTCAAGAAAGCCAGCATAGATTCCTTAAGGGAAAATCACGTTTAACTGTGCTGCTGGAGTTTTTTTGATGAGGTAACAGAGAGGGTTGATGAGGGCAATGCTGTTGATGTGGTCGACATGGACTGTCAAAAGGTCTGGCAGCATCTGAAAGGTCACTGACCTGAAACGTGAACTTATTTCAGATTTCCAGCATCTGCAGTATTTTGCTTTTATTGCCTTTCAAAAGGTGTTTGATACAATGCAACACAACAGACTTGTGAGCAAATTTATAACTCATGGAGTATAAGGGTCAGTAGTAACAGGGATATGGATGGCACAGTGGCACAGTGCAGCACTGCAGCCTCACAGCTCCAGCGACCCGGGTTCAATTCTGTGTACTGCCAGTGTGCAGTTTGCAAGTTCTCCCTGTGTCTGCGTGGGTTTTCGCCGGGTGTTCCAGTTTCCTCCCACAAGCCAAAAGACTTGCAGGTTGGTAAGTAAATTGGCCATTATAAATTGCCCCTAGTATAGGTATGTGGTAGGGAAATAGAGGGACAGGTGGGGATGTGGTAGGAATATGGGATTAGTGTAGGATTAGTAGATATGGGTGGTTGATGGTTGGCACAGACTCGGTGGGTCGAAGGGCTTGTTTCAGTGCTGTATCTCTAAAAAAAAATGGAATTGGCTGAGTGACGGGAAACAAAGTGTAGTGATTAATGGATGTTTTTCGGGCTAGGGGAAGGTTTGGAGTGGAGGTCACCAAGGGTCAGTGTTGGGACTCCTGCTTTTCCTGATATATATTAATTACCTAGACCTTGGTATACAGGGCAGAATTTCAAAGTTTGTGGATGCTATGAAAATTGGAAGCATTGTGAACTCTGAGGAGGATAATGTAGAACTTCAAAAGGACATGGACAAGTTGGTGGAAAGGGCAGACAGATGGCAGGTGAAGTTCAATGTCGAGAAATGTCAATTGATAAATTTTGGTCAGAAGAACATGGAGAGACAATATAAAATAAAGGGTACAATTCTAAATGGGGTGCAGGAGCAGAAGGACCTGAGGGTATAAGTCATTGAAGGTGGCAGGATAGGTTGAGAGAGTTGTTAATAAAGCATACAGTTGCCTCAGCTTTAGTAATAGAGGCATAGAGTACAAGAACAAGGAGGTCATGTTGAACTTGTACAAGACACGAGACTCAGCTGAAGTACTGCGTCCAGTTCTGGGTGCCACACTTTAGGAAAGATGTGAAGGCATTGGAGAGATTATGGAAAAGATTCATGAGAATGGTTCCAGGGATGAGGAACTTCAGTTATGAAGATAGATTGGAGAAGTTAGGACTGATTTACTTGGAGAAACGAAGACGAAGAGGAGATTTCATAGTGGTATTCAAAATGGACAGAGTGGATAGGGAGAAACTATTCCCACTTGTGAAAGGATCGAGAATAAGAGGGCACAGATTTAAAGCTAAAAGAAGCAAAAGCGAGATGAGGAAAAACTTTTTCATGCAGCGAGTGGTTAAAGTATGAACTGCCTGAGAATGTGATGGAGGCAGGTTTAATTGAAGCATTCAAAGGGGAATTAGACTGTTATCTGAAAAGGAAGAACGTGCAGGATTATGGGGAGAGGACGGGGAAGTGACATGAGGTGAATTGCTCATTTGGAGAGTCAGTGCAGACACGATGGGCCAAATGGCCTCCTTCTGTGCAGTAACAATTCTGTGATTCTGTGATTCCAATATTCAAGTCATTTGTATTTTTGGTGGTCCTGGCACTGACCCTTGTGGACATCACTGTCCACCATCTTCCATTCTGAAAAACAACCAAATACTCACTTTTTTTGTTATTTCAGCCATTTTTTAATCCAAGCAGATACTGACCCTCCTATTCCAGGAGCCTCAGTTTTGTTACCCAGCCTTTTATGTGGTAGTTTCTCAAACGCTTTCTTAAAATCCATATAGAAAACATCCATTGCTTTCCCTTCATCAACCTTTTCTGTTTCTTCATCAAAAAAATCAGTTAGATTAGTGAAGAAGTGGAAAGGTGCTGAACCTCTCAGTTTTCGGTCTTCCCAAACCAAGTTCAAGGCCTGAATAATGAACCGATTGCCTCATTAGTTCTGTGAATAATACAATGATTTCATAGACAAAGTTTTGAAACATTCCTGCCCATAAATCTTGATAACAGAGAGTGTGTGGATCTCCTGACTCAGAATGTTTAATGGATACAGTCCTCAGATCCGACAAGGAACCCCTGAGCATCCACAGTAAAGACAGTGTGGATGAGGAAATGTAAGAGCCGGGAGCTGAAACTCAGGGACGGCCGAGCTCTCCTGTCATTGAGCTTGTGTGTCTGCTCTGCTCGCCGCACTTCCGGCTCTACTTTGTTTCCAATGAAAAGATGAAAAGGGCCGTTCGGTTTTCCTCTCACTGACAGCGTGTTTCACTCGGGTTAATATAACCCGGGACTTTTGCTGCTGAAATGAATTCTGCAAGGTCCCAGAAAACACACCGGCTCCCTCCTTTCTCCCCTCTTTCGATCGGATTGTTTTACCAGGAGGGGCTCAATAATAACAAACCCCCTGCAGGGAATGACCGCAAATTGAGCATCTAAATGGGGCAAGTGGGCAGCTTTCTGGGTTCTAGGTTCCCCCTCCTTCGCCCCTCCCTCCCTCCAGTCCAAGCCCCTCTTCACTTTCTTTCTTTGGGAATTTGATGAGGGTGAAATGGGGAAAGTTCCCATTCATGTCTGAATGCGGAATTGCTGCAAAGATCTGCGCAAGCGCGACATAACCCCGCCCCCAATGTGACGTCACAATCAGGATTGGAGCGCATGCGCAGCCTTTCCCCAACCCAGTCTGTGAGGCCATTCACTCAATGAGGGGAAGATGCTTTAAATCAGCTGCTAATGGAGACTTCCCGGATCTGGGGGAAGGGAACAAACAGCATCTGCTTCCAGCAGCCACTGCTTTGGGAGCGTGTCCGCAGATGTGCTCAGAGATTAGCATTGAGTGGTGGGAAGTTGAGGGGGAGTGTTTGGAACAGACACTGTGCAGCAGGAGCTGCTCCCGGAACATGGAGTGAGCCGGGAACACGGGGAAGGGAGAGTTCATTCTCGGACAGTGTCTGTTCAGGCTCAGGGAGACACAATGGGAAGAAATCACTATTGAAAATCAGTGACAATTTCACCACCCAAAGGAGAGGGAATTTTCCTGCTTTAGTTCCAGTCTCTCACTGTTCGTTGGATCGTGAACAGTGGGGGGAAAATAGCCGCAAAATAACGATGTGGACAGTTAGACAAAGAGCATTTATTGCAGACACCAGGTGAGAAGTGTGAAAGGCACATTTTAAATAGTGGCTGCTTGTTTTCCGTTGAAATAGAAATGTGACTGTGTAAAGGTCACTGCTCCATCGGACAGTCCCAGTCATTGAGCAGTGCAGGGCTTGTGTTGTTTCTGAATGTCACAAACTTGTTGTAAAACCACTGCAAACACCTGGTAAACAGAAGCTGAATACTGCAGTACTGCAGTGGAGTCAGACACTGACACTGTTTGTGTTCCTGGTTTTCATTTAGTGATTGTTCATAATGATTATTATTGGGACGATTACATTGATCGCTTTTGTATCTTCTATCTCACCAGTTCTTAAGGTTTAAGAGTTACTTTTCATTCCTGCAGGCAAATACATGAAGGAACCTGAATGGATGTGGCGATGTGGTGATTCCTGGCCACAAGAAAAAGTGCAGCGAGCTCGTTCCAACACACAGTCGGTACAGGATCACTCCCAAAGCACAGAGATACTGCCAGCTCATCAGTTCCACTGGAACAAACAAAAGAAGTAGTCAGACAGACACTGATCCCAAAGTCGAGAGACACATTTTCAATCCAACAGTCAAACAACAGCAGGAGATACAGAAGTTGTTTCCATTTCACTCCAATTCAGTTCAGCTGACAGGTTGATACATCAATCACAGTCCAAAAACAAACTCACTATCAGATCTATATAAACTCTGTCACCATGGTCACATTTTAAATATAAAATCTGAAACAGAACAGACAAAATTTACATGATTGAAAGGTACAGAATGAATGCAAGGAGGCTTCAAGGGGATTTGGACAAGGTAAGGGAATGGGCAAGAACATGGCAGATGGAATATAATGTGAGTAAGTGTGAAGTTATCCACTTTGGTAGAAAAAGCAGAAAGACAGAGTATTTGTTAAATGGTGAGAGGTTGGGAAGTGTCGATGTTCAAAGGGACCTGGATTTCTTTTTTATTCATTCATGGGTTGTGGGTGTCACTGGCGAGACCATCATGTATTGCCCATCCCTAATTGCCCTTGAGAAGTTGGTGGTGAGCTGCCTTCTTGAACCGCTGCAGTCCATGTGGGGTAGGTACACCCACAGTGCTGTTAGGGAGTTCCAGAATTTTGACCCAGCAACTGTGAAGGAATGGCAATATACTTCCAAGTCAGGATGGTGTGTGGCTTGGGGGAGAACTTGCAGCTGGCGGTGTTCCCATGCATTTGCTGCCCTTGTCGTTCGAGGTGGTAGAGGTTGCGGGTTTGGAAGGTTTTGTCGAAGGAGCCTTGGTGTGTTTCTGCCATGCATCTTGTAGATGGTACACACTGGTGCTGCTGTGCGTCAGTGGTGGAGGGAGTGAATGTTTGTGAATGGCGTGCCAATCAAGTGGGTTGCTTTGTCCTGGATGGTGTCGAGCTTCTTGAGTGTTGTTGGTGCTGCACCCATCCAGGCAAATGGAGAATATTCCATCACACTCCTGACTTGTGCCTAAGAGATGGTGGACAGGCTTTTGGGAGTCAGGAGATGAGTTACTCGCCACAGGATTCCTAGCCTCTGACCTACTCTTTTAGCCACGGTATTTATATGGCTACTCCAGTTCAATTTCTGGCCAGTGGTAGCCCCTAGTCTGTTGATAGTGGGGGATTCAGTGATAGTACTACCATTGAATCTCATGGGGAGATGGTTAGATTCTCTCTTGTTGGAGATGGATGTCCTTGTTCATGAGCTACTAGAAGCTAGTATGCAGGTGCAGCAAGCAATTAAGAAGGCAAATTGTATGTTGGCTTCATTGAAAGGGGATTTGAGTACCTGAGTAAAGATGTATTGCTTCAATTGTATAATGACTTGGTGAGACCACACCGAGAATATTCTGTACAATTGTGGTTTCTTTATCTCGGGAAGTATATACTTGTGTTACGACCAGGTGAGAAAGGTGTCTCGGGGTCTGTTAATTTCTTCACCTGGTCTTATTGTAACAGGGCTTAATTTTTAAACACATTGTGTTTTGAGCTCCCCCTTTGTGAATCCTTGTTCACAGCTTTCCAATTATAAGGCAAAGTAATGAGCAAAAACAGGCTTTCTTTGGTTTAAAGAAGAAAACCGATATTTATTAAACTTACTTAAACTCTAATACGGTTCACCCATACGGATATACGACGTGCCCACGCTAGCATGCATACGCGATACACACATGCAAATAAGGACAGAAAAGAGAATAAATTGTTAGGTGAAAGGTTTGAGGCAGTCTCTAACGTTTTATTTTACTCTGCTGCATGCTCACTTGATTGTAGTTAGTCTTGCTGTTCGTTGGGGCCTAGTGTTCTTCTTAAACCTTGTTCACGTAGGAGACTTTTCTCTCTTTGAGCTTCATCTGTTTTCACAAGATTCAGTTCCGTGGGGAACAGATGGAGGCAGGCAGGAGGGAGGTCTTATCAGTCCAGGAGAAAAGTGCTTTCTGATTTCAAGTACTGTTTTCTCCAATTTAAAAACTCTCAGTTCAAACCTCTGCAATAGCCAGTTAGCCATGTGACTAAAACTGGTCTGACCATTTCTTCTGTACATTGGGGAAGCAACAACTGGGTCCCCATTGTTTCAACACTGTCTGTTACTATGCAAATGTCTTTCCAGTCTGGGGCTTGCAATTTTTAAGTTTTAATGTTCATGCGGTGAAATAATGTGTCCCTCAGTCTTGGCAGGTGGGGGTTTGCCTGACACTTGTCATAGAGGGAGTGCAACAGATGTTCACCAGACTAATCCCCTGGGATGGAAGATGATGAGAGACTGCAGAAACTGGCCCTGTCTTCTCTAGAGTTTCAAAGAATGACAGATGGTCTAATTGAAATTTACAAAATTCTTACAGGGTCTGACAGGGTCGATATGGATAGAAGGTTTCTTCTGGCTAGTGAGTTCAAAACAAGAGGACACAGTCTCAAAATAAGGGCCGGTCATTTGAGACTTAGATGAGCAGGAATGTCTTTACTTGGTGTGGCAAATCCGTGGAATTCTCTACCCCAGAGGGCTGTGGAGGCTCAATCATTGAACATATTCAAGACAGAAATTGATAGATTTCCGAATACTAATGAGATCAAGGGATATGGAGATAGTGGCGAAAAATGGCGTAGAGGTAGATGATCAGCCACGAGCTATTTGAATGGTAGAGCAGGCCGATGGGCCGAATGGCCTACTGCCCCTATTTCCTATGATGCTATAAATCCCAATAATATACATCAGACGTTAGACCGAGCTACACATTACATAACAGTCCAAAAATCCCACAAAGTTTAAGACTGAATGATACAGTATCAAATCGATTATGACAAACTGAAGGACTTGGAGCTTGCATACCAGCCCATCGAACTTATATTTTCATTCACGATCGTTTTCACAGAGCTAAATATTGAATACCAATCCACAACTTGCACAGGACTACCAAATAAAACCTACAGTTGTAAAATACAGTTAATTCATATTTTAAATTAAACACAAGACAAACATAGATTGATACATTGAGAGTAGGGAGCAGCGAGAGTGGAATGGAGCATAAAGACCCCAGAGAGTGACAGCGAGAGACAGATCGAGTTCGGGTTCAAGTTCGCTCAAAGAGCGGGAAACAGCGAGAGTGGAGCGGACAAGACTCCAGGCCGCCGTAGTGTGAAAACAAAGTGAATAGTGACATCACAGGAAAGCTGCAAGGTGATTGGTTGTGAGCAAATGCTGTTTCGGAGAATCAGTAAATCGTTAGTACACCACTGTTGGGGTGGATGTGTAAATAGCTGGGTTCTCACATCTCAACAACTGGCAGACTTAAAAAAAAGTATCAATAATAAGGAACAAGTGAGTAGCCGGTGAGTATGTTTTTTTCAGTAAGGTTTATTTTAACTAGTGAACTGTATTGATTTTTAGTAGGATTTATCAGTACTAGTAAGGTTTTATTCATAATTCTAAGGTGTTGTAGAATTTGTCAGGCTTTTTTTTAGCAGCAGCAAAGGGTCAACTAATACATAAAGGAATGGCAGGGGTGCTTCAATCTCGACCGTGCACCTCCTGTGCTATGTGGGAGCTCCCAGATGCTTCCCGTATCCTGGAGAACCATTTGTGCCAGGAAGTGATGTCAACTTTGGCAGCTTGAGCTCTGGGTTTTGGAACTTGAGCGGTAACTGGCGACACTGTGCTGCATTGGTGAGGATGAGAGCTACATCTATGTGTGGAGCCAGAGGAAATGGCGAGGTACTAAATGAGTACTTTGCATCAGTATTCACCAAAGAGAAGAACTTGGTGGATGATGAGTATAGGGAAGGGAGTGTAGATAGTCTGGGTCATGTCGTTATCAAAAAGGAGGAGGTGTTGGGCATCTTGCAAAGCATTAAGGTAGATAAGTCCCCTGGGCCTGATGGGATCTCCCCCAGAATACTGAGGGAGGCAAGGGAAGAAATAGCTGGGGCCTTGACAGAAATCTTTGTATCCTCATTGGATACAGGTGAGGTCCCAGAAGACTGGAGAATAGCCAATGGTGTTCCTTTGTTTAAAAAGGGTAGCAAGGATAATCCAGGAAATTATAGGCCGGTGAGCCTTAATTCAGTGGTAGGGAAATTATTGGAGAGGATTCTTCGGGATAGGATTTACTCCCATTTGGAAACAAATGGATTTCTTAGCGAGAGGCAGCATAGTGTTCCCTAACTTGATCGAGTTTTTTGAGGAAGTGATGAAGATGATTGATGAAGGAAGGGCAGTAGATGTTGTCTATATGGACTTCAGTAAAGCCTTTGACGAGGTCCCTCATGGCAGACTAGTACAAAAAGTGAAGTCACACGGGATCAGAGGTGAGCTGGCAAGATTGATACAGAACTGGCTCGGTCATAGAAGACAGAGGGTAGCAGTGGAAGGGTGCTTTTCTGAATGGAGGGCTGTGACTAGCGGTGTTCCGCAGGGATCAGTGCTGGGACCATTGCTGTTTGTAGTATAGATAAATGATTTTGAGGAAAATGTAGCTGGTCTGATTAATAAGTTTGCGGATGACACAAAGGTTGGTGGAGTTGCGGATAGTGATGAGGATTGTCAGAGGATACAGCAGGATATAGATCGGTTGGAGACTTGGGCGAAGAAATGGCAGATGGAGCTTAATCCAGACAAATGTGAGGTAATGCATTTTGGAAGATCTAATACTGGTGGGAAGGATACAATAAATGGCAAAACCCTTAGGAGTATTGACAGGCAGAGAGATCTGGGCGTACAGATCCACAGGTCACAGAAAGAGGCAACGCAGGTGGATAAGGTAGTCAAGAAGGCATATGGCATGCTTGCCTTCATCGGTTGGGGCATAGAGTATAAAAATAGGCAAGTCATGCTGCAGCTGTACAGAACTTTAGTTAGGCCACACTTAGAATATTGCGTGCAATTCTGGTCGCCACACTACCAGAGGGACATGGAGGCTTTGGAGAGGGTACAGAAGAGGTTTACCAGGATGTTGCCTGGTCTGGAGGGCATTAGCTATGAGCAGAGGTTGGATAAACTCGGATTGTTTTCACTGGAACGACGGAGGTGGAGGGGCGACATGGTAGAGGCTTACAAAGTTATGAGTGGCATGGACAGAATGAAGAGTCAGAAGCTTTTTCACACGGTGGCAGAGTCAGTTACGAGGGGACATAGGTTTAAGGTGCAAGGGCAAAGTTTAGAGGGGATGTGCAAGGCAAGTTCTTTACATAGAGGGTTGAGAGTGCCTGGAACTTGCTGCCTGGGGAGGTGGTGGAAGCAGGTACGATAGCAACGTTTCAGAGGCATCTTGACAAATACGTGAACAGGATGGGAATAGAGGGATATGGTCCCTGGAAGTGCAGAAGGTTTTAGTTTAGACAGGCATCAAGATGGCGGCAGGCTTGGAGGGCCGAATGGCCTGTTCCTGTGCTGCACTGTTCTTCGTTCTTTCCACATAGATAACACGTTTATAGATGTGGTCACCCCACAGCTTAAGAGTATGCAGGGAGAGAGGGAATGGGTGACCACCAGGCAGTCAAAAGGAATCAGGCAGGTCGTGCAGGACACCCCGAGTGCGTCTCACTCTCCAGCAGGTATTCAGTTCTGAATACAGAGGACAATGATGCTTCACCTGGGGAGTGCAGCCAGAGCCAAGTCCATGGCACCATGGGTGACTCAGCTGCAAAGTGGAGTACAGGGAAGACTGGAAAAGCCATAGTGATAGGTGATTCAATCGTCAAGGGAACAATCAGGTGTTTCGGTGGCCACAGACGTGAATCCAGGAATGGAGTGTAGGCTCCCTGGTGCCAGGGTCAAGGATGTCATTGAGCAGCTACAGAGCATTCTGAAGGGGGAGGGTGAACAGCCAGCAGGGGTAGTCCACATCAGAACCAACAACATAGGTAGATATAAGGATGTTGTGCTGCAGTCAGAAAATAGGGAGCAAGGTAAGAAATTAGCAAGCAGGACATCAAAAGTAATAATCTCCGGATTACTCCCAGTGCCACGTGCAAGTGAGTACAGGAATAGATGGATAAGACAAATGAATGTACAGGAATAGATGGATAAGACAGATGAACGTGTGGCTGGAAAGATGGTGCAGGAGGGAGGACTTTAGATTCTTGGGACAGGTTGGATGGGTTGCACCTGAACAGAGCCGGGATGGAGTTTCTTGCAGAATGTTTTGCTAGTGCTGTTGGGGAGGGTTTAAACTAGTTTGGCAGGGAGATGGGGACCGGAAGGTAGAGTCAGATGGGACAAAATCTGAAATGAAAATGGAAGGCAGAAAATTAATGCAGTTTGGAAGAGAGAGGAAACACTGATTCTGAAATTCAAAACAAAAAATGTTGGCACTGCTCAAGGATATCTAAATCAATGCAAGGAGTATAGCAAATGAAGCAGATGAGCTCAGGGCACAGTTAGACACATGGCAGTATGATATCATAGCTATTACTGAAACATGGCTTAAGGAGGGACAGGCATGGCAGCTCAATTTTCCTGGTTACAGGGTTTTCAGACGTGAGAGAGAAGGGGATAAAAAAGGAGGGGGAGTGGCAATTTTGGTCAAAGAAACTATTAAAGCTGTGAGGGGAGATGATATGTTGGAAGGTTTATCAAATGAGACCGTATAGATTGAGCTGAGGAACAAAAAAGAGGCAATCACACTGCTGGGAGTGTACTATAGACCCCTAAACAGTCAGAGGGAGATGGAAGAGCAGATATGTAGGCAAATATCTGAGAAGTGCAAGAACAATAGGGCAGTAACAGTAGGGGATTTGAACCACCCCAACATTAACTGGGATACTTTTCGTGTAGAGGGAATTGAGGGAGCAGAATTCTTGAGGTGCATTCAGGAGAACTTTTTTAGCCAATATGTAGCAAGTCCAACAAGAGAGGGTGAAGTTTTAGACTCAGTTTTAGGAAATGAAGAGGGCAGGTGGAAGGAGTGGCAGTGGGAGAGCATTTTGGTGGTAGTGATCATAATTCAGTCAGTTTTAATATAATTATGGAAAGGACAAGGACAGAACAGGAGTTAGAGTTCTCAATTGGGGCAAGGCCAACTTTACTAAGCTGAGGAGTGATTTACCGAAAGTGGACTGGAAACAGGTACTTGAAGGTAAATCAGTGTCAGAGCAGTGGGAAGAATTCAAAGGGGAGATTCAAGGGGTTCAGAGTCAACATGTTCCCACAAAGAAAAAGGGTGGGAAGGCCAAATCTAGAGCCCCATGGATGTCAAGGAGTTTACGGGTATAATAAGGTAGTAAAGGAAAGTTTATGCCCAACACAGAGAACTGAATACTACAGAAAGCCAAGAGGAGTATAGAATGTGGAGGGGGGAAATCAACATTGAAATTAGGAAAGTTAAGCGACAGCATTAAAGAATATTGGCAATCAAAATTATGGTGAACCCAAAGATGTTTTTATCAATACATTGAGAGTAAAAGGATAAATAAGGAAAGAGTAGGGCACAGAAAAGACTAAAAAGGTAACCTATGTGTCGAGCAGAAGAAGCTGGCATTGTTCTGAATAAATGCTTTGCATCTGTCTTCACAAAAGAGGGGGAAGATGCATATATTGTAGATACGGAAGAGGGGTGTGAAGTATGGATGTGATCAACAGAGGGAGAGAGGACATATTAATGGGATTAGTGTATATGAAAGTTGATAAATCACGAGCGCCGGATGGAATGCACCTCAGGCTGTTAAAAAGAAGCAAGAGAGGAAATAGCAGAAGAGCTGATCATCATTTTCCAGACCTCACTGGATACAGGTGTGGTGATGGAGGATTGGAGGACTGCTAACGTTGTACCTTTGTTTAAAAAGGGAGTGAGGGAGACCAAATAATTACAGGCCAGTCAGTCTAACATCAGTCGTGGGCAAATTATTGGAATCTATTCTGAGAGACAGGATAAAATGTTACTTCGAAAGGCACAGATTAATCAAGGATAGTCAGCATGGATTTGTTAAGGGAAGATCTTGTCTAACCAACTTGATCGAAATTTTGAAGAATTAAGAAGGAAGATAGATGAGGGTAGTGTAGTTGATGTAGTCTCCATGGATGTAAAGGGAGGAGGTATGAGTTTGCAGATGGCACAAAGATTGGCTGTGTGGTAAATAGCAAGGAGGATAGCTGTGGGCTGCAGGAAGATCTTCATGGTCTGGTCAGATGGACAGAAAAATGGCAAATAGAGTTCAATTCAGAAGTGTGAGTTGATGCATTTGGGGAGGTCAAACAAGGCAAAGGAATACACAATTAATGGGAGAATACTGAGAGGTGTAGAGGAAGTGAGGGACCTTGGAGTAAATGTCCACAGATCCCTGAAGGTAGCAGGACAGGTCGATTAGGTGGTAAGAAGGCATATGGAATCCTTTCCTTTATTAGCCAATGTATAGATTTAAGAGCAGGGAGGTTATGCTGGAACTGCATAAATCATTAGTCAGGCCACAACGAATACTGTATGCAGTTCTGATCACCTCATTACAGAAAGGATGTAATTGCACTCGAGAGGGTACAGAGGAGATTCACGAGGATGTTGCCGGGATTGGAAAAATGCAGCTATGAGGAAAGACTGGATAGGCTGGGGCTGTTCTCCTTGGCACAGAGAAGGCTGAGGGGAAATCTCATTGAAACATACAAAATTTTGAGGTGCCTGGACAGAGTTGAAGTGAAGGGCCTATTTACCTTAGCAGAGAGGTCAGTGACTAGGGGAAATAGAATTAAAGTGATTGGTAGAAAGATTACGGGGGAGATGAGGAAAAGTTTTTTTCAGCCAGAGGGTGGTGGGGGTCTGGAACTCACTGCCTCAATTCATTCAAAAGAAGTTTGGATATACACTTCAAGTGCTGTAATCTGCAGGGCTACAGACCAAATGCTGGAAGGTGGAATTAGAATGGGTGGAAAGTTTTTCATCTGGCACAGACACGATGGGCCAAGTGGCCTCTTTCTGTGCCTTCACCTTTCTTTGATTCTATGATACTATAATTACCCAGCTGTTGTAATGGAAATTGAACTTGTTTCTCTGGACCATTAGTGGAGACTTCAGGATTACTCGTCCTGTAATGTCACCACAAAACCACCATACCGCTGTACGAGATTTTTCACTGGTTTGTTCTGTGGATTTCAATCTCCACAAATGGAATTGATAATCTATTTCACACTGATAATGTTTGAGATGTTTTTGGCTGGTAAATAATGTGTATCTCAGTCGACTGTATTTTTAAATTCCGCAGTCTGGGTGAGTTCAGGCATCTAATTTACATCACAGTTAGCACTTTCTGTCAGCATTACTTAATCTAATACTGTTTTATTTTTGGACTGGCAATGTTTAGATCAATCTACACTCATGGAATTGATACTGTATTTCAGTTTGATATTGTATGAGTTTTTAGAATGGTATATAATATTTAGATCAATCTACACTAATGGAATTGATTCTGTATCTTTCCATTTCACAGTGTGGGTGAGTTCTGAACTGGTATCTAATTTGTGTCTCGGGTTACAATATCTTTCAGCACCTTAGAACTTTCACTGTAATGAATGTTGAACTTGTATTTAACTTGTATCTCAGGGTACACTATGGGGATGTTTAAACATCCTTTATCATGAATGGATGTGAGCTTTGAGTGTGGTATTTAATTTAAATCTCAGGGTACAGCATTACATGAGATTCTGTGCCATTCAATCAATACTGTGTGCCAATTCTATCTGATATTTAATTGATAGCTAAGTCTGCATTATATTTAGATTGACACATTGTATTTCAATCTGTTAATGAGGGTGACTTTGACCTGGGATTGAGGTATCTGACTGTCAATGGGACTGAATTGGGGTGAAATGGAAACAACTTATTTCTCTCCTGCTTTGTTTGATTGTTGGATTGAAAATGTGTCTCTGGAACTTGGAATCAATGTGAGCCTGACTACTTCTGCAGTCTGAGACTAGGGAACTGATTAACTGTCGATACCTCTGTACTCTGAGTGATAATGTACCTACTGTGTGTGAGAGGAGCTGGCTGCACTGTTCCTTGTGCCTCGAGTGCAGCAACCATCACATTCATCACAATATCTTCAAGTATTTGCCTGCATGAAGAAAAAATATGTCTCAACTCAAGAACAGGGGAGGTGCAAAATATCAAAGAGGTGAATTTAATTTTGCAATTTATAATCATTAAAAACACCCACAAATGAAAACCAGTGTCAGTATCTGTCTCCACTGAAGTACTGAAGCTCCCAGCTCCTGCATCACAAGTATTCTGGGCAGATCCATCGAGACAAAACACTGCACTGGGATCGTCCCAACTTCTCTATGCTCGACACATATTTCCAGCCACCCTGCTTCATATGCACAAATAAAGAAAAATAAAGCCCCATATGTATATCCCTCAATTCCTTTCTTCCCATACAGTTGTTCCACCTCCCCTTAAATGCATCAATACTATTTGCCTCGACCTCTCCCTGTGGTTGCAAATTCCAGATTCTAACCACTCACTACATAAATACCTTTTTCATGAATTCCTCATTGGTTTTATGAATGTCGATTTTATATTTTTGCATCTTGTTTCAGACACCACCACAAGTGGAAACATGTCTCCGTGTATTCTATAAATCCCTTCACTATTTCCTCACTTTTTTCATTTGTTAGTGTGATGTCGGCATCACTGGCTATGCCAGCATTTATTGCCCATTCCAAATTGCCGTTGTCAAAGTGGTGGTGAGCTGCCTTCTTAAGCCGCTGCAGTCCTTGAGCTGCAGGAATTCCAGCAGTGCTGTTTGGAAAGGAGTTCCAGGATTTTTACCCAGCGACAGTGAAGGAATGGTGATATAGTTCCAGGTCAGGATGGTGTGTGGCTTGGAGGGGAACTTGCAGGTGGTAGTTTTCCCATGCATCTGCTGCCCTTGTCGGTGGTCGAGGTTCTGGGTTTGGAAGGTACTTTCGAAGAAGCCTTGGTGTGATGCTGCAGTGCATCTTTTAGCTGGTACGCACTGCTGCCACTGTGCATCAGTGGTGAATGGAGTGAATATTGAAGGTGGTGGATGTGGGCAATCAAACAGGCTACTTGAGTGTTGTTGGAGCTGCTCTCATCCAGGCAAGTGGGCAGTATTCCATCACACTCCTGACTTGTGTCTTGTGAATGGTGGACGGATGTGGGGAAACAGGAGGCAAGGTACTCGCCGCAGAATTCCTAGCCTCTGACCTGCTCTTGCAGTCACAGCATTTATATGGCTGGTCCAGTTCAGTTTCTGGTCAATGGTAACCAATGGTCAATGTTAATGGTGGGGGATTCAGTGATGGTAATGCCATTGAACATCAAGGGGAGATGATTAGATTCTCTCTTGTTTGAGATGGTCATTGCCTGGCACTTATCTGATGCCAATGTTACTTGCCACTTATCAGCCCAAGCCTGGACGTTGTGCAGGTCTTGCTGCATCTGGACATGGGCTGCTTCAGTATCTGAGGAGTCATGAATGGTGCTAAACATTGCGTAATCATCAGAAAACATCCACACTTCTGGCCTTGTGATGGAGGGAAGGTCGTTGATGAAGCTGCTGCAGATGGTTGAGCCGAGAACACCACTCTGAGGAATTCCAGCTGTAATGTCCGGAGACTGAGATGATTGACCTGAACAACAACAGCCATCTTCCTTCGTGCTAGGTATGACTGCAAACAGCAGAGCATTTTGCCACGATTTCTATTTACACTGGTTTTGCTAGGGCTGCCTTGTTGCCATACATGTCAAAGGCTGCCTTGATGTCAAGGGCAGTCACTCCCACCTCACAATGCAATGTTTCTTTAACTCGAAAATAAAAGCAAAAGTCTGCAGATGCTGGAAATCTGAAATAAACAAAAATGCTGGAAATACTCAGCAGTTCAGGCAGCATTTGTGGAGGGAGAAACACAATTAACATTTCAGGTCTGTGTCCTTTCATTTTACAATATGCTTTATGTCCTGGCAGATAACAGTGCATTCAGTTTGTAGTAATGGAATTAATACTGTATCCTCCAGTCTGACCACTTGTGATATTTGTGGAGTTGTGTGTAACATGTAGCTCAGTCTGCAGTCTGGTTACATTATTGAGATTAATTCTGTACTTCACAATCAGGTACTGTTTGTCCGTTCTATCTGACATTGAATTTGTAGTTAAGGATGCTCTCTTGTGAGAGTGACACAGTGCCTTGCAATCTGACAGTGGATGTGATTTTGGACTGGGATTGATGCATCTACCTGTCAGTGGGACAGAGTTGGGGGGAAATGGAAACAACTTCAGTCTGTCATGCTCTGTGTGACTGTTGGATTGACTGTTAGTCTCTGGAACTTGGGATCAGTGCCAGTCTGACTAGTACTGCTGGCAGTGATTGTGGAACTGATGTTTCTTTTCTCTCTGAATGATACTGTACTTACTGTGTGTGAGGAGCCGGCTGTACTTCCCCTTGTGCTGAGGCATCATTATATTTATTCTACTTCCTTCAAGTATTTGCCTGTAGAAAGAAAAAGTATTTATTATAATTCAGGAAGAGGTGTGGTGGAAGTGACAAGAGAGACCAAAACAATCTTTGAATGAATAATCATTGTGAACAATCACAAAGGAAACCCAGCAATACAAACAGAGTCAGTGTCTGATTCCACTGCAGTCCTGCAGCCCCCAGCTACTGCATACCAGGGGCTTTGGCCGTTTTACAACAATTAAATGACATCCAGACATAATCCGCTGGGCCATGAATGGGACTGACCGACGGAACAGGGACTTTTACACAGGTCAGATTTCCAGTTCCCGCTCCCATGGTCTAACCGTTTAGTCGAAACCAAACAGCTGCTGTTCAAAATGTGTCCTTCACACTTCTCACCTGGTGCCTATAATAGATTCTCTTTGTGTAAATCTCCACATCCTGACTGTCCGCTTCTGTTTCCACACTTCACTGTCCAATAACAAGAAACTGTGGGAACAGGCTGGATCGCTCTCTTTGCGCTGGCACGGACATGATGGGCCGAATGGCCTCATTCTGCGCCGGAAATTTTCCATGTTTCTGTTTGCTGAATTGTTGCCGGAATCTGCGCCTGCGCTCCCCTGCCCCAGCACTGCCTGTGAGCGGAAGAAGATGGTTTAAAACAGCCGCGAATGGAGAGATCCCGGTCCCGGGGGAAGGGAGCAAACAGCAGCCTCCTTCCAGCAGCACATCGCTTTGGGAGCGTGTCCGCAGACTGACTCAGAGATCACTATCGAGTCCAGGGCAAGTTCAGGGGCAGGCGGGGGTTGTTTGTAAGAGGTGGAATGGAGAATCAACTGGTCCCGGAACATGGAGTGAGTGGGGGAAGGGAGAGGCCATTCTCAGGCTGTGTGTCGATGGGGAAAGGAGACAGAATGGGAAGAACCTGTTACTGCAGTGCAGTCAAACAATGATAATATTTGTATGACTGGGCTTCCTTTGTGGGGGCTCATTATTATTCGAGAGATTAAATTCATTAAAATCCTGTATCTTCTATCTCACCTGTATTTTAGTTATAAACATACTTTTGTTCAAACAGACAAATAATTGAATGAACCAGAATAAATGTGATGTTTCCTCCACCCAAGTTACAAGGAAGAGTGTCACCAGCTCCTTCTCACACACAGTCCGGACATTATCATTCACAGAGCGCAGAGACACAGACAGGTCATCAGTTCCACAGTCTCAGACAGCAGAAATAGTTCCAGAGACACATTTTCAATCCATCTATCCAACAGAACAGGAGAGACAGACGTTGTTTCCATGTCACCCCAACTCAGTACCACTGACAGGTAGATACATAAATCCCAGCCCAAATTCTCACCCACTATCAAATTATCAGTGTGTCAATCCCACAATAGTGCAACCTCAGCGACAAATTAAATACACAAAGAACTGACACATGGTTCCCTTTTCAAAGTTACAGAATTAAGGGCGGCGCAGTGGTTAGCACCGCAGCCTCACATCTCCAGCGACCCGGGTTCAATTCTGGGTACTGGCTGTGTGGAGTTTGCAAGGTCTCCCTGTGTCTGCGTGGGTTTCCTCCTGGTGCTCTGGTTTCCTCCCACATGACCAAAAGATTTACAGGTTGATAGGTAAATTGGCCATGATAAATTGCCCCTAGTATAGGTAGGTGGTAGGGAAATATAGGGACAGGTGGGGATGTGGTAGGAATATGGAATTATTGTAGGATTAGTATAAATGGGTGGTTGATGGTTGGCACAGACTCGGTGGGCCGAAGGGCCTGTTTCAGTGCTGTGTCTCTAAACTAAACTAATATAATCTGAGATTCAAGTTAAATACCAGCCCAAGATTTACACATGTTATCAGTTTATTATCAGTATTAATTCCCACAATGTGTCCAGACATATACATTCGATACAAGTCCAAATCTAAAATGCATAATCAGATTGAGAGATTCTGAAATATCGTATAACCTGAGATACAAACTCAGATTCCAGTTTAAAACTCATCCGGATTGTGAAACTAAAAGATACATTATAAATTTGATGAGTTTAGTCTGAGCTATAAATTACATCCCAGTCCTGAAACCTCATCGTGTCAGATGGAAGATACTGGACAAATCCAGACTGAGCTCATTTTACACACAAGTCCAAGATTCTCCCTCAGAGTCAGACTGAATGGCATTGATCAAATTGATTAGTACAGCCTGAGCTACACTTGCACATCAATCCTGTATCAGATTGAAAGAGACATTATCTTTCACTATTATGTTCACAGTGACAGATAATTAATACTTGGCAAAACATCAAACATATTGTCTGCTTAAAACCGACCACATCTGTGGCCTGTTGCTGTGCTGACATTTTATGCAGAATGAATCCAGACTTGCAAACAGTCCCAGGGACGGAAGGTTATATAATGAATCCCCCACTCACACAGAGTACCAGATATTGACAGATAAAGTGATGCTGATACACAGGCTCAGTGCCAGATGCTGAAAAGTATAGGTTGATTATTGCACTCACTCACAGTACCTCAGCCTGAGTCATCTAAAGCAACCTAACACACAAATAGTAGCACTGAGAGATTGAGAAAGAGTCCAAAACTCACATAGAGTACCAGACACTGACAGATACAAACTGAAAACTACACGCACATGGATAGAGGATTGGCTAACTCACAGAAAAGAGAGTGGGGATAAATGGAGCATATTCAGATTGGCAAACTGTAACTAATGGAGTGCCACCGGTACAGTGCTGGGGCCTCAACTATTTATGGTCTATATTAATAACTTGCATGAAGGGACCAAGTATATTGTTGCCAAATTTGTAGATGGTACAAAGATAGGTAGGAAAGCAAGTTGTGAGGAGGACACAATGTGTCTGTGAAGAGATATAGAAAGGTTAAGTCAGTGGGAAAACATTTGGCAGATGGAGTATAATATGGGGAAATGTGAGATTGTCTACTTTGGCAGGTAGAATAGAAAAACAGAATATTATTTATATAGAGAGAGACTGCAGAATGCTGCTGTACCAAGGAATCTGGGTGTCCAGGTACATGAATTACAAAAATGTTAGCATGAAGGTATAGCAAGTAATTGGCATTTTTAGCAAGGGGAATGGAGTATAAAAGTAAGGAAGTTTTGCCATAACTTTACAGGGCATTAGTGACATCCCAACCCCATACAGTTTTGGTCTCCTTACATAAGGAGGAATATACTTGCATTGGAATCACTTCAAAGAAGGTTCACTCGGCTGATTGCTGGGATGTTTGATTGTCTTAAGAGAAAAGGTTGAGCAGGCTGGGTCTATACTCACTGGAGTTTAGAAGATTGAGAGGTGATCTTATTGAAACCTGTAAGATTCTCAGTGGGCTGGACAGGTAGATGCTGAGAGGACGTTTCTCCTTGTAGGGGATTGTAGAATTAGGGGCCAGAGTTTCAGATAAGCAGTCTCTCTTTCAAGAAGGAGATGAGGAGGAATTTCTTCTCTGAGAGGGTTGTTAATCTTTGGAATTCTGCTCTCCAGAGGACTGTGGAGGCTGTGTCATTGAATATATTCAACGCAGCAATAGACAGACTTTGATCTACAACAGAGTCAATGGTTATGGGGGCAGGCAGGAAAGTGAAGTTAAGGCCACAATCAGAACAGCCACGATCTTATTGAGTGGCGGAGCAGGCTTGATGGGCCAAATGGTCTACTCCTGTCCTATTTCGTATCTTCTTATGTTCTTATGCACACACACACACACACACACAACCAATGTGTGGCGGATCTAGAATTAATCCCACTTCCATACACAATACCAGTGACTGAAAGGTACAGAATTAATCCCACAGATAGATACGGTACCACCGACAGGTACAGAATGAATCCCATGCTCACAGTCAGCACCCGGGATTGAAAGATACATCTGATTCCTACCCTCACATAACAATATCAGACTGAGTTACAGAATGATTTCCACATTCATACTGGGCACCAATGACTGCTAATTAATTCATCCCACAATCACACACACTACCAAAGGCTGACAGATACAGAATTAATCCCACACTCCTATGTAGTAGCAAAGACTGACACATACAAAATCATTCTCAAATACTCCTACAGTAGCTGGCAGATTCAGTGACTGCCAAACTCACATAAATCACCAGAGACTGACAGATAAAGAATGAACTCACACACACACTGAGCTACTGACAGATATAGCTTGAATTCCACATATACAGAACAACTGACAGATTCAGACTAAGTCCCAAATTACATAACATTCCAGAGACTAACAGAATGAATCAAATACTCACATACTGTGCCACTGACAGAATGTATTCCACACTCACATACAATACTGAAGACTGACAAATACAGAATGTAACTCACACTTTCACAAAGTACCAGTGAGTGACAGGTACAGAATGAATCCCACATTCACACATGACACTAGAGA
The DNA here is from genome assembly GCF_036365525.1 of Heterodontus francisci. Lineage (NCBI taxonomy): Eukaryota > Metazoa > Chordata > Chondrichthyes > Heterodontiformes > Heterodontidae > Heterodontus > Heterodontus francisci. The sequence continues at coordinate 5,395,210 of NW_027141369.1, read as the reverse complement.
TGGATCGCCAAAAAAACAATAAGGCTGCCAGAATAGATAGAATTCACATCAAAATTCTAAAATATGGCAGAGAAACACTCGACACAAATACATGTCTCATTTCCCTCATCTGGAAGGAGGAGAGCATGTCAGGGGATCACCGTGATGCGGTAATTGTGATCATCTTTAAAAAAAGTTGACACAACCGACTGTGTTAACTATAGAGGGGTATCCCTGCTGTCCACCACAGGGAAGGTCATCACAAGAGCCCTTCTCAACTGCCTCCTCCCCGTGGCTGAAGAGCTCCTACTGGAAACACAATGTGGATTGTGTCCATCAACAGGCACAGTGAACATAATCTTCACAGCAAGACAACTTCAAGAAAATGTAGGGAGCAGCAGCAACTTTTATACATGGCCTTCTCTGACCTGACAATGGCCTTCGACTCTACCAACCGAGAGGGATTATGGAATGTCCTCCTCAAACATACTGCACTACGACATGCAAGCTGTAATCCTTGCCAACGGATCTATCACTGACCCAATCCGAGTGCAAACTACGTCAAGTAAGGCTGTCATCGGCACCAATGCTCTTTTCCATCTTCCTTGCTGCAACACTCCACCTCATCACCTCACACTCAAACACAGTACCTGACAGAGACAGAATGAATCCATACAGCACCAGAGACTGAGAGTTACCAAATTACATAAAACACTCGAACACAGTAGCCTAGACTAAAAAGGAAATTAATTGCACACTCACATGCAATAGCAGAGACACAACGACACAGAATCAGTCAATAAGTGTCCTCCCAACAACAGCCAGGACATTTCGAGGAAGCGCGACACAGTGAGCAGCTCTTTCAATATAAACTGGGGCTGGGGAGAGTCTTTGTGCAATATACTTCCTGATTGCAGTCAGGGTGTTTGTGATTGGTTGCAAATATTTAATCTGATTGGATGGCGAAAGAGACCACTGACAGAATTACAATAAAAAACCATTGTGACATCACTCACAATCACCCAATCACAATCTTTACTTTCCCCCATCCCTCATTAGCATAGAGCTGTGGGATTGTCTATTTAATCCGCACTCGGAAGGGGTTTGGTTTATTTCTGTGTCTGAAATTGAATCTGAAGATGGTTGAGGAGAAGAAGAAAGCAGCTGCTAAGAAGGGCGCCAAGAAAACTGTGAGTAAACCGTCAGCAAAGGGTGGCAAGAAGCGGAGAAAGTCGAGGAAGGAGAGTTACTCCATCTACATCTACAAAGTGATGAAGCAGGTTCACCCCGACACCGGCATCTCCTCCAAGGCCATGAGCATCATGAACTCGTTTGTGAACGATATTTTCGAGCGCATCGCGGGTGAGGCTTCCCGCCTGGCCCATTACAACAAGCGCAGCACCATCAGCTCCCGGGAGATCCAGACCGCCGTGCGCCTGCTGCTGCCCGGGGAGCTGGCCAAGCACGCCATGTCGGAAGGGACAAAGGCGGTGACCAAGTACACCAGCTCCAAGTAAAACTGCACAATGGACTGAAAAACATCCCAAACACAACGGCTCTTTTAAGAGCCACCCACAATCTCTCTGAAATAGCTGCATCCGAACATCTCTATGAAATCATTTTAAGACAATGTGTAACATAATAAATGTCCCACTCTTGTGTTTTTGTCTGCTGTCCCATAAACCGAACTCAAACCCATAATCCGCTCATCCGCCTTTCCTTTTTTGCATAAAGCTGTTATTGTGGTTTTGCACAGCCCCTGAATGACCGCATTAACAGCTGCTTTCAGCGGTAAGGGTCAGACCTCAGTCCCTTCACTCTATTCCTGAAATGTGAACTAATTCATCATTTTATGAACAGTAACTCTCCGCATTGTAACAGCCCGGAATGGGATTATTACACAGCAGACTAAGGGCAGTTTGAGGACTCGATCCGGCTCCCTCTTTTCAGAGAAGGACACTGGGCTCTGATTGAAGATAAACTGAACGTTTCGCTTCAGGGAAATGCTGTGAACAGGGATTTAGTCCCGGGACAGTTTGAAAGCGATTGGAGAAAGATCCACAATTTAAACAACATTTTAAACCCGCGTCTGTAATTGGTGACGGAAAGAGTTGAATAGAACAAAATAAAGAGAAGGGATTTTAAATATTTGACTAAGGATGACATTTATTTTGATCCGCTCCTTTCTGACAATGAAATTGGCGGGCTTTTTGAAATTGACACATTTTCTGCTTCTGATGTTGTGGCGGGAAAATCCCGCCCACTGTGTTTGTCAGTGACTTGATTGGTGAAGAATATAGGCAAATGAGGTGAATTTTGTAGCGACCAATGGGGAGAGTTTTCAGTCTATAAGTAAAGTAAATGCTGCAGAAAATATCCATTCTTTGTGAAAGTCTTTGTGAGATTGTGGAAATGTCTGGAAGAGGAATGACCAGCGGCAAAGCTCGGGCCAAGGCCAAGTCTCGCTCCTCCCGGGCTGGACTGCAGTTCCCGGTGGGTCGTGTTCACAGGCACCTAAGAAAGGGTAACTATGCTGAGCGTGTGGGTGCCGGAGCCCCGGTCTATCTGGCTGCTGTGCTCGAGTATCTGACCGCTGAAATGCACGAGCTGGCTGGTAACGCGGACCGGGACAACAAAAAGACCCGCATCATCCCCAGACACCTGCAGCTGGCCGTCTGCAACGACGAGGAGCTCAACAAGCTGCTGGGAGGGGTGACTATCGCTCAGGGCGGGGTGCTGCCTAATATCCAGGCCGTGCTGCTGCCCAAGAAAACCAGCGCTCAGAGCTCCCAGAAAAAGTAAAGCGGCCAAAATGTCATCTAATAAACCAAAGGCTCTTTTCAGAGCCACCCACAGTCTCTGTGAAAGGGCTGGTTCCTGTCTGATTCCAAAATGTCAGTAACAGGACCGAATGAGAACTATTTCAAATGTTTAAGCATCTGTTTCAGTGATTTCTCACTCCCCTCAAAGCCTGTCTAATTTATTACTTTAACACCAAGTTTGAGTTATTTGTCCCGTTACAGATTGCTGAATAGAGTCTTTTCCCGCCAGATACAGATAAGTAGACAAAAAATTAGATTAGAACTACGTAATATATATAACCCATCAAAAACTTTTTTAATTCCGCTTTTATCAGCACAAAGTCCTGGCGCGATTTTACGAACAGCTTTAAACTAACGCCAGATTTTCCTTCAATTCGCTTCTTTCCGACACTGAAATTGGCAGCTTTTTCGAATTCAAACAGTCTGCCAATTTAACCCAGTGATTGTTGTATTTCCTAATTCGAAGCTCTGCGATTGGTTAAGACATGTGAATGAGAAGAGGGTGACCAATCAGAAGTGGGCTCGGGATAGCGCGGGCTCAAACTGCGGGAATTCCAGGTCCCTGAATGATTGAGCTGAAACTGATCAGTTTCACAAACCCTGTCAGTTTCAGTGCAGGAAACACCGTCTCGAGGGAAATAACATCACAAGTGGGTTTGCTTCCAGTGACCGATTCAACGGCTGCTGCAAAACTCCCGGATCCCCTCATTGCAGCGAAATCATTTTGAAATTCTATGAAAACAATGAGTGATTCTGGAGGAGTGATGTGGCTTTTCACTGAGGGCATGTGTCGACTGGGGAAATAACTAACTGTAGAGCCTCGGGCACTGTTTACACAGCCCGTTTAGAAAATCAAATCCACTGCACATCCTTGCTGCAACTGAAAAGTCAAATTCGGGGATTCCATTTTTTTTCATCCCGAACACAGCAGATTGATTGAACAAAGAAGTAAAAGCAAAATACTGCGAATGCTGGAAATCTGAAATATTTCAGATTGATTGAACTGTTCTAAACAGCCTATCCCAGCTCCCATTTCTAGGTCACTGCTCGCTCTGTGAGGCGGTGGGTGGCTCTTAGAAGAGCCTTTGTTGTGTGTTTGCTGAAAAGGGTCGAATTGTTCAGCCGCCGAATCCGGAGAGTGCGGCCCTGCCGTTTCAGAGCGCACACCACATCCATGGCAGTGACCGTCTTGCGCTTGGCGTGCTCAGTGCAGGTGATTACATTGAGTGTGAGACAAATTCCATCCATCTTTTGTACTTCATGAGATTAATTTTGACACTTTCTGGTACATTATGTGACAGCGAGTTTAATTCTACATCTATCTGTCTGTGGTACTGTGTCTGAGTGTGAGATTATTTGAGTATCAGTCTATGAAACTAAATGTGATTGTGTGATTCATTCTGTATGTCAATCATGAGTATTGTATGCGTGGCAGCTTCTGTATCTATCTGCTACTGTGGCTGAATGTGGATATCATTCTCTATCTGTCAGTGCCTGGAACTAAATGTGAGTGTGAGATTCATTCTGTATGCACCACTCTTCACAGTCAGAATGTGACTGTGTGATTCATTCTCTATGTGTCAGTCTAAAGTACTATATATGCCATGGTTTTAATTATGTGTCTGTCATTTTATGTGAGCTTGGGTATCAATGTATATATGTCAATCTCTGGTTCTTTCTGTGAGAGTGAGATTAATTCTCTATCTGCTGGTCTCTGAAATTAATTGATTTTGTGATTCACTCTGTGTCTGTCAGTCTATGATACTGTGAATAAGTGGGGGGTATATATGGTGTCTGTCTGAACTTGGTACTGAACATGATTGCAGGATTCATTGTGTATCTATCAGTATCCAGACTGAATGTGAAATAAGGTTCATTCTGTACATGCAAATCTCTGGTATTCTATGGAAGTGAACTCAAATATGCCTATCAGTCTTTGACACTGTATCTGATTATGGGATCGACTCAATACCTTTCAGACTTTGCTACTATGCATATGTGTGGTTCAAGTTCTGCACGTCAGTCTCTGTTACTCTATGTGAGTGTGGATATCTTTTATGTATCTCAGTCTCTCGCAATGAATACAAGTGTGGGATTAACTCTCTTTTCAACAGTATCTGGTAATGATTGTGAGCATGTGAGTCCGACAGTATCTGTCAGTATTTTCTATTGTATGTGACTGTGCAATTCTTCCTTTGTCTTTCAGTGCCTAGTACAGTGTGTATGGGATTCATTCTGTACCTGTCAGTATCTGGTACTGAATGAGATTGTGGGATTCATTCTGTTGTCTGTCAATCTCTGCTAATGTATGTGAGTGATATCTGTTATGCATATATTATTTTCTGGTACTGGAAGTGAATATTGTATTTATTCTTTACCTGTTAGCCTCTGGTACTACGTATGAGTGTGGGTCTCATTCTGTATCAGTCAGTTTCTGGTACAGTCTGCGTGTGCATATCCAGGGCTCATTTTGCATTTGGCAGTCTCTGGTACTGAATGTGTGTTACAATTTATTTTTTATGTGTCTATCTCTAGGACAGTCCATTACAGTAGGATTCATTTTGAATCTCTCAGCTACTGGTATTGTCTGCAAACGTGATACAGTCTGTATCTATGTGACGCTGGTGCTGTATGAGTGTGGAATTCTTCTGTACCTGTACTTAATATGTATCTACGGGATGCTATTGAGAACTATTTGTTGGACACAATAATGTATCACTATTTTCTTGTCTCACTGGTATTTTAAAATATAAACCACTGCACATTTTAACTGTGTGTTTTACTCAGTTGTGGTCTGAGCTTTTTGGACTAGTATTTAGTCTGCAACTGTATGAACACATTTGTGAATGACAACATATATTTCAAACTCACACATGGCATGCTCAGTATAATCAGAATCATTCAATTGATACGATATCATTCAGTACAGCTCTTACAGAGATTATTGGATTGGTATGTAATGTGTAGTGCAGTGTGCACTAATTGACATAATACTGTAACTTTCCTTTTGATACTGTATCAGATGTTTGTACTACATTGTAATCTGTCACTCAGTCTGCAGTCTGGGCTACATTATTAGGATTCATTCTGCACGTTTCCCTCAGCTGCTCTTCCTCATATTTAATTTGTAGCTTAGGGTGCACTCTTGTGGGATTGATCCGGTGCCTTTCAATCTGATAGTGGGTGTGATTTTGAACTGAGATTGATGGATCTACCTTTCAGCAGTACTGAGTTGGGGTGAATTGGAAACAACTTCTGCCTCTCCTGCTTTGTTTGATTGTCTGCTGGATTGAAAATGTGTCTCTGGAACTTGGGATCAGTGTGAGTCTGACTGCTTCTGCTCTCTGTGACTGTGGAACTCATGGCCTGTCTGTGTCTCTGAGCTCTGGGAGTGATAATGTACCTACTCTGTGTTAGAAGGAGTGGACTGTACATATCCTTGTGCTGGGGAATCATCACAATCCTTCTGGTTCCTTCAAGTATTTCCTGACAGAAATAAAGAAAAATATCTCTTGTAACTCAAGATCAATTGAGGTAGAAACTAGAAAAGACATGAATGTAATATTTCAATTAATAATCATTATGACCAACCACAAAGGATGATCAGTAATACAAAGAGTGTCAGTGTCTGATTCCACTGCAGCACTCAGCTTCTGCTGATCAGGTTTTCTTTGGTAGTTTCTCACAATTTAGTGACATCCAGGAACAACCCAACATATGCACTTCTCCATAAATGAGAATACCTGCTGGAGCAGGGATATTTGCACAAGTCAAGTTTTTAATTCCACCTGGCATTATAATGCAAGAACATAATAACTAGGAGCAGGATTAGGCCATTCCGCCACTCAGTCTGTTCCACCATTCAATAAGATCATGGCAGATCTGATCAAAGTCTCAACTCCACTGTCCTGCGTGTCCCAATGACACTTCACTCCCTTGTAAATCAAAAGTCAGTCTAACTCAGCCTTGAATATATTCAATGACCAGCCTCCACCATCCTCTTGGGTAGAGAATTCTAAAGAACAACAACCCTTTGAGAGAAGAAATTCCTCTTCAATTCCATCGAAAATGGGAGCCCCCTTATGTTGAAACTGTTCCCCCTAGTTCTTGATTCCCTCATGAGGGGAAACATCATCTCAGTAAATACCCTGTCAAGCCCCTTCAGTATCTTATATGTTTCATAAGATCACCTCTCATTCTTCTAAACTCCAATGAGTGTAGCACAACCAGGTCAAACGTTCCTCATAAGACAACATCTTCATCCCTGGAATCAACCTAGTGATGTTTGCCTGAACTACCTCCAATGCAAGTATTTTCCTCCTTAAATAAGGAGACCAAAACTGTATACACACTCAAGGTGTGGTCTCACCAACACGCTGTACAGTGGTAGCAAGACTTCCCTACTTTTCTACTCCAACCCCATTGCAATAAAGGCCAAAATTCCAATAGCCTTCCTAATTACTTGCTGTACTTCCATGCTAACTTTTTGTGATTCATATAAGAGGACACCCAGATCCCTCTATACCACAGCATTCTGCAGTCTCTCCCTATTAAATATTCTTCTTTTCTCGACATCAGACCAAAGTGGATAACCTCACATTTTCCCACATTATACTTAATATGCCAAATTTTTCCCACACACTTAACCTGTCTTTATCTCTTTGCAGACTCATTGTGTCCTCCGCACAACTTGCTTTCACACCTTTCTTTGTATCAACAGCAAATTTAGTTACAATACACTCGATCCCTTCATCCAAATCATTAATCTAGGCTGTAAGTAGTTGAGGCCCCAGCACTGATCCCTGTGGCACTCCACGAGTTCCAGTTTGCAAACCTGAAAATGACACATTTATCCTAATTCTCTGGTTCTTGTTAGTTAGCATGTACCAGCGACCTGGGTTCGATTCTGGGTACTACCTGTGCAGAGTTTGCAAGTTCTCCCTGTGACCGCGTGGGTTTTCGCTGGGTGCTCCGGTTTCCTCCCACAGCCAAAGACTTGCAGGTTGATAGGTAAATTGGCCATAATAAATTGCCCCTAGTATAGGGAGGTGATAGAGGAATTGAGGAAAGTTGGGGATGTGAGAGGGTAATGGGATTAATGTAGGATTAGTATAAATGGGTGGTTGATGGTCAGCACAGACTCGGTGGCTGAAGGGCCTGTTTCAGTACTGTATCTCTAAATAAATAAAATAAATAATATAGTACTCGTTAACACCACAAGCGCTTAGCTTGTGTAAGAACATTTTGCATGGCACTTTAGCGAATGCCTTTTCAAAATACAAATACATTACATCTACTGGTTCCCCTTCAGTTACCGTGCTTCTTACATCCTCAAAGAAGGCTAATAATGTTGGCAAAATTGATTTACTTTTCATAAATCCATGTTGACTCTGCATGATTGTATTGTAATTTTCTAAATGTTCCACAGATTGGAGGGTGGCAAATGTAACCTCACTATTTAAAAAAGGAGAGAGAGAAAAAACAGGGAATTACGGACCAGTTAGCCTTACATCAGTAGTGGGGAAAGTGCGAGAGTCTATTAGAAAGGATGTGGTAGCAGAACACCTGGAAAGCATAAACGGGTTTGGACAAAGACAGTATGGGTTAACGAAAGGGAAATCTTGCTTAACAAATCTACTGGCGTTTTTTAGGATGGAACTAGTAGAATAGATAAAGGAGAACCAGGGGATGTGTTGTTGCTGGATTTTAAGAAGGCTTTTGATAAGGTCCCACATAAGAGGTTCGTGTGCAAAATTAAAGCAGATGGAATTGGGGGTAATATACTGGCATTGATTGATAATTGGTTGACAAACAGGAAACAGAGAGGAGGAATAAACGGGCCTTTTGCCAGGTGGCAGGCAGTGACAAGTGGCGTACTACAGGGATCAATGCCTGGGCCCCAGCTATTCACAATATATATTAATGACTTGGGTGAGGGAACATTTCCAGGTTTGCAGACGACACAAAGCTGGGGAGGAAACTGAGTTGTGAGGAGTATGCAAAGAGGCTCCAATGTGATTTGGACAAGTTGGGTGAGTGGGCAAATGCATGGCAGATGCAGTATAACGTGGATTAATGTGAGGTTATTCACTTCGGTTGTAAAAACAGAAAGGCAGATTATTATCTGAATGGTGACAGATTGGGAAAGGGGGAGGTACAAAGAGACCTGGGTGTCCTTGTACACCAGTCGCTGAAAGCAAATATTCAGGTGCAGCAAGCAGTTAGGAAGGCAAATGGTATGTTGGCCTTCATTGCAAGCGGATTTGAGTACAGGAGCAAGGAAGTCTTACTACAGTTATACAGGGCTTTGGTGAGAGCACATCTGGAGTATTGTGTGCAGTTTTGGTCTCCTTATCTGAGGAAGGATGTTCTTGCCATGGAGGGAGTGCAAAGAAGATTTACCAGGCTGATTCCTGGGATGGCAGGATTGACATTGAGGAGAGATTGGGTTGACTAGGCCTATATTCACCAGAGTTTAGAATAATGAGAGGGAATCTCATAGAAACCTATAAAATTCTAACAGGACTAGGCAGGCTAGATGCAGGGAGGATGTTCCTGATGGCTGGGGAGTCCAGAATCAGGGGTCACGGTCTCAGGATACGGGTATGCCATTTAGAACCGAGATGAGGAGAAATTTCTTCACTCAGAGGGTGATGAACCTGTGGAATTCTCTGCAAAGAAAATTACAGCACAGGAACAGGCCCTTCGGCCCTCCAAGCCTGCGCCGATCCAGATCCTCTATCTAAACATGTCGCCTATTTTCTAAGGGTCTGTATTTCTTTGCTTCCTGCCCATTCATGTATCTGTCTAGATACATCTTAAAAGACGCTATCGTGCCCGCGTCTACCACCTCCGCTGGCAACGTGTTCCAGGCACCCACCACCCTCTGCGTAAAGAACTTTCCACGCATATCCCCCCTAAACTTTTCCCCTCTCACTTTGAACTCATGACCCCTAATAATTGAATCCCCCACTCTGGGAAAAAGCTTCTTGCTATCCACCCTGTCTATACCTCTCATGATTTTGTACTGCAGAAGGCAGTGGAGGCCAAGTCATTAAATATATTCAAGAAGGAGATAGATATATTTCTTAATACAAAAGGGATCAAGGGATATGGGGAGAAGGCGGGAAGAGGGTACTGAACTATATGATCAGACTTGATGATTTTTGAATGGCAGAGCAGGGCCGAATGGCCTACTCCTGCTCCAATTTTTCTATGTTTTCTGCGATAACTGACTTAATCATTGGTTCCAGCATCTTCTCAATGGCAGACATTAGGCTAACAGGCCTATCGTTGCCTGCTTTCTCTGTACTGCTTTCTTGAACAGGGACATTACATTTGCAGTTTAATATCCACTGGAACTGTTGCAGGATCTAGGGAATTTAAGAAGATTACAACCAATGCATCCACTATCTATGCAGACACTTCTTTTAAACCTTAGAATGTAGGCCATCAGATCCAGTGGACTTGTCAACCTTTAGTCCCATTAGTTTTCCAAAAACATGTTTTTCTCGCGATGGTGATGTTTTAAGGTCCCCCCTCCTTACTCCCCTTGATTTTCTACTATTCTTGGGATGTTTTTTGTGTCTACTTCTGTGAAGACAGATGAAAAATTCTTGTTCAGAGTATCTGCCATTTCCTTGCTTCTCTTGGATCAATCGTTCAACGGAAACCGACAGCTGCTGTTTAAAATGTTTCCTTGACACTACTCACCTGGCGCCAGCAATAGGTGTTGTTTGCATAACTGTCCCCATCCCGACTGTCTGGCTCTGTTCCCTGTATTCACTGCTCAATAACAACACAGTGTGAAACTGGAGCTAAACCATGAACATGCATTGCAGGTTTGAGGAGAGAAAACAACAATGATTTTCAACAGCAGCTTCTTCCTGCTCTGTCTCCGTTACCTTGTCCACAAACAGCCTGAGAAAGGCTTCTCCTTCCGCGCTCACTCCATGTTCCTGCTCCACTCCGCCTCTTACAAACAGCCCCCAACTCCCCCTGAACTTGCTCCGTAGTCAATGCTGATCTCTGAGTCCCTCTGCGGACAGGCTCTCAAAGCAATGTGCTGCTGGAAGGAGACTGCTGTTTACTCACTTATCCCGGGGCTCTCAGTCTCCATTCCCGTCTGTTTCAAACAAACTTCTTCCGCTCACTAATTAAATGACGCAGAAGGACACGGCTGGAGGAGGCGCATCGCGCATGCGCTTCTTTCCCCACTCATTGACAAAAAAAAATAAATTGGAAGAAAAGCAAAATACTGCGGATGCTGGAAATCTGAAATAAAAACAAGAAATGCTGGAACCACTCAGCAGGTCTGGCAGTATCTGTGAAAAGTGAAGCAGAGTTAACGTTTCGGGTCAGTGACCCTTCATCGGAACTGACAAAAATAAACTGGAACTTTCCCCAGTTCAGTTTTCTCCGAGTTTGAGCAAAGGAACTGGGGCTGTGGGGAAAGGTCAGAGAACGTTTCAAGCTGGGGGATTCCCCCTTTCTGAAGCTCAGTTTGACATCATTCCCTGCAGTGTGTTTGCTCTTCATTCACCCGTCTTCTCAAAGCAATCCTCCGAGGGAGTCGCTGTGTTTGCTGCGATCGCGCAGGAGTTAATATCTGACAGTAACAGTCCCAGATTAAAGTCATCACATTGAAACTGTCCCTCACTGACAGTCATATCGAACGGTGTGAGCTGAGAGATTACAGAGATCAACAGGGCCAAGAGCGTTAAATTTGGAACATTGTTCACCTCACTCTCTAACTGTTACCCAGAGTCTAGGAATAATAATGTGTCTGTTTCTGAGACAATATCAGTTAGAGATGAGACTGCACCGTCTGTCTCCCACGGATCTTTCAAGATAAAATGAGGCTTCCAGGTCAGCCTGTAACTGCTGATGGGGATCTCTCTCTCTCTCTCACTTATTCACTTTCAGCTCTGTCTCTCGTGCTCCATAAAAACGTGGGATCCAGTTATTGGGTGTGATATGGACACACGAATAGAAAATGCACTATTGACACTCCCTCTCTAATGCTGTACATATGTTTGGGATACCATTATTTAGGATGATATGTATGCACTTTATTGTGTTACTAATACTGTCTCTGATGATACATAAGAATGTGTAATACAGTGTGATATGGACACACTGTTACGAATGGCCGGACTGATTCTCTCTCTCTCTGTGGTGCTGTATATGAAAAGGGGATAATGTTAGTGAGCATCATAGAATCATAGAAGGTTTAAGGCAGAGAAAGAGACCACTTGGCCCATCATCGTATGCGGCAGCCGAAAAACAGTGAACGTTAAGGAATGGCAGGGGGGCTTCAACCTCGAGAGTGCACCTCCTGTGCTATGTGGAAGCTCCTGGATGCTTCCCGTGTCCTGGAGAACCATTTGGCGGTCATCACCTCGTAGCAGATGTAATGTACAACAATACTCCGCTCTCGTTGATTGAAGTCTACGCCCCGGATCAATGCAGCGAGCATCTGACCGTCTTCCAGCATCTCCCACTGCTGCTGGTGACGTCCAGGCCGGTCATCCGAGGCAGTGACTTCAACGGCATCATCGATGCACCTGGATGATCCGGCAAAGACGACAGCAAACTGGATGCTATGTCCATATTCTTAATAGAAACAGTAAAAGATGCCAAACTGCACGACGTCTTCAGCAAACCTGCAGACAGAGCGCAGCATAGATACACATGGTCAAGAAAGGACGGGTCTGCCCATTCCAGGATTGACTTCCTATTGGTGTCCCGTGTTTTCACGGTCAGATTCAGCGACGTCAAGCCGGTGTTCTTCTCCAAGCATTGCCTTTTACTGGCTGACTTTCACTTACAGGATGACCAGCGGGTTGGCAGGGGGACATGGAAGCTCAATCCTACACTGCTAACCCCAGAGAATGTTGAGGAACTCAAAAGAGATTACAAAGGTTGGAGGACCGTGAAACCCCACCTTTGAGTCTCCAGTTCCCTGGTGGGAAGCGATCAAGGAGAACATCAAGAGGTTCTTTATCTTCAAAGGTGTTCAGAGGGTGAGAGAGAGAGACAGATGGAAATGTCACGACTCCAGAAAAGTATGCAAAATCTGCTCTGGCTTCAGTCGATGGGGGTCAAGGTCAAGGAGGACCTTCATGAGGTGAAGAGCCAGCAGGCCTCGCTCTTTGCCACGGAGGCCTACAAGATCATCTTCCAGTCCAGAGTCCGCTCCATTGAGCAGGATGAGATGTGCTCGTGTTACTTCTTCTAAAAGGTACACAGAGAGAGCTCTGTTATCAGCAGCCTGAAGGAAGAGGATGGCTCGGTAACGTCTTCGCAGTCCGACATACTAAGGACCAGCAAATCCTTTTATGTTGGGCTGTATGACGCGAAGCCCACAGACAGCAGAGCCTCCCAGTCCTTCCTGTCATCTATCACAGAGGTCTTAGATGACAGCAGGAGGGAGAGACTGGACAAACCGCTAATTCTGGATGAGCTGACTAAGGCCATCAAATCCTTCGAGATAAATAAAACTCCTGGAAGCGACGGCTTACCGGTTGAGTTGTATTTGGTCCTGTGGGACTGGGTCGGCCCGGACCTGCTGGAAGTATACGACAGTATGCTCCTAGCCGGCAGCATGTCAGAATCCATGAGGAAAGGCATCACCACCCTCATCAACAAGGGGAAGGGGGAGAGGGCAGAAATCAGAAATTGGCGGCCCATCTCACTGCTTAATGTCGACTATAAGATACTGTCAAAAGTCATAGCCAGTCGAGTCAAGTCTGCTCTGGAGTTGGTGATCCACCCTGATCAGACCTGTACTTTACCCACTCAGGGACACGATCACCCACATACGGGACAGTAGGGTGGACACCTGCCTCATCAGCCTGGACCAGGAGAAGGCTTTTGACAGGATATCGCACACCTGCATGATGGACGTCCTTTCCAAAATGGGGATTGGGGAGGGAATCTGCAATTGGATCAAACTGCTCTACACAAACATCAGTAGCACAGTCTCAATCAATGGGTGGGAATCGGAAAGTTTCCCGATCCAATCCGGAGTCAGACAGGGTTGTCCTCTCTCCCCTGTCTTGTTTATTTGCTGTATTGAACCCTTTGCTGAGTCTATCAGGAAGGATGCGAGCCTAAGAGGGGTGACAATCCCAGACAGTGGAGGCACTCAGGTTAAAACCTCCCTGGACATGGATGACGTCGCGGCCTTCTGCTCGAACCCGCTGTCTGTGCGCAGAGATGAGCATCTGCGACCAGTTCGCACTGGCCTTGGGAGCCAACGTTAACCACGGCAAGAGAGAGGCCATGTTCTTTGGGAACTGGGCTGACCGATCCTTTGTCCCCTTCACCGTCAGGTCAGACTACCTGAAGGTGCTGGGGATATGGCTCTGAAGGGCCGTGGCATGCACCAAAACCTGGAAGGAGCGAGTAGCCAGGGTCCAACACAAGCTGAGCATTTGGGAGCAGCAACTCTCTCCATTATGTGTAAGAACCTGGTCATCAGGTGCGAGGCGCTCACGTTGTTGCTGTAAGTGGCACAGGTCTGGCCCATACCCCATTCCTGCGCTGTGGCGATCACCCGAGTCATTTTCAGCTGCATCTCTGGATCCAAAATGGAGCGGGTCCAAAGGGATACGATGTTCAAACCTCTGGATAAGGGCGGGCATAATGTACCCAATATCACCCTCATCCTGATGACTACCTTCGTGTGCAGCTGCATCAAGCTGTGTGCAGATCCCCAATACGCCAACACCAAGTGTCACTACGTGCTGAGATTCTCTCTGTCTCCAGTGTTGTGAAGGAAGGGCCTGGTCGCATTGCCGTGGAACGCTCCATCTAGTTGGACTGTGCCGTACCACCAATCCTTCGTGGAACAGTTTCTGCAGAAAACACCTTTGACCACCAATCCATCAGGCAGTGGTCTGCACGGAATGTCCTCAAGGCCCAACGGGAAAAGGAGATGGTGGATCCTGTCGGATGGTTACCAGAGCAGACCGCCAAATCATTTGGCGGAATGCCTCATCACCAGAACTTTCAAACAAGCACCAAGGTGTAGCTTGGCTGGTGGTGAGAAGAGCCCTCCCCGTCAGATCCTTCCTGCACGCCCGAAGTCTCACCCCCTCCGCACAATGCCCTCGAAGTGGCTGTGGTGGGGATGACATGGTTGCCCAGCTTCTTCTGGAATGTTTCTTTGCAAAGCAGGTGTGGAAAGAGATGCATTGGTTTTTGTCGAGGTTCATCCCAAGCAGCACTGTAACACAGGAGCCTGTGCTCTGCGGGCTGTTCCCAGGGACACACACCGAGATAACCACAACTGCTGCTGGAGGACTATCAATTCGGTGAAAGACACTCTTTGGTCTGCCCAAAACTTGCTGGTCTTCCAGCACAAAGAGTTGTCCAATGTTGCAGACTGGCACACTCCAAGGTCCAGGACTACGTGTTGAGGGACGCACTAAAGCTTGGGGTAGCCACAGAAAAGGCTCAATGGGGAAAGACCACCATGTAAGCTCCCCCCACCAAGCTGAACTGAGGGGCTGGATCCATGGAAAACCCCTCAAACTGCAGCGGGAAAATTTTCGTTTGCCATAAAATGTATATGGCATGAAAAATGAAATGGAAGGGTTGTGAGGCAACTCACTCCTGTATTGAATGAAACTGACCTCCTTTGCACTGTTTGTATTTTTTGACTTGGTGCTGTTTGGAACTGTTTTGTAATGTATTTTTTACAGATCTTTATGAATAAAGTATATTTTGGAAATAAAAAAAACATTTGTGCAAGTAAGTGTTGTCAATTGCGGCTGCTTGAGCTCTGGGTTTGGAACTTGAGCAGCAGCTGGAGACACTGCTGTGCATTCATGAGGAGAGTTACATGGAAAGCATGTTCTTAGATGTGGTCACCCCACAGCTTAAGAGTACGCAGGGAGAGAGGGAATGGGTGACCACAAGGCAGTCAAAAAGAATCAGGCAGGAAGTGCAGGACATCCCGAGTGCATCTCACTCTCCAACAGGTATTCACTTCTGAATACGGAGGACAGTGATGCTTCACCAGGGGAGTGCAGCCAGATCCAAGTCCATGGCACCATGGGTGACTCAGCTGCAAAGGTGGAGACATGGAAGATTGGAAAAGCCATAGTGATAGATGATTCAATAGTGAAGGGAACAATCAGCTGTTTCTGTGGCCACAGACGTGAATCCAGGAATGGTGTGTTGCCTCCCTGGTGCCAGGGTCAAGGATGTCATTGAGCAGTTACAGAGCATCCTGAAGGGTGAGGGTGAACAGCCATCCTTTGTGGTCCACATCGGAACCAACAACATAGGTAGAAATAAGGATGTTGTCCTGCAGTCAGAATTTATGAAGCTAGGTAAGAAATTAGCAAGCAGGGCATCAAAAGTAGTAATCTCCGGATTATTCCCAGTGCCACGCGCAAGTGAGTACAGGAATAAAAGGATAAGACAGATGAACGTGTGTCTGGAAAGATGGTGCAGGAGGGAGGGCTTTAGATTCTTGGGACAGGTCCCACGGATTGCAGTTGAACAGAGCCTGGACAGAGTTCCTTGCGGGACATTTTGCTAGTGCTGTTGGCGAGGGTTTAAACTCATTTAGCAGGGGGATGGGAACCGGAAGGTAGAGTCAGATGGGACAAAATCAGAAATGAAAATGGAAGGCAGAAAATTAATGGATGAGTCTGGAAGAAAGAGGAAACAAAGGTTAGAAAATTTAAAAAAGAGTTTGGCAGTGCTCAAGCATATCTATTTCAATGCAAGGAGTATAGAAAATAAAGCAGATGAGCTGAGGGCACAAATAGACATGTGGCAGTATGATATCACAGCTATTACAGAAACATGGCTTAAGGAGGGACAGGAATAGCAGCTCAACATTCCTGGTTACAGGGTTTTCAGATGTGATAGGGAGGGGGGATAAGAAAGGAGGGGGGTGGCAGTTTTGCTCAAAGTAACTATTACAGCTGTGAAGACAGATGATATGTTGGAAGGTTTATCAAATGAGGCCGTATAGATTGAGCTGAGGAACAAAAAAGGGGCAATCACACTGCTGAGAGTGTGCTATAGACCCCCAAACAGGAGATAGAAGAGCAGATATGTAGGCAAATCTCTGAGAATTGCAAGAACAATAGGGCAGTAATAGTAGGGGATTTTAACCACCCCAACATGAACTGGGATACTTTTAGTGTGAAAGAAATTGAGGGAGCAGAAGTCTTGAGGTGCATTCAGGAGAACTTATTTAGCCAATATGCAGCAAGTCCAACAAGAGAGGGTGCAGTTTTAGATGTACTTTTAGGAAATGAAGATAGGCAGGTGGAAGGAGTGGCAGTGGGAGAGCATTTTGGTGGTAGTGATCATAATTCAGTCAGTTTTAACATAATTATGGAAAGGACAAGGATAGAACAGGAGTTAAAGTTCTCAGTTGGGGCAAGGACAACTTTACTAAGCTGAGGAGTGAATTAGCAAAAGTGGACTGGAAACAACTACTTGAAGGTAAATCAATGTCAGAGCAGTGGGAAGCACTCAAAGGGGAGATTCCAGGGGTTCAGAGTCAATATGTTCCCACAAAGAAAAAGGGTGGGATGGCCAAATCTAGAGCCCCATGGATTTTATAAGGTAGAATGATAAAACAGTAACGGAAAGCTTATGCCCGACTCAGAGAACTCAATACTGCTGAAAGCCGAGAGGTGTATAGAATGTGGAGGGGGGATATCAACATTGAAATTAGGAAAGCAAAGAGAGGGCATGAAAGAATATTGGCAATCAAAATCAAGGTTCGCGCAAAGATGTTTTATCAATACATTAACAGAAAAAGGATAACTATGGAAAGAGTAGGGCCCATAAAAGATCATGAAGGTAACCTATGTGTAGGGGCAGAAGATGTTGGCACTGTTCTGAATAAATACTTTGCATCTGTCTTCACAAAAGAGGGTGATGATGCAGATATTGGAGTTAAGGAAGAAGGGTATGAAGTATTGGATGTGATCAATAGAGGGAGAGAGGACATATTAGTGACAGGACATACAAATAGCATATTTGTAAGTTGATAAATCACTAGGGATGGATGAAATGTACCCCACGCTGATAAAAGAAGCAAGAGAGGAAACAGCGGAAGGTTTGACCATCGTTTTCCAGACCTCACTGGATACAGGTGTGATGCTGGAGGATTGGAAGACTGCAAACATTGTACCTCTGTTTAAAAAGGGAGTGAGGGATAGACCGAATAATTACAGGACAGTCAGTCTAACCTCAGTAGTCGGCAAATTATTGGAATCTATTCTGAGTGACAGGATAAAATGTCACTTAGAAATGCACAGATTAATCAAGGAGAGTCAGCATGGATTTGTTCAGGGAAGATCTTGTCTGACCAACTTGATTGAAATTTTGATTGGCTGTGTGGTAAATAGCAAGGAGGATAGCTGTTGGCTGCAGGAAGATCTTCATGGTCTGGTCAGATGCACAGAAAAATGACAAATGGAACTCAATCCAGAGAAGTGTGAGGTGATGCATTTGGGGAGGTCAAACAAGGCAAAGGAATACACGATTAAGAGGAAAATGTTGAGAGGTGTAGAGAAAGTGAGGTACCTTGGAGTAAATGTCCACAGATCCCTGAAGGTAGCAGGACAGGTCGATAAGGTGGTAAGAAGACAATATGGAATCCATTCCTTTATTAGCTGAGGTATAGAATATAAGAGCAGGGAGGTTATGCTGGAACTGTATAAATCATTAGTCAGGCCACAACTTGAGTACTGTGTGCAGTTCTGTTCACCTCATTACAGAAAGGATGTAATTGCACTAGAGAGGGTACAGAGGAGATTTACGAGGATGTTGCCGGGACTGGAAAAATGCAGCTTTGAGGAAAGATTGGATAGGCTGGGGCTATTCTCCTTGGCACAGAGAAGGCTGAGGGGAGATCTGACTGGCATGTACAAAATTTGTGGAGTCTGGATAGAATTTAAGTGAAGGGCCTGTTTACCTTAGCAAAGAGATCAGTGACTAGGGGAATAGATTCAAAGAGATTGGCAGAAAGACCACAGGGGAGATGAGGAAAATACTTTTTAGCCAGAGGGTGGTGGGGGTCTGGTGGAATTGATACTGTATTTTAGTTTGATATTGCATCACTTTTTAGAATGGTATGTAATGTTTATATCTATCTACACTGATGGAATTGATTCTGTCTCTTTCAATTTCACAGTGTGGGCGAGGTCTGAACTGGTATTTAATTTGTGTCTCAGCTTACAATATCTTTCAGCACCTTTGAAACATTCACTGCAATGAATGTTGGACTTGTATGTAACCTGTACCTCAGGGTACACCATGGAGATGTTTAAACATCCTTTATAATGAATGGGTGTGAGCTTTGGGTATGATATTTAATTTAAATCTCAGGGTACATCACTAGGTTAGATTCTGTGCCATTCAATCAGTAGCGTGTGCCAATTCTATCTGATATTTAATTGCAAGCTCAGTCTGCATTATATTAGACAGGCAGAGAGACTTGGGCGTACAGGTCCACAGGTCAGTAAAAGTGGCAACGCAGGTGGATAAGGTAGTCAAGAACGCATGTGGCATGCTTTCCTTCATCGGTCGGGGCAAAGAGTATAAAAATAGGCAAGTCATGCTGCAGCTGTACAGAAATTCAGTTCGGCCACACTTAGAATATTGCATGCAATTCTGGTCGCGACACAACCAGAAGGACGTGGAGGCTTTGGAGAGGGTACAGAAGAGGTTTACCAGGATGTTGCCTGGTCTGGAGGGCATTAGCTATGAGGAGAGGTTGGATAAACTCGGATTGTTTTCACTGGAACGACGGAGGTGGAGGGCCGACATGATAGAGGTTGACAAAGTTATGAGCGGCATGGACAGAGTGGATAGTCAGAATCTTTCTCCCTGGGTGGAAGAGTCAGTTACTAGGGGACATAGGTTTAAAGTGCGAGGGGCAAAGTTTAGAGGGATGTGCGAGGCAAGTTCTTTACACAGAGGGTGGTGAGTGCCTGGAACCTGCAGCCGGGGGAAGTGGTGGAAGCAGGTACGATAGCGACGTTTAAGAGGCATCTTGACAAATACATGAATAGGATGGGAATAGAGGGATACGGACCCCGGACGTGCAGAAAGTTTTAGTTTAGGCAGGCATCAAGATCGGCGCAGGCTTGGAGGGCCGAATGGCCTGTTCCCGTGCTGTACTGTTCTTTGTTCTTTGTTAGATTGACACATTGCATTTCAATCTGCTAGTGGGTGTGATTTTGACGTGGGATTGAAGTATCTGACTGTCAGTGGGACTCAATCGGGGTGAAATGGAAAAAAACTTCTTTCTCTCCTGCTTTGTTTGGTTGTTGGATTGAAAAAGTGTCTCTGGAACTTGGGATCAATGTGAGCCTAACTATTTCTGCAGTCTGAGACCAGGGAACTGATGCACTATCTGCACTCTGAGTGATAATGTACCTACTGTGTGTGAGTGGAGCTGGCTGCACTGTTCCTTGTGCCTCGAGTGCAGCAACCATCACATTCATCACAATATCTTCAAGTATTTGCCTGTATGAAGAAAAAAATATATCTGATAACTCAAGAACAGATGCGGTGCATAATATCAAAGAGGTCAATTTAATTTCTCAATCAATAATCGTTAAGAACATCCACAAATGAAAACCGGTGTCATTATCTGCCTCCACTGAAGTACTGAAGCTCCCAGCTCCTGCATCGCAAGTGTTCTGGGCAGATCCATCCAGACAAAACACTGCACTGGGATCGTCCCAACTGCTCTCTGCTCGACATATATTTCCAGCCATCCTGCTTCATATGCAAAAAATTTTTTTAAATGAAGCTCGATATGTATATCCCTCGATTCCTTTCTCCACATACAATTGTTCATTTGTTCCACCTCCCCTTCAGTGCATCGATACTATTCACCCCAACATCTCCCTGTGATAACAAATTCCAGATTCGAACCATTCACTGCGTAAATACATTTTTCATGAATTCCTCATTGGTTTTATGAATGACGATTTTATATTTTGGCTCTTGTTTCAGACGCCACCACAAGTGGAAGCATGTCTCCATGTATTCTAAAAAAGCCCTTCACTATTTCCTCACTTTTTTCATTTGTTTGTGGAATGTAGGCATTAGTGGCTATGCTAGCATTTATTGCCCAATCCAAATTGCCCTTGACAAAGTGGTGGTGAGCTGCCTTCTTGAGCCGCTGCAGTTCCTGAGATGTAGGAACACCAACAGTGCTGTTTGGAAGGGAGTTCCAGGATTTTTACCCAGCGACAATGAAGGAATGGCGATATAGTTCCAAGTCAGGATGTTGTGTGGCTTGGAGGGGAATTTGCAAGTGGTAGTGTTCCCTTGCAACTGCTGCCCTTGTCCTCCTCAGTAGTAGAAATTCCAGGTTTGGAAGGTACTGTCAAAGGAGCTATTGTGTGTTGCTGCTGTGCACCTTGTAGATGGTACGCACTGCTGCCACTGTGCATCAGTGGTGAATGGGGTGATTGTTGAAGGTGGTGCTTGGGGGCAATCAAGCAAGCTACTTGAGTGTTGTTGGAGCTGCACTCATCCAGGCAAGTGGAGAGTATTCCATCATACTCCTGACTTGTGTCTTGTGAATGGTGGATAGGTTTGGGGAGACAGGAGGTAAGTTACTCACCACAGAGTTCCTAGCCTCTGACCTGCTCTTGTAGCCACGGCATTTATGTGGCTGGTCCAATTCAGTTTATGGTCAATGGTAACCCCCCCCCCTCCCCCAATGTTGATGGTGGGGGATTCAGTGATGGTAATGCCATTGAACATCAAGAGGAGATGATTAGATTCTCTCTTGTTTGAGATGGTCATTGCCTGGCACTTATCTGACGCGAATGTTACTTGCCACTTATCAGCCCAAGCCTGGATGTTGTCCAGGTTTTGCTGCATCTGGGCACGGGCTGCTTCAGTAGCTGAAGAGTCATGAATGGTGCTGAACATTGCGCAATCATCAGTGAACATCCCCACTTTCGGCCTTGTGATGGAGGGAAGGTCATTGATGAAGCAGCTGAAGATGGTTGGGCCTAGAACACGAGCCTAAGGAATTCCAGCTGTAATGTCCTGAGACTGAGATGATTGACCTGAACAACCACAGCCATCTTCCTTCGTGCGAGGTATGACTCCAACCAGCAGAGAGTTTTGCCATGATTCCCATTTACACTAGTTTTGCTAGGGCTCCTTGGTGCCATTAATGGTCAAAGGTTGCCTTGATGTCAAGGGCAGTCACTCTCACCTCACAATGCAATGTTTCTTTAACTCTAAAATAAAAGCAAAATTCTGCAGATTCTGGTAATATGAAATTTAAAAAAACAAAACTGCTCAAAATACTCAACAGTTCAGGCAGCATATGTGGAGAGAGAAACAGAATTAACATTTCAGGTCTGAGTCCTTTCATCTTACAATATGTTTTATGTCTTGGTATGTAATGGTCAGGTTCATTCAGTTTGCAGTAATGGAATGAATACTGTGTCTTCCACTCTGACTATTTGTGAGATTTGTGGAGTGGTGTGTAACATGGAGCTCAGTCTGCAGTCTGGGTACATTATTGAGATTAATTCTGTATTTTACAATCAGGTACTGTTTGTCTGTTCCATCTGACATTGAATTTGTAGTTCAGGCTGCTGTCTTGTGAGAGTGACACAGTGCCTTGCAATCTGATAGTGGGTGTGATTTTGGACTGGGATTGATGTATCTACCTGTCAGTGGGACTGAGTTGTGGTGAAATGGAAACAAGTTCAATCTTTCCTGCTCTGTGTGACTGTTGCATTGACTGTTGGTCTCTGGAACTTGGGATCAGTGCCAGTCTGACTACTTCTGCTGGCGGTGATTGTGGAATTGATGTCTCTGCTCTCTGTGAGTGACACTGTACTTACTGTGTGTGAGGAGCTGGCTGCACTTCCTCTTGTGTCGAGGAATCACGACATTTATTCTGCTTCCATCAAGTATTTGCCTGTAGAAAGGAAATGTATTTATTATCATTCAGGAAGAGATGTGGTAGAAGATACAAAAGTGACCAAAACAATTTTTCAATTAATAATCATTATGAACAATCACAAAGGAAACCCAGCAATGCAAACAGAGTCACTGTCTGATTCCACTGCAGTCCTGCAGCCCCCAGCTACTGCATACCAGGGGCTTTGGCCATTTTACAACAATTAAATGACATCCAGAAACAATCCACTGGGCCATGAATCGGACTGACCGACGGAACAGGGACTTTTACACAGGTCAGATTTCCAGTTCCCGCTCCCATGGTCTAACCGTTCAAGCGAAACCAAACAGCCACTGTTTAAAATGTGTCCTTTACATTTCTCACCTGGTGCCTATAATAGATTCTCTTTGTTTAAATCCCCACATCCTGACTGTCCGCTTCTGTTTCCACACTTCACTGTCCAATCACAAGAAACTGTGGGATGAGGCTGAATCGCTCTCTTTGCGCTGGCACGGACATGATGGGCCGAATGGACTCATTCTGTGTCGGAAATTTTCCATGTTTCTGTTTGCGGAATTGTTGCAGAAATCTGCGCCTGCGCTCCCCTCCCCCAGCACTGCCTGTGAGCGCAAGGAGATGGTTTATAACAGCCGCGAATGGAGAGATCCCAGTCCCAGTGGAAGGGAGCAAACAGCAGCCTCCTTCCAGCAGCACATCGCTTTGGGAGCGTGTCCGCAGATGGACTCAGAGATCAGCATCTAGTCCGGGGCAAGTTCAGGGGCAGGCGGGGGCTGTTTGTGAGAGGCGGAGTGGAGCGGGAACTGGTCCCGGAACATGGAGTGAGTGGGGGAAGGGAGAGGCCATTCTCGGGTTGTGTGTGGACAAGGGGATGGAGACAGAATGGGAAGAACCTGTTACTGCAGTGCAGTCAAACAATGATAATATTTGTATGGCTGGGCTTCCTTTGTGGGCGTTTATAATTATTATGAGAGATTAAACTCATTAAAATCTTGCATCTTCTACCTCACCAGTATTTGAATTATAAACATTCTTTTGTTCAAACAGGCAAATAATTGAATGAACCAAAATAAATATGATGTTTCCTCCACCAAGTTACATGGAAGAGTGTCACCAGCTCCTTCTCACACACAGTCCGTACATTATCACTCACAGAGCGCAGAGACACAGACAGGTCATCAGTTCCACAGTCTCAGACAGCAGAAACAGATCCAGAGACACATTTTCAATCCATCAATCAAATGGAGCAGGAGAGACGCACGTTGTTTTCATGTCACCCCAACTCAGTACCACTGACAGGTATATACACAAATCCCAGTCCAAATTCTCACCCACTATCAAATTATCAGTGTGTCAATCTCACAATAGAGCAACCTCAGCTACAAATTAAATACACATAGAACTGACACATGGTTGCTGTTTCAAAGTTACAGAAATAATCTCAATGAAGTGCTCCGAGATTCAAGTTAAATACCAGCCTAATATTTACACGGGTTTTGACTTTATTATCAGTATTAATTCCCACAATGTGTCCAGACATATACATTAGATACAAATCTCAAGTGCATCATCAGATTGCAGAGGTACAAACTCAGATTCCACTTTAAAACTCATCCGGATTGTGAAACTAAAAGATACAATATAAATTTGATTATTATAGTTTGAGCTATAAATTACGTACCAGTCCTAAAACCTCATATAGTGTCAGATGGAAGATACTGTACAATTCCAGACTGAGCTCATTTAACATGCAAGTCCAAGATTCTCACTCAGAGTTGGACTGAATGGCACTGATCAAATTGATGAGTACAGCCTGACTTACACTTGCACATCGATCCTGTATCAGATTGTAGGATACATTATATTTCACTATTGTGTTCACAGTGACAGATACTATTTAATACCAGGCAAAACCTCAAACAGGATTTATGTATCTATCTATCTGCTTAAAACCTACCACATCAGTGGCCTGTTGCGGTGCTGAATTTTTATGTAGAATAAATCCAGACTTGCACCAGTCCCAGTGACGGAAGGTTATGTAATGAATCTCACACTCTCACAGAGTACCAGACACTGACAGTTAGAGAGTGATTTTGAAACCCATGCTAGGTGCCAAATGCTGAAAGGTATAGGTTGATTACTGCACTCACTGACAGTACCTCAGCCTGAGTCATCTAAAGCAACCTAACACACAAATAGTAGCACTGAGAGATTGAGAAAGAGTCCAAAACTCAGAGTAACAGACACTGATAGACACAATCTGAAAACTGCATGCACATGGATACAGTATTGGCTAACTCACAAGAAACAGAGTGGGGATAATTGGGGAATTTTCAAATTGGCAAACTGTAACTAATGGAGTGCCACAGAGATCAGTGCTGGTGCCTCAATCTTTATGGTCTTTATTAATAACTTGCATGAAGGGACCGAGTGTAAATCCAAATTTATGGATGGTACAACGATAGGTAGGAAAGCAAGTTGTGAGAAGGACACAAAGTGTCTGCAAAGAGATATAGATAGGTTAAATCAGTGGGAAAAAGTTTGGCAGATGGAGTATAATGTGGGAAAATGTAAGATTGTCTACTTTGGCAGGAAGAATAGAAAAACAGAATATTACTTACATAGAGAGAGACTGCAGAATGCTGCTGTACCAAGGAATCTGTGTGTCCAGGTACATGAATTACAAAAAAGTTCGCATGCAGCTATAGCAAGTAATTAGGAAGGCAACTGGAATGTTGGCATTTTTAGAGAGGGGAATGGAGTTTAAAAGTAGGGAAGATTTGCTGTAACTGTACAGGGCATTAGTGACATCCCAACTAAAGTAGTCCACACAGTTGTGGTCTCCTTACTTAAGGAGGGATATACTTGCATTGGAATCAGTTCAGAGAAGGTTCACTCGGCTGATACTTGGGAAGTTGGATTGTCTTAGGAGAAACAGTTGAGCAGGTTGGGCCCATACTCACTGGAGTTTAGAAGATTGAGAAGAGATCTTATTGAAACCTATAAGATTCTCAGTGGGCTGGACAGGTAGATGCTGAGAGGATGTTTCTCCTTGTGGGGGAATGTAGAATTAGGGGCCACAGTTTCAAGATAAGTGGCCTCCCATTCAAGAAGGAGATGAGGAGGAATTTCTTCGCTCAGAGGGTTGTTCATCTTTGGAATTCTGTTCTCCAGAGGACTGTGGAGGCTGGGTCATTGAATATATTCAAGGCTGTGATGGACAGATTTTTGATCTACAAGGGAGTCAATGGTCATGGGCGCAGGCAGGAAAGTGGAGTTAAGGCCACAATCAGAACAACCCCGATCTTATTGAATGGCAGAGCAGGCTCGATGGGCCAAATGGCCATCTCCTGCTCTTATTTTGTATCTTTTTATCTTCTTAAACACACACACACACACACTCAACCAGTGTGTGGCAGTGGATCTAGAATTAATCCCACTTTCGTACAAAATACCAAAGACTGAAAGGTACAGAATAAATCCCACAGATACGTACAGTATGACTGACAGGTACAGAATGAATCCCATGCTCACACACAGCACCAGGGATTGAAAGATACATGTGATTCCCACCCTCACAGAACAATATCAGACTGAGTTACAGAATGATTTCCACATTCACATCGAGCACCACTGACTGCTAATTAATTCATCCCACAATCACACACACTAACAGAGGCCGACAGATACAGAATGTATTGCACACTTTCACAAAGTTCCAGTGAGTGACAGGTACATCATCTCTATGGTATCAATTTGTTTTTTTCATGAAGAGTCTGGAACTTTCCAATTGCCTTTGTGATCTCTGTTTTAACCCCATGGATTCTGGGTGATTCACTTTCACTGTTGGGATCTTTGTGTCTCTACTTAATGCCCTGTAAATTAATTACTGATCACTGACCCCATGTGCGCGTTCATTTTCGCTATTGTACTATTTCGTCAATAAGCTGACAGATCAGTTCTCAGTCACTTGTTTCCCTTGTTCAAGCTCGGCCTCAATAATAAGTACATTTACTAGAAACCCCGCTGTTGTAGGAAACCTCAGTCTCTCATTTCAACTCCTGACAGTAAAAATCTTCTCTCCGCTTTTGTCTCCCACAAATAGGTTCAATCTAGAATCAGTGATGCGGTATCTTCACAAAGATTGACCTGAAATGTGTCCGCTTCCAGAATGCTGTGAGAGACTTTCTGCCGCCGCTTATAGACTGTTTCAAAAAGGACGGAGAATAGTCCGAGATCAAAGCGCACATGGGCTCAGTGATCAGTAATTAATTTACGCCGCTTTATTAAGTAGAGACACAAAGATCTCACAGGCAGTGAAACTGAATCACCCAGAATCCATGGGGTTAAAAGAGATCAGAAAGGCAATTAGAAAGTTCCAGACTCTCCGTATAAAAAAACAAAACAAATTAAAACCAGAGATGATGATGTAGCTTTTTCAGAGAGATTGTGGGTGGCTCTTAAAAGAGCCGTTGTGTTTGGGATGTTTTTCAGTCCATTGTGTCGTTTTACTTGGAGCTGGTGTACTTGGTCACCGCCTTTGTCCCTTCCGACACGGCGTCTTTGGCCAGCTCCCCGGGCAGCAGCAGGCGCACGGCGGTCTGGATCTCCCGGGAGCTGATGGTTCTGCGCTTGTTGTAATGGGCCAGGCGGGAAGCCTCACCCGCGATGCGCCCGAAAATATCGTTCACAAACGAGTTCATGATGCTCATGGCCTTGGAGGAGATGCCGGTGTCGGGGTGAACCTGCTTCATCACTTTGTAGATGTAGATGGAGTAACTCTCCTTCCTCGACTTTCTCCGCCACTTACCGCCCTTTGCTGATGGTTTACTCACAGTTTTCTTGGCGCCCTTCTTAGCAGCTGCTTTCTTCTTCTCCTCAACCATCTTCAGATTCAATTTCAGACAGAGAAATAAACCAAACCCCTTCCGAGTGCGGATTAAATAGACAATCCCACAGCACTATGCTAATGAGGGATGGGGGAAAGTAAAGATTGTGATTGGGAGTGATGTCACAATGATTTTATATTGTCATACTATAATTGGTGTCCTTCACCATCCAATCACATTCAAACTTTGCAGCCAATCACAAACATTCGTACTGCAATCAGGAAGTCTGTTTCACAAAGACTCTCTCCAGCTGCAGTTTACATTGAAAGAGCCGCTCCTTGTGTCAAGGTCTCTGGAAATGTTCTGCATGTTGTTGAGAGGACGCTTATTGATGATTCTGTGCCGTTGTGAGTGTGCAATTAATTCCATTTCTTTTATTCTCTGCTCCTGTGTTTGAGTGTGTTCTGTCATTCAGCAGTTCTCAGTCTCTGGTGCTGTGTGGATTTATTCCGTATTTATTTATTTCGAGAATATCGCACTGAAACATGCCCTTCGGGCCACCGAGTCTGTGCCGACCAACAATCACCCATTTATACTAGCCCTGCAGTAATCCCAACCTACACTAGGGGCAATTTACAATGACCAAATTACTTATCAACCTGCAAGTCTTTGGCGGTAGGAGGAAACCGGAGCACCCGGCGAAAACCCACGCGGTCACAGGGAGAACTTGCAAACTCCGCACAGGCAGTACCCAGAATCGAACCCGGGTCCCTGGAGCTGTGAGGCTGCAGTGCTAACCACTGCACCACTGTATCTGTCAGACTCTGGTACTGTGTTTGAGTATGACATCCATTCTGTATCTGTCAGTCTCTGTTGCTGTGATTGAGTGTGAGGAGTTGAGGCAGAGTGTTGCGGCGAGGAAGATGGAAAAGAGCGTTGGTGCGATGACACAGACTTAGTTGACCCCAGTTTGCATTGGGATTGGGTCAGTGGTAGGTCCGTTGGGAAGGATTACAGCTTGCATGTCATCATGCAGTCGTTGGAGGTTGGTGACGAATTTTTCCGGCAGCCAAATTTGAGGAAGACGTTCCATAATCCCTCCTGGTTGGTAGAGTCGAAGGCCTTTGTCAGGTCAGAGAAGACCAGGTAGAAAGGTTGCTGCTGCTCCCTACATTTTCTTGGAGTTGTCTTGCTGTGAAGATCATGTCCACTGTGTCCCTTGATGGACAGAATCCACATTGTGATTCCAGTAGGAGATCTTCAGCCACGGGGAAGAGACAGTTGAGAAGGACTCTTGTGATGACCTTCCCTGTAGTGAACAGCTGGGATACCCCTCTGTCATTACCACAGTTGGTCTTGTCACCATTTTTGGTGGTGATCACAATGACAGCATCTCAGAGATCCCTGGCATGCTCTTGTCCTTCCAGCTGAGGGAAATGAGACCATGTATTTGTGTTAAGTGTTCTTCTCTGTCGTATTTTAGATTTTCAGAGGGAATTCCATCTATGCCGGTGGCCTTCATTTTTTTTTTACCTGTTAGATTGCCTTTTCAATTTCTGTTGGGCTGGGATTGTGCTGACGTCATGGTGGGTAACATGCTGTGGAATGTGGCACTTGCATCAAGGACTGAGTTGCGATTGAGAAGATCTTCAAAGTGCTACTTCCAACGAGTGCTGACTGCCTCTCTGACCTTGATCAGTGTCACTCCATTCTTTACTCTCAGTAGGGTAGATCCTTGGTAATTTGGGCCATAAATGGTCTTGACGGTGCTGAAGAATCCACACATGTCGTGGCTGTCAGCAAGTTGCTGTATTTCCTGCACTCTTTCAGCCCATCAGCTGTTCTTTAGTTCCTGTAAGCAGATCTACTCTACAGGACGAGTGGGAAACTATTGAAACTACATTGCCTGCAGTCCTGAAGCAAGGCCACTCCAACATCTGTCATCGAGCTGCAGTATGCTGACAATGCTTGCATATGCACACACTCAGAGGCCAAGCTTCAAACCCTCATCGATGCATTCATGGAGGCGTATGAAAGAATTGGCTTGAAGCAAAACCTCCGGAAAGCTAAGGTCCTCTGCCAGCCTGCTCCCCGACACTGCCCCCGACTATTAAGATCCACGGCGAATCACTGGACAATGTGGATCACTGCTCATACCTTGGGAACCTCCTGTCACCAAGGGCAGATATCGACAATGACACTCAGGATCGCTTCCAGAAGGCCATGTGGCCCATAAATCCTGCTCTGCCATTCAATAAGATCATGCCTGTTCTGATTGAGGCCTTAATTCCACTTTCCTGCCTGTGCCCATTGACCAATGACTCCCTTGTACATCAAAAAATCTGTCTATCACAGCCTTGAATATATTCAATGACCCAGCCTCCACAGTCCTCTGGAGAACAGAATTCCAAAGATGAGCAACCCTCTGACAGAAGAAATTCCTCCTCATCTCTTTCTTGAATGGGAGACCACTTATCTTGAAACTGTGGCCCATAATTCTACATTCCCCCACAAGGAGAAACATCTTCCCAGCATCTACCTGTCCAGCCCACTGAGAATCTTATAGGTTTCAATAAGATCACCTCTCAATCTTCTAAACTCCAGTGAGCAGAGGCCCAATCTGCTCAACTTATTCTCACAAGTCAACCCTTCATCCCAGGAATCAGCCTAGTGAACATTCTTTCAACTGATTCCAATACAAGTATATCCCTCCTTAAGTAAGGAGACCAAAGCTGTATGGAGTACTTTAGTTGGGATGCCATTAATGCCCTGTACAGTTACAGCAAAACTTCCCTACTTTTATACTCCATTCCCCTTGCTAAAAAATTCCAACATTCCATTTGCATTCCTAATTACTTGCAATACCTTCATGCTAACTCTTCTGTAATTCATGTACCTGGCACCCAGATCCCTCAGTACAGCAGCATTCTGCAGTCTGTCTCGATGTAAGTAATATTCTATTTTTCTATTCTTCCTGCCAAAGTAGACAATCTCACATTTTCCTATATTATACTCCATCTGCCAAACTTTTGCCCACTGACTTAACCTATCTATATCTCTTTGCAGACACTTTATGTTCTCCTCACGACTTTCTTTCCTACCTATCTTTGTACCACCCATAAATTTGGCAACAGTACACTCAGTGCCTTCATGCAATTATTAATATAGACCATAAATAGTTGAGGCACCAGCACTGATCCCTGTGACATTCCATTAGTTACAGTTTTCCAATCTGAAAATGCCCCATTTGTCCCCACTCTCTGTTTCCTGTGAGTTAGCCAATCTTATATCCATGTGTGTGTAGTTTTCAGTTTGTATCTATCAGTGTCTGGTACTCTATGTGAGTTTTGGACTCTTTCTTACTCTCTCACTGCTATTTTTTGTGTGTTAGGTTGCTTTAGATGACTCAGGCTGAAGTACTGTGAGTGAGTGCAGTAATCAACCTATATCTTTCAGCATCTGGCACTGAGCATGTGTTTCAGCATCACTATCTATCTGTCAGTATCTGGTACTCTGTGTGAGTGTGGGATTCATTATATAATCTTCCGTCCCTGGGACTGATGGCAAGTCTGGATTTATTCTCCATAAAATGTCAGCACAGCAACAGGCCACTGATGTGGTAGGTTTTAAGCAGACAATATATTTGAGGTTTTGCTTAGTATTAAATATCTGTCACTGTGAACACAATAGTGAAAGATAATGTATCCTACAATCTGATACAGGATTGGTGTGCAAGTGTAACTCAGGCTGTACTAATCAATTTGATCAGTGCCATTCAGTCTGAGTGAGTATCTTGGACTTGCATGTAAAATGAGCTCAGTCTGGAATTGTACAGTATCTTCCATCTGACACTATGAGGTTTCAGGACTGCTATGTAATTTAGAGCTCAGACTATCCTGATCAAATTTAAAATGTATCTTTTAGTTTCACAATCTGGATGAGTTTTAAACTGGAATCTGAGTTTGGATCTCAGGTTATACGATATTTCAGAATCTCTCAATCTGATTATGGACTTGAGTCTAATGTTTATGTCTGGAAACATGATGGGAATTAATACTGATAATAAACTCATAACCTGTGTAAATATTGGGCTGGTATTTAACTTAAATCTCAGAGTACATTATTGAGGTTAATTCTGCAACTTTGAAACAGGAACCACGTGTCAGTTCTCTGTGTGTTTAATTTGTAGCTGAGGTTGCACTATTGTGGGATTGACACACTGATAATTTGATTGTGGGTGAGATGTTGGACTGGGATTTATGTATCTACCTGTCAGTGGTAATGAGTTGGGGTGACATAGAAACAACGTCTGTCTTTCCTGCTCTATTTGATTGATGGATTGAAAATGTGTCTCTGGAACTATTTCTGCTGTCTGAGACTGTGGAACTGATGACCTGTCTGTGTCTCTGCGCTCTGTGAGTGATAATGTACGTATTGTGTGTGAGAAGGATCTGGTGGCACTCTTCCTTGTAACTTGGGTGGAGGAAATAGCCCATTTATTCTGGTTCATTCAATCATTTGCCTGTTTGAACAAAAGTATGTTTGTAACTAAAATACAGGTGAGATCAAAGATATAGAGTTTTAATGAATTTAATCTCTCAAATAAAAATCATTATGGATACCCGCAAAAGAACCACCGCAACACAAATATTGTCACTGTTTCACTCCACGACAATAAGTTTCTTCCCATTCTGTCTCCATCCCCTTGTCCACACACAACCGGAGAATGGCCTCTCCACTCACTCCATGTTCCGAGACCAGTTTCAGATCCACTCCGCCTCCTACAAACAGCCCCCGCCTGCCCCTGAACTTGCCCCGGACTCGATGCTGATCTCTGAGTCTATCTGCGGACATGCTCCCAAAGCGATGTCCTGCTGGAAGGAGGCTGCTGTTTGCTCCCTTCCCCCGGGACCGGGATCTCTCCATTCGCGGCTGTTTTAAACCATCTTCTTCCGCTCACAGTCAGTGCTGGGGGAGGGGAGCGCAGGCCCAGATTTCTGCAGCACTTCAGCCAGAAACTTGGAAAACTTCCGGCACAGAATGAGTCCATTCGGCCCATCATGTCCGCGCTAGCGGAATGAGAGGGATATAGCCTGTTCCCACAGTTTGTTGTTATTGGACAATGAAGTGTGGAAACAGAAGCGGACAGTCAGGATGTGGGGAGTTACACAAAGAGGTCTACTATTATCGGCACCAGGTGAGAAGTGTGAAGGACACATTTTAAACAGCGGCTGTTTGGTTTTATTTGAACGGTTAGACCATGGGAGCGGGAACAGGAAATCTGACCTGTGTAAAAGTCCCTGTTCCGTCGGTCAGTCCCATTCATGGCCCAGTGGATTGTTTCTGGATGTTATTTAATTGTTGTAAAATGGCCAAAGCCCCCGGTATGCAGTAGCTGGGGGCTGCAGGACTGCAGTGGAATCAGACACTGATTCTGTTTGTATTGCTGGGTTTCCTTTGTGATTGTTCACAATGATTATTCATTGAAAAATTGTTTTGGTCTCTCTTGTAACTTCCACCACATCTCTTCCTGAATTATAATTAATACTTTTTCTTTCTACAGGCAATACTTGAGGAAGCTGAATAAATGTAGTGATTCCTCGACACAAGGGGAAGTGCAGCCAGCTCCTCACATACAGTAAGTACAGTATCACTCACAGAGAGCAGAGACATCAGTTCCACAATCACCGCCAGCAGAAGTAGTCAGAACACAAAAACACACAAAATAGGAGCAGGAGTAGATCATGTGGCCCGTGGAGCCTGCTCCGCCATTCAGTACCATCGTGGATGATCTTAGGCTTCAATTCCACTTTCCCGCCTGCTCGCCTTATCCCCTGATTCTCTGAGAGATCAAAAATCTGTCTATCGGAGCTTTACATGTATTCAATGATGGAGCATCCACAATCCGCTGGAGTAGAAAATTCCAAAGATTCACAACCCTTTGAGTGAAGTAATTTCTCCTCATCTCAGTCCCAAATGATCAGCCCCTTATCGTGGGACTGTGTCCCCATGTTTTAGATTGTCTGACCAGCAGAAACAATCTCTCAGTGTCTCCCCTATACAGCCCCTTTGGAATTTTGTATGTTTCAATGAGATCACCTCTCATTCATCTAAACTCCAGAGTATAGGCCCAATTTACTCAGCCTCCCATCATAGGACAATCCCCTCATCCCAGGGACTAATTTAGTGAACATTTGCTGCACCGCCTCCAATGCACATATATCCTTTCTTAAGTGTGCAGACCAAAACTTCACACTGTATTCCAGATGTGGTCTCACCGAAATCCTGTACAATTGTAGCAAACTTCTTTATTCCTGTATTCTAATCCCCTCGCAATAAAGGCCAACACGCCATTTGCCTTCCTAATTGCTTGTTGTACCTGCATGCTAACTTTCTGTATTCCTTGTGCAAGAACACTCAAGTCTCTTTGAACACCAACAGTTACAAGTTTCACACCTTTTATCAAATATTCTACTTTTCTATTCTTATGACCAAAGTGAAGAACTTCACACTTCCCTACATTATACTCCATCTACCATCTTCTTGCCCACTCACTGAACTTGTCTATATCTCTTTGCAGCCTCTCTATGTCCTCCCACAGCTTCCCTTTCCACCTACCTTTGTATCATCAGCAAACTTAGATACATTACTCTCTGTCTCTTCATCTAAGTCATTAATTTAGATTGTAAATAGCTGAGACCCCAGCACTTATCCTTGCAACACTCCATTATTCACTGCCTGCCAATCTGTTTATACCCACTCTTTGCTTCCTGTCCATTAACCAATCCTCTATCCATGCTAATATATTACCCACAATTCCATGATTCCCTTATCTTCTCTATTAACCTTTTATGTAGCACCTTATTGAATGCCTTTTGGAAATCCAGGAATACGACTAGTTTCCCTTTACCCTGCCAGTTACATCCTCAAAAAACTCTCATAAATTTGTCAAACAAGATTTCCCTTCAGGAAAATCATGTTGACTTGTTTGAATGCTTTTCTCAATGCATTGTTCAGACTTCCTGCATTTTCCCAAGGACTGATATTAGGCTAACTGGCCTGTAGTTCACAGTTTTCTCTCTCCCTCCTTTCCTGAAAGGCAGTGTAACATTTGCCAACTTCCAATCTGATGGAAATTTTCTGACCCCCTCCCACACCCACTGCAATATTACAGGGAACGGGGGTGGGGAGAAACAGCCTGTCTGCCCCAGGCCAATCAAGGCCCTTAATTGGCCAATTAACAGCCACTTATGGGCCTCCTCTCTCTGCTGCAGGTATTTTATCCTCGGTTGGGTTGGGGGCGGGGAGGCAGTGTGGCAAAGGCACCAAGAACCCTGCCTGATAAAACCAGGCATCTTTCTTGCGGGCTGCGGGGGGGTCCTCCTGATTAGGCACCCTGTTCCCCATGGAGGGCCACCCTCAAAGCTCCAACCGCCCCCATTGGGCACCCCCGGACCCTGTACCTGACCCCCCATTGCCTCAGACTTAAAGGTAACATTATATATTCTATCAGAACAGACTGAATGACAAATAACATAGCACTCCACAAAACTATAGTGTTAGAGTGAAAGGTATTGTCTCAGTTATTTATTGCAGCCTGAGCTACACATTATATGCCAATCTAAAATCACATACAGTTTCAGACTGAGATACAGTATTTATTCCATAAATGCAAAATGAGCTATATGTTCCACAGGAGTTCATACTATTGAACAAGCCTGGGCTCTTTTCTCTAAGTGGTCACCTAATAGAAGCATTGAATAATATGAAGGGTTTCGTTAGGGTAGAGGTAGAGATGTTTCCCACTTGTGGTGGAGTCCAAAGCTGTCGATATGAAATAGTCAGTAATAAATTAAATAAATAACTCAGGGGAATCTTCTTTACCCTGCTTTGACAGCACTTGAGCTGCTGAACATTGTTACATTTAACATCAAGCTAAATGATTAAATGAGGCAGAAACAATTTGAGAGATTTGCTGATAGGATTAGATGAAGTAGGGTTGGAGTAACCTCATTGGAACTACCAGCACTTGGGCAGAAAAGCCTGTCTCTGTGCTGTAAATACTATGTAATTTTGTGTAGAGTGAATCCAGAATGACAAACTAACCCAGAGATTAATGGCTACTGAATGCATCCCACACACGGGCAGTACCAGAGACTGACAGATACTGAACAAAATCCACACTCACAGGCAGTACCAGAGACTGACAGATGCTGAACAAAACTCACACTCACAGGAAGTACCAGAGACTGACAGATACTGAACAAAACCCACACTCACAGGCAGTACCAGAGACTGACAGATACTGAACATAAGCTCCACTCACAGGCAGTACCAGAGACTGACAGATACTGAACAAAACCCACACTCACAGGCAGTACCAGAGACTGACAGATACTGAACATAACCTCCACTCACAGGCAGTACCAGAGAATGACAGATACTGAACAAAACCCACACTCACAGGCAGTACCAGAGACTGACAGATACTGAACAAAACCCACACTCACAGGAAGTACCAGAGACTGACAGATACTGAACAAAACCCACACTCATAGGCAGTACCAGAGACTGACAGATACTGAACATAACCTACACTCACAGGCAGTGCCAGAGACTGACAGACATTGAACATAACCTACACTCACAGGCAGTACCAGAGACTGACAGATACTGAACAAAACCCACACTCACAGGAAGTACCAGAGACTGACAGATACTGAACAAAACCCACACTCACAGGCAGTACCAGAGACTGACAGATACTGAACATAACCTCCACTCACAGGCAGTACCAGAGACTGACAGATACTGAACAAAACCCACACTCACAAGCAGTACCAGAGACTGACAGATACTGATCATAACCTACACTCACAGGCAGTGCCAGAGACTGACAGACATTGAACATAACCTACACTCACAGGCAGTACCAGAGACTGACAGATACTGAACAAAACCCACACTCACAGGAAGTACCAGAGACTGACAGATACTGAACAAAACCCACACTCACAGGCAGTACCAGAGACTGACAGACATTGAACATAACCTACACTCACAGGCAGTGCCAGAGACTGACAGACATTGAACATAACCTACACTCACAGGCAGTACCAGAGACTGACAGATACTGAACAAAACCCACACTCACAGGAAGTACCAGAGACTGACAGATACTGAACAAAACCCACACTCACAGGCAGTACCAGAGACTGACAGATACTGATCATAACCTACACTCACAGGCAGTGCCAGAGACTGACAGACATTGAACATAACCTGCACTCACAGGCAGTACCAGAAACTGAAAATATTGAACAAAAAGTACACACGTGGACAGTACCTGAGACTGACAGATACTGAACAAAACACACACTCACAGGCAGTACCAGAGACTGACAGATACTGAACAAAACCCACACGCACAGGAAGTACCAGAGACTGACAGATACTGAACAAAACCCACACTCACAGGCAGTACCAGAGACTGACAGATACTGAACATAACCTACACTCACAGGCAGTGCCAGAGACTGACAGACATTGAACATAACCTACACTCACAGGCAGTACCAGAGACTGACAGATACTGAACAAAACCCACAC
The DNA here is from genome assembly GCF_036365525.1 of Heterodontus francisci. Taxonomy (NCBI): domain Eukaryota; kingdom Metazoa; phylum Chordata; class Chondrichthyes; order Heterodontiformes; family Heterodontidae; genus Heterodontus; species Heterodontus francisci. Next base: position 5,358,023 of record NW_027141369.1, on the reverse strand, counting down.
TCACAGGAAGTACCAGAGACTGACAGATACTGAACAAAACCCACACTCACAGGCAGTACCAGAGACTGACAGATACTGAACATAACCTCCACTCACAGGCAGTACCAGAGACTGACAGATACTGAACAAAACCCACACTCACAGGCAGTACCAGAGACTGACAGATACTGAACAAAACACACACTCACAGGAAGTACCAGAGACTGACAGATACTGAACAAAACCCACACTCACAGGCAGTACCAGAGACTGACAGATACTGAACATAACCTACACTCACAGGCAGTGCCAGAGACTGACTGACATTGAACATAACCTACACTCACAGGCAGTACCAGAGACTGACAGATACTGAACAAAACCCACACTCACAGGCAGTACCAGAGACTGACAGATACTGAACAAAACCCACACTCACAGGCAGTACCAGAGGCTGACAGATACTGAACATAACCTACACTCACAGGCAGTGCCAGAGACTGACAGACATTGAACATAACCTGCACTCACAGGCAGTACCAGAAACTGAAAATATTGAACAAAAAGTACACACGCGGACAGTACCTGAGACTGACAGATACTGAACAAAACACACACTCACAGGCAGTACCAGAGACTGACAGATGTTATGTCCATCCCAAATTCACAACAGAAAAAATAACTGAGAGATCCATCAGAAATCCAACACTTACATATAATACCAGTGACTTAAAGGTACAGAATTAATCGCACTCTCAAATATAGTGCACGTGACTGGGATACAGAATGAGTCTATACTGACACATAGTACCAGGGAATGACAGATACAGAATGAATCACACAGTCACATACAGCAACAGGGACATTTTGGCACAGTATGAATCTGACAGTCGTGTACAGAAACAGAGGCTGACAGATATCAAATGAAACCCACACACACATACAGTGACACTGAGAGCTATAACATATATGCCACATTCATATATAGTACCAGAGATTGACAGATACAGAATGAATTCCACACACACAAACAGTTCCAGAGCCTTATACATTCAGAGTGAATATGACACTTTGTACCAGAGACTGACCAATGCAGCATGAATCCCACACTCCCACTCAGTAATAGAGACTGACAGATAGCCACAAATAAAGAATGATTCTCATTCTCATGTACAGGACAACAGACTGATTTGCCACAATGGTGTCTCTAATCTTTGGGAAAACTCAGTGCAATAACAACTCATCTCCATTCCCAGTATTTCTAAATCCCACCTGTCCTACATAATCTGAACAATTATTGCATGTTGTGACTGACTGTCTGATCTGTAAACTGCACTGTATCACAGATTGCTGACATTTGCTAGCTGAAAGTGAGAACTGCAAAATAGAAGCAGAAATTGGCACAGCCTGTCAGGGTTAATAAACAGGTAATGTGAGGTAATAAACTTTGTAATAAACTCATATTGCTTCACATTTTTAAACTGAAAATAAAAGTAATCAATTCTTAATAAAAATGTTTACTATATTGATCTGATATTTGTAAATGTGCCCTGTTATATATTACACTACATTGAGCAGTATTTCTGTCTGATTTTTCAGGATAATATTTGCATTACTTCAAATAAAGAAAACATAACTACACAAAGAACTGAGCACAATGCTGAAAGTTTCACAGCAAACAGTCAAAAGGGAAAGAGATAACATATAGAAAGAAAAAAAGCTAAAATACTGAAAACACTCAGCCAGTCCAGAAACAACTGTGGAGAAGAGAAGCTCGGGTTAATGGTCCAGTTCTGTGACCCTTCTATAGACCTGAAACATTGCTCCTCCCTTCCTCTCTCCACAGATACTGCTGGAACTGCTGAGTGTTTCCAGAATCTTCTGTTATTCAGATTTCTAGCGGCTGCAGTATTTCTCTTTTTGAAGAATAAAACAATCCCTGGGAGGGAATGAAAAGTTTACATAAGAAATAAGAGCAGGAGTGGCCACTCTGCCCATCGAAATAGTTCCACCATTCAATAATATAACAGCTGTTCTCCTACCTCAACTCCATCTTACCACACTGGCACAGCCCCCTTGATTCCCTTAATATCCAAAAACCTTTCGATTTCTCTTGAATATACACAATGATTGAGCATCCAGAGCTCTCTGGGATAGAGAATTCCAAAGATTCATAACCCTTTGACTGAAAAGAAAATCTCCTCTTCTCAGTCAAATATGACCAAGCCCTTTATACTGAGACTGTAACCCTTCATTCTAGATTGCCCAGCTAGAGGAAACATCCTCCCAGCATTTACCATGTCAAGCCACTGAGCATTTTATCTGCCAGTGAGATTACCTCTCACTCTACTGAGTTCTGGGGAACAGAGGCCTAGTCTATTCAATCCCTTCTCATCGGACAATCCCCTCATCCTAGGAAGCAGCCTAGTGGCACGTCTCTGTGCTCCCTCGAAGGAAAGTATATCCTTCCTTAGATAAGGGGACCAAAACTGCACAGCACTCCAAGTGTGATCTCACGCTGTATAATTGCAATAAATACTCATACTCTAATCTCTTTGCAATAAAGACAAACATATCATTTGCTTTCCTAATTGGTTGAGTACCTGCACGTTAACTTTCTGTGATTCCTGGACAAGGACAATCGGGTCCCCCTGAATGTAAACATTTCCCATTCTCTCACTAATTTCAAAAATGTTCTGTATTGCTGTTTTAGATTAGAGATACAGCACTGAAACAGGCCCTTCGGCCCACGGAGTCTGTGCCGAACATCAACCACCCATTTATACTAATCCTACACTAATCGCATATTCCTACCAAACATCCCCACCTGTCCCTATATTTCCCGACCACCGACCGATACCAGTGACAATTTATAATGGCCAATTTACCAATCAACCTGCAAGTCTTTTGGCTTGTGGGAGGAAACCGGAGCACCCGGAGAAAACCCACGCAGACACAGGGAGAACTTGCAAACTCCACACAGGCAGTACCCGGAATCGAACCCGGGTCCTTGGAGCTGTGAGGCTGCGGTGCTAACCACTGCGCCGCCCTGCCAAAGTGTGTAACTGTACACTTCTCCCCATTATGTTCCATCTCTCACATTCTTGCCCACATACTTAGTCTGTCTAAATCCCTTTTTTCCCCCTTTGCATCCTCCTCACAGTTTACTTTGCCACCTCACTTTATATCATCGGCAAACATGGATAACATGACATTCGGTCACCTCATCTAAATCATTGATACAGAATGGAAATAACTGAGTCCCGAGCACCAATCCTTGCAGTATCCAACTACTTACAGCTTTCCTGCCGAAAATGACTCGGTTATTCCTACTCTCTGTTTTTTGTCTGTGAACTACTACTCAATCTATACTAATATATTATCCCCAAATTGCATGGGACCTACATTGGTGTAATAACCACTTGTTTGATAACTTATTGAATGCTTTTTGAAAATCCAAACAGACTACATCCACTGGTTCCCCTTATCTACCCTGGCAGTTACAACATCAACATATTCTAATAATTTATCATTGACAATTTCCTTTTAATAAATCCATGTTGACTCTGCCCAACCATATTCTGATATTCCACATCACCATTTACCATGTCTGTAATAATAGATTGTAGCATATTCCCCATTGCTGATGTCAGGCAAACTGGCCTCTAGTTCTTTGCTTTCTCTCTCCTTCCTTTCTTGAATAGTGTGGATATGTTTGTCACCCTCCAATTCACAGCTTCCAGAATCCAGGAATTGTTTCTTATAAGGAACGGGAATAGCTGTGGGAAAATGAATCTGAGTAATTCTATTCTGAGTCCACTGTATGATTCAGGTCAAATAATAATTATCAATAAAAAGGAGTAAAATCAGAGTTCAATTGAACTTTAATTTGAAGGAAATCAGCGTTGGAAATATGTTTATTCAAATTATACACTTCTTGCTTTGGGAAACAAAATTCCTTCGAGACAGCACCCAACTCAGTTCCGATCTTTCAGTTTCTCATCTGAGGAATTTAAGGAATGCCAAACTGTAATGGCTGGGAATCAAACCCGGGCACAGCTGCTTGGAAGGTCATTGACCTGAAACATTAACTCTGTTCTCTCTCCACAGATGCTGCCTGACCTGCTGAGTATTTCCAGCATTTTCAGTTTTTATTCCAGCTGTTTGGAAGGCAGCTATGCTCATTGCTCTAACAGCATCGCGCACATGGAGCAATACATTGAGTCTTTCTGTGGATTTTGGGACTGGGCCGCTGTCTTTTGGTCTCTGATGCTATAATCACAGCCAATAAAATACTCAGCTCAGTTCCAGGTGTTTAAAACTGGTGAACTGAAAGGCGACATGATGTGTCAGGATGTTTCTGAACAGCAATTATCACAATTTTACAACACAGAAAGAGTTCATTTGAACAATTGTGCTGCTCTTTGAACGATCTATCCAATCAGTCCCACCTCCCTGTCATTTTCACATTGCCCTGTAATTTCCCCATCAAATAATGATCCAATTCCCTCTGGAAAGTTATTATTGAATCTGTTTTCACCTCCCTTTTCAAGCAGTACATTTCTGATCATCAGAACGCGTGTTAAAATATCACCTCATCTTCCCCTGATTCTTTTAACAATTCTGTGTCCATTGGTTACAGACCCTTCTGCCAGTGGGAACAGTTCCTCTTCAACCCATTAGAATGTAGAACACAACTATTAAATATTACATTAACATCTCTGCAACAAGAAGAACGACCCTAGATTTGCTACAAAAACAAGAAAAGCTGGAATCACTCAGCAGGTCTGGCAGCATCTGTGGAAAGAGAAGCAGAGTTAACGTTTCGGGTCAGTGACCCTTCTTCGGAACTGACAAATATTAGAAAAGTCACAGATTATAAGCAAGTGAGGTGGGGGTGGGGTAAGAGATAACAAAGGAGAAGGTGCAGATTGGACCAGGCCACATAGCTGACCAAAAGGTCACGGAGCAAAGGCAAACAATATGTTAATAGTGTGCTGAAAGCCAAAGCATTAGTACAGATTAGGTGTGAATACACTGAATATTGAACAGCAGCAAGTGCAAACCTGAAAAAAAAACCTGAAAAAAACAGTGGGTAAGCAAACTGAACAAACTAAGATGAAAATGAAATAAATGCAAAAAAAGATAGTAAAAAATGTAAAAAAGAATGTATAAAAAAGGAAGAAAAAATAACTAAAAATGAAAGTAAAATGGGGGGCTGTCATACTCTGAAATTATTGAGCTCAATGTTCAGTCCGGCAGGCTGTAGTGTGCCTAATCGGTAGATGAGATGCTGTTCCTCGAGCTTGCGTTGATGTTCACTGGAACACTGCAGCAATCCCAGGACAGAGATGTGAGCATGAGGGCAGGGGGGGAGTGTTGAAATGGCAAGCAACCGGAAGCTCAGAGTCCTGCTTGCGGACTGAGCGGAGATGTTCCGCAAAGCGGTCACCCAGTCTGCGCTTGGTCTCCCCAATGTAGAGGAGACCACACTGTGAGCAGCGAATACAGTATACTACATTGAAAGAAGTACAAGTAAATCGCTGCTTCACCTGAAAGGAGTGTTTGGGGCCTGGGATAGTGAGGACAGGGGAGGTAAATGGGCAGGTATTACACCTCCTGCGATTGCAGGGGAAGGTGCCCTGGGACGGGGACGAGGTGGTGGGGGTAATGGAGGAGTGGACCAGGGTGTCGCGGAGGGAACGATCCCTTCGGAATGCTGACAGGGGAAGGGAGGGGAAGATGCGACTGGCAGTGGCATCACGCTGGAGGTGGCGAAAATGGCGGAGGGTGATCCTTTGGATATGGAGGCTGGTGGGATGAAAAGTGAGGACAAGGGGAACCCTGTCACGGTTCTGGGAGGGAGGGGAAGGGGTGAGGGTAGAGGTGCGGGGAATGGGTCGGACACGGTTGAGGGACCTGTCAACCACAGTGGGGGGAAATCCTCGGTTGAGGAAAAAGGTCATATCAGAAGCACCGTCATGGAAGGTAGCATCATCAGAGCAGATGCGTCGGAGACGGAGAAACTGGGAGAACGGAATGGAGTCCTTACAGGAGGTAGGGTGTGAAGAAGTGTAGTCGAGGTAGCTTTGCTATCCTTTCACGCATCTCTAGTGCCATTCTAGTCAATCTCCTCTGCACTCTCTCTCAGGCCTTGATATCCCTGCTAAAATGTGGAACCTAGAATTAGACACAATGCTCCAGCTGAGGCCGATAACCAGTGAGATTTATAAAGGTTCAGCATAAACTCCTTGTTTGTGACCCGAATTCCTTTTTCTGGTTTCTAACCCAGTGTCGGCTCTGAGCTGTTGAAACTGCCTGAATAAATATTTCCGCTCTACTTGGAGGCCGGAATGTGAGAAGCTGCTGAGAATAAGAGACCCTCGCAGCCAGGCGTCATTTCCCGGTGGAGTTTTCAATAGAAACTGGGGCTGGAGAGAGTCTTTGGGAAATGTAATTCCTGAATGCAGTGAGAGAGTTTGTGATTGGTTGCAGATATAAAACTATTGTGACATCACTGCCAATCACCCAATCACAATCTTTACTTTCTCCCATCCCTCATTAGCATAGAGCTGTGGGATTGTCTATTTAATCCGCACTCGGAAGGGGTTTGGTTTATTTCTGTATCTGAAACTGAAAATGGTAAGGTCCCCCCACCAAGCTGAACTGAGGGGCTGGACCCCTGGGAAACCCCTCGAACTGTATCGGGAAAATTTTCATTTTCTGTAAATGTAAAAATGTAATTGGCATGACAAATGTGAAATGGAAGGGTTGTGAAGCAACTCATGATTGTATTGAAGGAAACTGATCTCCCTTGCAATGTTTGTATTTTTTGGTGCTGTTTGAAACTGTTTGGCAATGTATTTTTAACAGATTTTTATGAATAAAGTATATTTTGGAAATAAAAAAAAGAGAAGAAAGCAGCTCCTAAGAAAGGCGCCAAGAAAACCTTAAATAAACCGTCAACAAAGGGCGGCAAGAAGCGGAGGAAGGAGAGTTACTCCATCTACATCTACAAAGTGATGAAGCAGGTTCATCCCGACACCGGCATCTCCTCCAAGGCCATGAGCATCATGAACTCGTTTGTGAATGATGTTTTCGAGCGCATCGCGGGTGAGGCTTCCCGCCTGGCCCATTACAACAACCATCAGTTCCGGGTGATCCAGACCGCCGTGCGCCTGCTGCTGCCCGGGGAGCTGGCCAAGCACGCCGTGTCGGAAGGGACAAAGGCGGTGACCAAGTACACCAGCTCCAAGTAAAACTGCACAATGGACTGAAAAACATCCCAAACACAACGGCTCTTTTAAGAGCCACCCACAATCTCTCTGAAAAAGCTACATCCGACATCTCTATGAAATCACTTTAAGACAATGTATAATATACATCGGGGGCGGCACAGTGGCGCAGTGGTTAGCACCGCAGCCTCACAGTTCCAGGGATCCGGGTTCGATTCCGGGTACTGCCTGTGTGGAGTTTACAAGTTCTCCCTGTGTCTGCGTGGGTGTTCTCCGGGTGCTCCGGTTTCCTCCCACAAGCCAAAAGACTTGCAGGTTGATAGGTAAATTGGCCATTATAAATTGTCACCAGTATAGGTAGGTGGTAGGGAAATGTAGAGACAGGTGGGGATGTTTGGCAGGAATATGGGATTAGTGTAGGGTTAGTATAAATGGGTGGTTGATGGTCGGCACAGACTCGGTGGGCCGAAGGGCCTGTTTCAGTGCTGTATCTCTAATCTAATCTCATAATAACGATCCCACTGCTGTGTTTGTATCTCCTGTTATTAACCGAACATGAACCCATAATCTGATCACCCGCCTTCACTTTTTTTGCTTAAAGCTGCTCTTATTCTGGTTTTTCACAGCCCCTGAATGACCGCATTAACAGCTGATTTCAGCGGTAAGGATTAGACCTTAATCCCTTCACTGATTAATCATTTTATTAACAGCAACTCTCCGCAGTGTAACAGCCTGGGATGGGATTATTACAGAGCAAGTTAAGGGCCGTTTGAGGACTTGATCCGGCTTCCTCTTTTCAGAGAAGGACACTGGGCTCTGATTGAAAATTAAACTGAGTATTTCACTTCAGGCCAGTGCAGGCCCCACCCGGGACAGTTTGAAAGCGATTGTCGAATGAGTCACAATTTAAATAACATTTTACAAGTTGAATAAAACAAAATCAAGAGATGGGACTTTAAATCTTTGACTAAGGATGACATTTATTTTAATCCGCTCCTTTCCGACAATGAAATTGGCGGGTTTTTTGAAATTGAAAAATTATCTGCTTCTGATGTCGTGGCGGGTAAATCCCGCCCTCTTGTGTTGGTCAGTGACCTGATTGGTGAAGAATATAAGCAAATAGAATTAAGTACCGACCATTGAGGAGAGTTCTCAGTCTTTAAGTAAAGTAAATGCTGCGTAAATTATCCATTTGTGAAAGTATTTGTGAGATTGTGGAAATGTCTGGAGGAAAGACCGGCGGGAAAGCTCGGGCCAAAGCCAAGTCTCGCTCCTCCCGGGCTGGACTGCAGTTCCCGGTGGGCCGTGTTCACAGGCTCCTGAGAAAGGGCAACTATGCTGAGCATGTGGGTGCTGGAGCCCCGGTCGATCTGGCTGCTGTGCTCGAGTATCTGACCGCTGAAATCCTCGAGCTGGCCGGTAACGCGGCCCGGGACAACAAGAAGACCCGCATCATCCCCAGACACCTGCAGCTGGCAGTCCGCAACGAGGAGGAGCTCAACAAGCTGCTGGGAGGGGTGACCATCGCTCAGGGCGGGGTGCGACCCAAGAAAACCAGCGCTCAGAGCTCCCAGAAAAAGCAAAGCAGACAAAATGTCATCTAATAAACCAAAGACTCTTTTCAGAGCCACCCACAGTCTCTGAAAGGGCTGATTACTGTCTGATTCAAGCATGTCAGTAACAGAACAGAATAGGAACTATTTAAAATGTTTATGAGCAACTATTTCAGTGGCTTCTCACTGTCCCCCTGATCCCTGTGTGAAGGGGAATTACCAATAGTCTAATTTATTCCTTTCCACACCGAGTTTGAGTTATTGGTCCCTTAAGGATTGCTGAATGGAGTCTTCCACCGCCGGTTACAGATAAGAAGGAGGGGTAAAAATGACAGGTTAAAGCTGTGCGTAAAATAGCGCCAGGAATTTGTGGCGATAATAGCGGAATAAAGAAAGGTTTTTAAAGGTTGGTGGAAAATATTTTACGAACAACTTTAAATAGATTTTCCAGAAATTCGCTTTTTGCTGACACTGAAATTGGCGCCTTTTTCGAATTCAAACGTTCTGCCAATTTCGACAATTTAAGCCAATGATTTGCTGCATTTTCCCCAATTCGAGGCTCTGCGATTGGTGAAGAAATGCGAATGGGAAGAGGGTGACCAATCAGACGTGAGCGCGGGCTCAAGCTGTGGGAATTCCAGGTCCCTGAATGATTGAGCTGAAATTGATCAGTTTCACAAACCCTGTCAGTTTCAGTGCAGGAAACACCGTCTCGGGGGAAATAACATCACAAGTGGGTCTGCTTCCAGTGACCGATTCAACGGCTGCTGCAAAATTCCCGGATTCCCTCATTGCAGCGAAATCATTTAGAAATTCTATGAAAACAATGAGTGATTCTGGAGGAGTGATGTGGCTTTTCACTGAGGGCATGTGTCGACTGGAGAAATAACTAACTGTAGAGCCTCGGGCACTGTTTACACAGCCCGTTTAGAAAATCAAATCCACTGCACATCCTTGCTGCAACTGAAATGTCAATTTCGGGGATTCCAGTTTTCTACCCGAACACAGCACAGATTTATTCCAGTCAGTTCTGAACAGCCTATCCCATCGGGATTTTCGTTTGTCTCTTTTACCTTGTTCACCTTCATTGCTTTCTATTTCCCTCCTGGTGTTTGATAAGGTATCTACCAAAACTCGTTTTCACAGCCACATCTCCTTCCTCAGTGATTGCCTTTGCTCCGTGACCTTTTGGTCAGCTATGTGGCCTGGTCCAATCTGCACCTTCTCCTTTGTTATCTCTTGCCCAACCCCCACCTCACTTGTTTATAATCAGTGACTTTTCTAATATTTGTCAGTTCCGAAGAATGGTCACTGACCCGAAACGTTAACTCTGCTTCTCTTTCCACAGATGCTGCCAGACCTGCTGAGTGAATCCAGCATTTCTTGTTTTTGTTTCAGATTTCCAGCATCCGCAGTATTTTGCTTTTATATTAGCCTATCCCATCTCCCGTTTCCAGCTCACTGCTCTCTCTGTGAGACGGTGGGTGGCTCTTCGAAGAGTGTGTGTTTGCTGGAAAGGGTCGAGTTGTGCGGCCCTGCCGTTTCAGAGCGTACACCACATCCATGGCAGTGACCGTCTTGCGCTTGGCGTGCTCAGTGTAGGTGATCACATTCCTGATCACATTCTCCAGGAAAACCTTCAACACCCCGCGAGTCTCCTCATAGATCAAACCCGAGATCCGCTTGACCCCGCCACGGCGAGCCAGGCGGCGGATTGCTGGTTTGGTGATGCCCTGGATATTGTCAGGAAGCACTTTGCGGTGCCACTTTGCTCCGCCTTTGCCTAGTCCTTTCCCTCCTTTACCTCTGCCAGACTTTCTTTTATTAACTTCCAAAATACACTTTATTCATAAAAATCTGTAAAAAAAAATACATCACAAAACAGTTCCAAAAAGCACCAAGTCAAACAATACAAAGAGTGGAAAGGAGATCAGTTTCCTTCAATACAGGAGTGAGTTGCCTCACAACCCTTCCATTTCATTTCTCATGCCATGTACATTTGACAGCAAACAAATAATTTCTGGCTACAGTTCGAGGGGTTTCCCATGGATCCAGCCCCTCAGTTCACTATGGTGGGGGGACCTTACACTGTGGTCTTTCCCCATTGAGCCTCTGCTGCAGCTGCCCCAAGCTTTAGTGCGTCCCTCAGCACGTAGTCCTGGACCTTGGAATGTGCCAGTCTGCAACATTCGGTGGTGGACAACTCTTTGCGCTGGAAGACCAGCAAGTTTCGGGCAGAGCAAAGAGCATCTTTCAATGAATTGATAGTCTTCCAGCAGCAGTTGATGTTTATCTCGGTGTGCGTCCCTGGGAACAGCCCGTAAAGCACAGACTCCTGTGCTACAGAGCTGCTTGGGATGAACCTCGACAAAAACCATTGCATCTCTTTCCACACCTGCTTTGCAAAGACACATTCCAGAAAGAGGTGGGCAACCGTCTCTTCCCCACCACAGCCACCTCGAGGGCATTGTGCAGAGGGGGTGAGACTTCGGGCATGCAGGAAGGATCTGACGAGGAGGACTCTTCTCACCATCAGCCAAGCTACATCTTGGTGCTTGTTTGAAAGTTCTGGTGATGGGGCATTCCGCCAAATGACTTTGGAAGTCTGCTCGGGGAACCATCCGACAGGATCCACCATCTTCTTTTCCCGTAGGGCCTTGAGAACATTCCGTGCAGACCAGTGCCTGATGGATTGGTGGTCAAAGGAGTTTTTCCACAGAAACTTTTCCATGAAGGATAGGTGTTACAGCACAGTCCAACTGGATGGAGCGTTCCACGGCAATATGACCAGGCCCATCCTTCGCAACACCGGGGACAGATAGAACCTCAGCATGGAGTGACACTTGGAGTTTGCGTACTGGAGGTCTACACAGCCACACACAAAGGTAGCCATCAGGATGAGGGCGATGTTGGGTACATTTTTCCCGCCTTTCTCCAGAGGTTTGAACATCGTGTCCCTCGGGACCTGGTCCATTTTGGATCCCCAGATGAAGCGGAAAATGGCTCAGGTGATCACCACAGTGCAGGAGTGCAGTATGGGCCAGACCTGCACCACGTACAGTAACCTGACACAATGGAGAGAGATCGCTGCTCCCACATGTTCAGCTTATGTTGTACCCTGGCTACTCGTTCCTCCCAGGTTTTGGTGCACGCCCCGGCCCTTCCGAAGCATACCCCAGCACCTTCAGGTCGGCTGACCTAATGGTGAAGGGGACAAAGGATCGGTCAGCTGAGTTCCCACAGAACATGGCCTCGCTCTTGCTGTGTTTAACATTGGCTCCCGATGCCAGTTCGAGCTGGTCACAGATGCTCATCAGTCTGCGCACAGGCAGCGGGTTCAAGCAGAAAACGGCGACGTCATTCATGTACAGGGAGGTTTTAACCTGAGTGCCTCCACTGCCTGGGATTGTTAGCCTTCTGACACTCGCATTCTTCTTAATAGATTCAGAAAAGGGTCCAATACAGCAAACAAACAAGACAGGGGAGAGAGGACTGCCCTGCCTGACTCCAGATGGGATTGAGAAACTTTCTGATTCCCACCCATTGATTGAGACTGCGCTACTGATGTTTGTATAGACCAGTTTGATCCAATTGCAGATTCCCTCCCCAAACCCCATTTTGGAAAGTACGTCCATCATGTAGGTGTGCGATATCCTGTCAAAAGCCTTCTCCTGGTCCAGGCTGATGAGGCAGGTGTCCACCCTCCTGTCCCGTACATAGGTGATCGTATCCCTGAGTAGCGCGAGGCTATCAGAGATCTTCCTGCCTGGTATAGTACAGGTCTGATCAGGGTCAATCACCAACTCCAGAGCAGACTTGACTCGACTGTCGATGACTTTTGACAGAATCTTGTAGTCGATGTTAAGCAGTGAGATGAGCCGCCAATTTCTGATTTCTGCCCCCTCCCCCTTGTAGATGAGGGTGATGATGCCTTTCCTCATGGATTCTAATATGCTGCCGGCCAGGACCATACTCTGGTATACTGCCAGACTTTTTTTTTTTTAATTTCCAAAATATACTTTATTCATAAAAATCTGTAAAAATTACATTCCCAAACAGTTTAAAACAGCATCAAGTCAAAAAATATAAACAGTGCAAAGGTGATCAGTTTCCTTCTATACAATCACGAGTTGCCTCACAACTCTTCCATTTCATTGTCATGCCATATACATTTCTACATTTACAGCACACAAAATTTTCCCTATACGGTTCGAAGGGTTTCCCATGTATCCAGCCGCTCCGCTCAGCTTGGTGGGGGGACCTTACACCATGGTCTTTCCCCATTGAGCCTTTGCTGCGGCTGCCCCAAGCTTTAGTGCGTCCCTGCCCACGTTGTCCTGGTCCTTGGAATGTGCCAGTCTGCAACATTCGGTGGTGGACAACTCTTTGCGCTGGAAGACCAGCAAGTTTCGGGCAGACTAAAGGGCGTCTTTCACCGAATTGATAGTCCTCCAGCAGCAGTTGATGTTTGTCTCGGTGTGCGTCCCTGGGAACAGCCCGTAGAGCACAGACTCCTGTGTGACAGAGCTGCTTGGGATGAACCTCGACAAAAACCACTGCATCCCTTTCCACACCTGCTTTGCAAAGACACATTCCAGGAGGAGGTGGGTGACCGTCTCTTCCCCACCACAGCCACCATGATAATTCTTGCCTCAAATCAGCGCACAATAAAAGAGACTGATTCCGTCAGCTTCCTTTTTTTTACAGGCCGCCCGGACCTGGCTGAGAAAGGCAGAGTGAGATCAGGGAGGGGAGGAGACATGAGTGAAGATTAAACAGAGAGCGAGAATGAAGGAGACACCCAGAGTGACAGACAGAGAGAGAACGGCACCTTATCTTTCAGCTCCACCTCCAGTTTCCTCCGGGCTGCCAATTTCAAACCCTTTATTAACAGTAGAACCGAAACCCAGCTCTCCACGCAAACCCTTCCAGACTCGACCTTCATAGTCAAGGCTTTCCAGAAAGCCGGAGCTTTTAAATATGATCCTGCTACAATTAACACTCAGTAATATTCCCACCAAAACACAATCCATTCTATAACAAGGAACCTCCTCAGTAACATCACCATTTCCACACACATCCGCTTCCAACAGTTTACAAACACCCTATTGCAGCTGTTTGGGGAATCTCCTGTGTTAAGATTGGAGTTGGAAAGCGGCCTTTACCCGGCAGTGTTATCGTCTAACACTGAATCTGCCAGACATCCTGTTCTCTTTATTGCGAGAGAGAAAGCACGGATTTAGGAAATGTTCATTTGAAATGATCTCTATTGAGAACGAGCCCGGCCGTGGGACAGGTATTCCAGTGCAAAGAGCTGTCTATGACCGAGTGTTGCAGACTGGCACATTCCAACGTTCAAGACTATGTGCTGTGGGACGGCATTAAAGCTTGGGGAAGCCACCATGGAGTCTCAATAGAAAGGCGACAGACTAAGGCCCGAGTACAGCGAGAGGCTGGAACCTGTGTAAAACCGCTCGGGCTGTTTGCACCAGAGAATGTTTGATGTGTAATGTAAATACTGTAAATATAACCTGTGCAGGCAGGGATAGTGAGATACCTCATGTACTTTATTGAAGGAAACTGATCTGTATTGTACCTTATGTAATATTAAAATTGAACTGCTTTGCAATATAATTGCACAAATTATATGAATAAATTACATTTTGTGCAAAAGAAAGCAGCTTTCCTGTCAACACACACCTTGTCTCAGGGCACAACTTTCCTGTGATCTTGTCATACCCAACTTCGCTCTATATCTTCTGACACACACACTTTACAGTCTGTCATTTCCAAAAACAAGCATTCTAAAATCAAAAGACCTTTTGTTTATTTCTCCTTTCTTTTCATTTCTCCTCTATTCTTCTCAATCACTCCCTTCAACAGTCCTATTCAGATCAAGGTGGAATGTGAATAGTGTCACAACTCACCTCTGACACTATTATTACCCTTCTCTTCTCTTGTCTTATTCAATGGGAAAGTTTTAGTCACCAGTCTGTTGCTGTTTTACACTCTTGCCATACCATCTGGCATTGCATCCATCTGAATTCTGTGCTTTCATGGCCTTATATTTCTTTTCCTCTTCTGGATGATTTGTTTGCTTCAGTTCCATTCAACCAGGCTGGACCACAGGGAAGCTTAGAACAAAGAACAAAGAACAGGACAGCACAGGAACAGGCCATTCGGCCCTCCAAGCCTGCGCCGATCTTGATGCCTGCCTGAACTAACACCTTCTGCACTTCCGTGGCCTATATCCCTCTATTCCCTTCCTATTCATGTATTTGTCAAGATGTCTCTTAAACGTCGCTATCGTATCTGGTTCCACCACCCCCCCTGGCAGCAAGTTCCAGGCACTCACCACCCTCTGTGTAAAAAACTTGCCTCGCACATCCCCTCTAAACTTTGCCCCTCGCACCTTAAACCTATGTCCCCTAGTAACTGACTCTTCCACCCTGGGAAAAAGCTTCTGACTATCCACTCTGTCCATGCCACTCATAACTTTGTAAACCTCTATCATGTCGCCCCTCCACCTCCGTCGTTTCAGTGAAAACAATCCGCGTTTTTCCAACCTCTCCTCATAGCTAATGCCCTTCAGACCAGGCAACATCCTGGTAAACCTCCTCTGTACCCTTTCCAAAGCCTCCACGTCCTTCTGGTAGTGTGGCGTCCAGAATTGCACGCAATATTCTAAGTGTGGCCTAACTAAGGTTCTGTACAGCTGCAACATGACTTGCCAATTTTTATACTCTATACCCCGACCGATGAAGGCAAGCATGCCGTATGCCTTCTTGACTACCTTATCCACCTGCGTTGCCACTTTCAGTGACCTTTGCCTTGGGTGGGTCCACGTTGATCCATTACATTCAGAATCACCTCCTTGAAATAACTCCATAGTACAACGACAGTAACCACACAGAATCTGCTTCAAACACTCCTCCACATTTTATCTGTTCTGACTGTCAACACCTCCAGCTCTTTTGTTTAAGTGGAACCCATCAGGTTTGTATAGGCTCCTTCTATTCTGAAAGCTGCAGCACTGGTTCAGGGAATTCAGCCCTGTTTCTCTACTCTAAAGGCTCAGCCATGCTTGATCTGCGTGGTATTTTGCTTTGATTGCAACGTTACAAGACCTCCAATCCTCTGGAAAATGATGGTCAGACCTTCCACTATTTCTTCCCTGGCTTCATTCAACATTTTGGGGTACATTTCATCTGGTCCTGGTGATTTATCCTCATTCAAGGATGCTCATCCCATTAAGACTTCCTCTCTCCTTAAGTTATCACGTCCAATACTTCACACTCCTCCTCCTTCATAACAATATCTGCATCACCCCCTCATTTGAGAAGACAGTAATGTATTCATTAAGGATATTGGCAACATCTTCCACCCCGATACAAAGGTTACATTTTTGATCTTTTCTGTGCCCTGCTGTTTGCTCAGTTGCCTCTTCCTCTAATGTTTTGATGCAACATCTTTGGGTCCATTGTTATTTTGCTTGTCCATGTTCTTTCCTGTTCTCTCTTGGCTCTTCACCGCTGCTCCCAAACGCCTCCAGTGCAGTCAAAACACAAGGTGTCAGAAGTGGGATTTGAACCCACGCCTCCAATGGAGACTGCGATCTAAACGCAGCGCCTTAGACCGCTCGGCCATCCTGACCGCCTGCCGGTTATTATTAATGCTAAGGAAATTATTCATTCTTTGTGAAAGTATTTGTGAGATTGTGGAAATGTCTGGAAGAGGAAAGACCAGCGGGAAAGCTCGGGCCAAGGCCAAGTCTCACTCCTCCCGGGCTGGACTGCAGTTCCCGGTGGGCCGTGTTCACAGGCTCCTGAGAAAGGGTAACGATGCTGAGCGTGTGGGTGCCGGAGCCCCGGTCTATCTGGCTGCTGTGCTCGAGTATCTGACCGCTGAAATCCTCGAGCTGGCCGGCAACGCGGCCCGGGACAACAAGAAGACCCGCATCATCCCCAGACACCTGCAGCTGGCCGTCTGCAACGACGAGGAGCTCAACAAGCTGCTGGGAGGGGTGACTATCGCTCAGGGCGGGGTGCTGCCTCATATCCAGGCCGTGCTGCTGCCCAAGAAAACCAGCACTCAAGAGCTCCCAGAAAAAGTAAAGCGGCCAAAATGTCATCTAATAAATCAAAGGCTCTTTTCAGAGCCACCCACAGTCTCTGTGAAAGGACTGGTTACTGTCAGGAGGGAATCAGTGATGGAGTTATTGTAACAGTGGATTGACCTGTTTCACATCTGTCCAGGTGTGTTTTCAGTTCCCTCTCTGGATTTCGCTCTGTTTCTCTGCTCACACATCTCCCCCTCCAGTAAAGTGAAGAACTGAACTACAGGGTGTCAGAATCAACAATTTAATAAATCCCGCTGCCTTCGATTTGATAAATCCCGAGACCATCCCGGTACATTAACGGGAACTGGTTCGGAGCTGATGAATTAATTTAATAATGGAAGTGTCCGGGTTAATTCTCTGTTTTTCATTTGGAAGTTTGAATTGTGTTTTTTTTTCTCTCCGGTGATCTGAGCGCCACTTCTCAATGAGAATCTGCTCCCAGAACAGAGTAAATGCAGGAAGAAAGAGGCCATTCTCGGGCTGTGTGTTTCTCTCCTAACCTGATCTGTTTAGACCGCACTTTTCCCAGAGGACGGAATCAGTGAGAGTTGTGCACACACAGGATCTGAGTCCACTGCAGCGCTTTAATATGTGCCTTCTCCCCGGCCCTCCCTATTCTCCGGACACAACGTTGTTTGTTCCCCCGGCGGCGGGGTAGAGTCGGGGATTCTCTCCCCGCAGTGTCAGTGGCTGCAGCCCCGGGGAACTGGCGGTTTCAGTCAGAGTGACCGAGCTACCTTACAGGACTCTCCCCCTGAATTTGTGAACTGAGACTACACCGAACACATCCCCAGTTAGAGTGAGGGCCGGACATCCTTCTGTTTTATTACAGAGAGTGGGGAAAGGGCTGGGTGGAGGGGATCTCAGCGAGTCACCAGGGATCCTGGATTTACTCCAAATCATTTCCATGTGGAATCTGCAGGCGGGGCCGGGACAGGGATCATTTGATCAGGGGATCAGCTCTTTCCTGAGAGATGTGGGTGGCTCTGAGAAGAGCCTTTGTGTTCAGATGTTTACATGTTTCCCGCGCTCTTTCACTTCTTTCCAGACCCTGCTTTCTGAGCCTTCGCTGCTTTCGGCTTGACCTTGCTCTTCCATGTCTGCACTTTCTTCAGCGCCTTTCCGCCCGCCGCACTCTTGCCTTTTTTGACCTTCTTCGCAGGAGACTGAAGCGCTGCTTTCTTCACCGCCTTATTTGGCGTTGCCGCCGCCTTGCTGCTCGTTTTCTTGGCTGTTATTTTCTTTGTTGTCACTTTCTTGGCTGCTGGTTTCTTCACCAATGATTTCTTGTCTGCTGGTTTCTAACGAAGGATTTATTGTCTGCTGGTTTCTTCACTAAAGATTTCTTGTCTACTGGTGTCTTCACTAAAGATTTCTTGTCTGCTGGTTTCTTCATGAAAGATTTCTTGTCTGCTAGTTTCTTCATGAAAGATTTCTTGTCTGCTGGTTTCTTCACTAAAGATTTCTTATCTGCTGGTTTCTTCACTAAAGATTTCTTGGCTGCTGGTGTCTTCGCTAAAGATTTCTTGGTTGCTGGTTTCTTCACTAAAGATTTCTTGTCTGCTGGTTTCTTCACTAAAGATTTCTTGTCTGCTGGTTTCTTCACCTTCTTTCCCACTTTTCCCTGGGTTTTCCTTCTTGCTGATTTTGAAGGAGCCAGAGGCTCCCTGTCCCTTGCTCTGCACCAGGGAGCCTTTGTTCACATTCCTCTTGATACTTTGCTTGATCTGGGTCCTGAGCTTCTCCACATCGACACCGCTGCTACCCAGAGCCTTCTTTATGGCGGCCAGGGACATCCCCTTGTGATCACTGAAAGCCGGCACAATCTTGAGGATCTGTTCGCCCAACGGGAGACCGGCTGGCTTGTTCCGGGGAGCCGCCTTCTTCTTCTTGGGGGTCTTGACTTGGGCGGCGGCGGCGGCTGGAGGAGCCGTTTGGGCTGCTGCACTATCGGTCATGTCCGGGACTCTGCACAAATTCTCTCTGTCAGTGTGAACTGGGTCAGAAATGAAGCCAGTGATGGTGGCACAGACCAACTTCAAGGCAGAGAGAGGACGGGGCGGAGACAAGCTGCTGTCAGCTCCCGGCTCCTGCTGTCTCTCTGTGTTTCTCTCTCCTCACAAACTCTCCAATTCCATTGAAATTCAGAGACTCCACACTTCCAGACTAGATCTTTCCTGTCTCTCACTCCAGTATGTTTGCTGTTGAAAAGCTTTCACTCGGATTGAGGACTCCATTTTCCATTTCACCTGGTTTTATTGCTGCACTGACCGCCCTCTCTCACCCCTCGCTGACATGTTCTCCACTTTTCAACTGAAATCTTGAAATAAAAAAAAAATGATCCCGAATTCCCACTTTGGGGCTGAGCAGGGAGCAGGGCGGTTCTTTGACTGGAAAATCATTTGATTTTACACAAGAATGACTCTGAAATCCGGCGATGAGAGCGGACCCACAAACACAGTGGCTTCAGACTAATCCGCCCTCTCCTTTAATACAATCTCTCTTCCACAATATTCACATCTGCATATTCACAGGACAAACTGTTCCCTGAATGTAGAGTTCCCAGGCCAGGTGTTCCCCTCCGCTCAGTCTGTGCTGCGGATTCTCGGGGGTGAGTTGTATTTTCTCAGCTCCGCCAGAGTTAAACAGTCCGGGGCCGGCGCTCCGAATATTGTCTGTTAACCAGAGTCCGCTACAAGAGCCAATCACAGTTGTGACTTTTTTTATTCGTTCATGGGATTTGGGTGTGAGTCCAGAACCATGGATCATAATCTAAGGATACGGGGTAAACCTTTCAGGTTGTCCTTTCTCTCTCTGCCCCTCTCTCTCTGCCGACACCCACCCCCGGTCTCCTCTCTCCCTCTTACTCTCCTCTCTCTCTCTCCCTCTCTCTGACAGTTGCAGAAAGCGAGAACTCTCAGCTTTTTGGTTAGTCTTTTTTAAAAAATCGCAGCCGTCAGTTTCACAGCTGACAGGTGCTTTGAGCAGAGACAGCACTTCCGAAACTCGGACAAGCTCGGGTTTTTCTGGAGGGCCTTTAAATGAAATCAGAACTGCCGGAAAGCTCCGAACTTGTCCGAGATTCTGAAACGTTGTCTCTGCTCTAAGGACCTGTCAGCTGTGAAACTGACGGCTGCGATTTGATTGAAAGTCAGACTGGTCTGGAAGAAGAAGCCAATGGGAAATTTCTCATCCCTGAAATTATCAGTCACGGACCGAACTGTTTTCACGTGGATACTGGTGTCCATGCACAGACATGTTGCCAACCCCTGTTCTTCACACAGACTTACCAATCACACACTGATCAACGCCAACAAATAATTTGACTTTTTTATTGAAGACTGACAATACTATATACAATTTACAGGAGAGTATTACAGGCACATCGTACCGGGGATCATCCCATCTCCTACTCTGTCACATACTGTATGACATCACTTCCTGAAGTGATGATGCACACACGAGTTACCAATTCCTTGAAACAAAGAGTAGGCATAAATGGGTCATTTTCTCATTGGCAGGATGTGACTGGTGGAGTGCCACAAGGATCAGTGCTTGGGGTTCAATTATTTACTATCTATATTAATGACATGGAGGAGGGGGCAGAGTGTAATATATCCAAATTTGCTGATGATACAAAAATAGGTAGGGCATGTTGTCATGAAGACATAAGGAATCTCCAAGGGGATATAGATTGGTTGAGTGAGTGGGCAAAAATTGGCAGATGGAGTTTAATGTAGGAAAGTGTGAGGTCATACACTTTGGTAGGAAGAATCAAAATGCAAACTATTATATAAATAGACAGAGACTCCAAAAAAGAGGGATCTGGGTGTTCTTGTGATTGAAACACAAAAAGTTAGCATGCAGGTGCAGCAAGTAATTAAGAGGGCAAATGGAATTTTGGCCTTTATTGCTAGGGGGTTGGAGTTTAAAAATAGGGAAGTCTTGTTAAAGCTGTACAGGGTGTTGGTGAGGCCACACCTGGAGTGTTGTGTACAGTTTTGGTCCCCGTATTTAAGAAAGGATATATTGGCATTGGATACAGTCAAAAGAGATTCACTCGGCTGATTCCTGGGAGAAAGGGGTTGACTTATCAAGAATGGCTAACAAGTTAGGCCTTTAGACATTAAAGTTTAGAAGAATAAGGGTGATCTTATTGAAATGTATAAGATTCTGAGGGGGCTTGACAGGGTAGATGTTTCCACTAGTGGGGGAATCTCAAACTAGGTGACATAGTTACAGAATAAGGGGACAGTCATTTAAAACTGAGATGCAAAGGAATTTCTTCTCTCATAGGGTAGTGAATGTCTGGAATTCTCTACCCAGAGAGTTGTGGAGGCTAAATCACTGAAAGCATTTGAAGAGGAGGTAGATAGATTTTTGAAATATTGGGGAGTTGAGGGCTATGAGGAGCTGGCACGAAAGAGGAGTTGAGGTCTGGGGCAAATCATCCCTGATCTTATTAAATGGTGGGGCAGGCTTTGGGGACTGAATGGCCTACTCCTGCTCCTATTTCTTATGTTCTTATAAGGGGGCTACAAAGAGATGTAGATCGGTTAAGTGAGTGGGCAACAACCTGGCAAATGGAGTAAAATGTGGGAAAGTGTGAAATTGTCCACTTTGGCGGGAAGAATAAAAAAGAAGCATATTATCTAAATGGTGAGAGATTGCAGAGCCCTGAGATGCAGAGGGATCTGGGTGTCCTCGTGTATGAATCGCACAAGGTTAGTATGCAGGTACAGCACGTAATTAGGAAAGCTAATAGAATGCTCGTGTTTATCGCGAGGGGAATTGAATACAAAAGTATGCTTCAGCTATACAGGGCATTGGTAAGACCACATCTGGAGTACTGTCTACAGAACTGGTCTCCTTATTTAAGGAAGGATGTGAATGCATTTTAGGCAGTTCAGAGAAGGTTTACTGGACAAATACCTGGAATGGTGGGCTGTCTTACAAGGAAAATTGGACAGGCTTGGCTTGTATCCACCAGATTTTAGAAGAGTAAGAGGCAACTTGATTGAAACACATAAGATCCTGAGGGTCTTGACAGGGTGGATGTAGAAAGGATGTTTCCTCTTGTGGGAGAATCTAAAATTAGGGGTCACTGTTTAAAAATATGGGGTCGCCCATTTAAGACAGAGATGAGGAGAATTTTTTTCTCTTAGAGGGTTGTGAGACTTTGCAGTTCTCTTCCTCAAAACGCAGTGGAAGCAGAGTCTTTGAATATTTTTAAGGCAGATGTAGATAGATTCTTGATAAGCAAGGGGGTGGTCAGGGGTAGCTGGAAATGTGGGTCATCAGTTCAGCTATGAAATTATTGAATGGCGGAGCAGGCTGGAAGGGCCGAGTGGCCTACTCCTGCTCCTAATTCATATGTTCGTATGCTTGTATGTTTGTATAAAGCCCAAGATGCCATATATTTTACTAATACTCTCTCAATATGCCCTGCTACCTGCAAAGATCGATGCACATGCATCCCCAGGTCCCTCTGTCCCTGAACACTCTTTAGAACTGTGCCATTAAGGATACATTGCCTCTCCCTATTACTTCTGTCAAAATGCATCACCTCACACTTAACAGTATTAAATTCCATCCGTCACCTCTCTGCTCATTCTGCTAGCCTATCTATGTCCTATTGCAGGCGGTTCATATCATCCTCACTGTTTGCCTCACCTCCAAGTTTGGTATCGTCAGCAAATTTTGAGATTCTGTTCCGTATTCCAAGATCCACATATTTTATACATAGCAAGAAAAGCAGTGATCCCAGCACTGACCCTCGGGGAACACCACTGTCGACCATCCCCTAGTCTGAAAAGAAACCATTTACTACAACTTGCTTGTTTCTGCCCTTAATCCAATTTTTTAACCAATTGGACACTGCCCCTCCTATTCCATGAGCCTCAATTTTGTTAACCAGCCTTTTATGTGATACCTTATCAAATGCTTTCGTAAAATCCATAGAAGCAATATCCACTGCATTTCCTTCATCAAACTTCTCTGCTCCTTCATCAAAAAATTCAATTAGATTAGTGAAGCATGATCTGCCTTTTACAAATCCATGCTGGATATCCTTAATTAACTCAAACCTCTCCAAATGTCCATTGATATTTTCCCTGATTATCATTTCTGAAACCTTACCCAGCATTGATGTTAAATTAACTGGCATGGAGTTGCTTGGACTGTCCTTGCACCCTTTCTTGAATAAGGGTGTCATTTGCCACTCTCCAATCCCCTTATCCAGGGAAGATTGGAAGATTATGGCAAGCCCTTCCTGGAGGAGTCTGGACATGCAAGGACTCAACTACCAGCAAGCGTATAAAGCAAGACCCAGGCTCAGGGCCTTCAGTTACCCCTGGAGGGGAGTCGGAGAGGCAGCGGATCCTGTGCGGAACCACAGTTCAGGAAAGATGAGAAGGTCATTGTGAGGGGACAGAGGAGATTAGGTTCAAGGTTTTCCAGCTTATAAGCAAGTGCAGAGACAAGGAACGGTGCTGGGGCAAATAATAGGAAGTTGTGATCGGTTGGAAGGCAGGAGTGATAAAATGACAGAAGAGATGATGGTGCAAGGCAAAAGTCAGGGAAACAACGAGTAACATTTGGCCGGCACAGATACCAGGAGTGGGGTTTGAACACACACAGACATATATTCATTGGATTTTAAGTCCAACGCCTTAACCACTCAGCCCTCCTGGTTCATTAACCTGTTGCTGAAAATGAAATTTAATGTGATCCGAGTGACATCTGGCCTTTTACAATATACAATTATGACTCCTCTCCCATGCTAAATTGGACCCTTCATTACTTATGAACCTCAATTGGATCACCCCTCAGTCTAGGTTTCTCGAAGGTGTAGGGTCCCAACTCTTTTAGTCTAACTTGATAACGAAGATGTCTTACACTGGGAATTAGTTTAATGTCTCTCCTCTGTACCCTGTCAAAAGCCTCAATATCACCCATCATGTGAGGAGACCAAGACTGGATACAATATTCCAAGTGAGGCCTGACCAAGGTTTCATAAAAGGACAAATTCGGGACATCTCAGATACTGAAGGAGTCCGTGTCCAGAAGCAGCAAGACCTGGACAACATTCAGGCTCGGCCTGCTAAGTGGCAAGTAACATTCACACCACATAAGTACCAGGCAATGACCATCTCCAGCAAGAGAGAATGTAACCATCTCCCTTTGACGTTCAACAGCATTACAATCGCTGAATCCCCCCCACCATCAACATCCTGGGGGTAACCATAGACACAAGCTTAACTGGACCATTCATATAAATCATGTGGCAGCAAAGGTAAAACAGACAGTGAGAATTCTGCAATGAATAATTCAGCTCCCGGCACGAGGTGAAATGCTCATTAGGAGAGCTGGAAAAATGGACTGGTCAGGTGTGCAGAAAAGTGGCAAATGGAATTCAACTTGGAGAAGTGTGAGGTGATGCCTTTGGTGAGGTCAAACACGGCAAAGGAATACACAATTAATGGGAGAATACTGAGAGGTGTAGAGGAAGTGAGGGACCTTGAAGTGAATGTCCACAGATCCCTGAAAGTAGCAGGACAGGTTGATAAGTTGGTTGAGAAGGCTTATGGAATCCTTTCCTTTATTAGCCGAGGTATAGAATATCAGAGCAGGGAGGTTATGCTGGAACTGTATCAATCATTAGTTAGGCCACAACTTCAGTTCTGTGTGCAGTTCTGGTCACCTCATGACAGAAAGGATGTAATTGCACTAGAGAGGTTACAGAGGAGATTTACGAGGATGTTGCCAGCTCTGGAAAAATGCAGCTTTGAGGAAAGATTGGATCGGCTGGGGTTGAATAGAGGAGGCTGAGGGGAGATTTGATTGAAATGTATAAAATTGTGAGGGGTCTGGATAGAGTGGATGGGAAGGGTCTATTTACCTTAGCAGGGAGGTCAATGACTAAGGGGCATAGATTTAAAGTGATTCGTTGAACGATTAGAGGGGAGATGAGGAAACGTTTTTTCACCCAGAGGGTGCGAGGTGTCTGAAACTCACTGCCTATAAGGGTAGTTGAGGCAGAAACCCTCAACTCATTTAAGAGGAGTCTGGATGTGCACCTCAAGTACCTGAACCTGCAGGGCTACGGTCCAAATGCTGGACAATGGGATTCCGCTGGGTTGCCCGATTTTTGGCCTTACTGTGCTGTAAACTTTCTATGTTCAATGATTCTATGCAGAGACAATGGGCCGAATAGCCTCCTTCTGCACTGTAATAATTTTGTGATTTTTGCCTCACCAAAACTTGTCCACCATCTACAAGGCACAAACCAGGATGAGTGCAGCTCCAACAATACTCTAGAAACTCGACACTGTTCAGGACAAAGCAGCTGCCTTGATTGTCACCCCATTCACCACCTTAAACGTTCACTCCCTTCACCACTGACGCACAGTGGCAGTAGTGTGTACCATCTACCAGATGCACTGCTGCAACTCACCAAGGCTCCTTCAAAAACACCTTCCAAACCGAAGACCTCCACCACCTTGAAGGACAAGGGCTGCAGATGCATGGAACCACCACCATGTGCAAGTTCCCCTTCAAGTCACACACCATCTGATCTGCAACAATATCGCTGTTCATTCACTGATGTTGGGTCAAAATCCTGGATCTCCCTTCCTAACAGCACTGTGGGTGTACCTACACCACATGGAGTGCAGCAATTCAAGAAGGCAGCTCACCGCCACCTTGTCAAGGACAATTAGGGATGGGTAACAAATTCTGGCCTTGCCAGTGTCGCTCACATCCCATGAAAGAATATGCCCCATCTTATATGCAATTATCCTCTGAATGCAGCCCAACCCCCTATTTGCTCCAGCTATCACTTCACAGCATTGTTGCTGTACCTTTAGAGATCTGTGCACTAGAACATCCAGATCTCTGCTCAAAATTATTTTCTTTCTCCACCTGCTTTAATGTTTTTCCCTGAAGGGTGTATGAATGTTGAGCATTCGCCCTGTCCACATGAATAACATTGCACTTACCCAAATTAAACATCATTTACCAGTCATGAACCCAATCTCCCAACACATTAAGATCAGCCTGAAACAGTCAAGCATCGTCTGCAGTCTGAACACTCGCACAGATCTTCAAATCATCTTTAAATTTAGAGATGGTGCATCCTGCACCTACGTCCAGATCATTAATAAAAATAATAAAGAGCAACAGACCCAACACCGATCCCTGTGGGACACCACTGGTAACTGGTCTCCAAACAGATCCAGATCCATCTGTAACTACTTTCTGCCTACGTCGTGCCAGTCAGTTCCCAATCCAGATCAATATATTACCACTGATACCAGGGACTTTAATCTTATAGAGAAGCCTCTTGTGTGGAACCTTATCAAAATCTTTTGGCTGAGATCCGCTAATTGAGCACAGGCCGGGGATGAGGCCTAGGCCTGTCCTGCTCTGTGTGTGGGTCTCAGGAAGGCACAAGGTGAGATCAGCTCACTGAGCACAGGCCCTTCCTGCTCTATATAGTGCTCAGTACCTCACCAAATGAGAATAACTAACACACCACAGGCCAGGGAGCCTCGGCCCATCCTCCCCTGATTGTGGTTCAGTGCCAACCAGGTCAGATCAGCTAATTCAGCACAGGCTGGAGATGGAAGCTGGATCTTTCCTGCTTTGGGGGCTCCGTACCATACCAGGTGTGATGAAGTAAAATACCACAGGCCGGGGATGGAGCCTGGGATTTTCCTGTTCTGTGTGGGGCTCTGTACAACACCGTGTGAGATGAACTATCATCCCTCAGGCTGAGGAAGGAGCCTGGGCCCATTCTGTTCTGTGTGGCTCCTACAACATTGGGTGGGTTCAGTTAACTCAACACAGGCCATGAATACAACCAGGCCCTTTCCTGCTCCATGTGGCTCAGTATCACACCAGGTGACATCAGCTAACACAGCCCAGGGGGGGGCTGTGGCTGGAGCCTGGGCCTGTCCTGCTCTGTGGGCTCAGTAACACAGCCCGTAAGATGAACTTTTTTCAAAAGACTTCAGTGTATTTAACTCTGTGTCCAACACTGTGAGGCAGCTTTCTGTGTTTATAAAGAGTGTAATTTATTGACTGGTCTCTTGGATCTTGGAGCAAACAGGGTGACAGACAGAGGTCTGTGTGCAGAGGGTTTGGGGGTGAGCTCTGATTCCTAACCCTTTCTGGATTGTGAGGAATAAAGAATGAATGAGAGAGAGAGAGAATGTGGGAGAAGGGATGATAGAAGAATTTGTCCGTGAACCTGATTAAAAGTGGCTCAAACGCAAAATAATATTAAGATATCAAGAGCAGAACATTAACATAATCTGAGTTCCGCGATCTGGTCGGGTCCCATTCCCCTGAAGTGAGGAATGAACGGGTGGGGAAATTCCGCCTGGAGTTATATTTGTCTCCATTGAAGATGAGCTCACAGTGAGGATGGAATAGCTCAGTTGGGAGAACACTAGATTGAAGAACCAGGATACAATCCCTGGTTTCATCAGTTTTAATTTGGTGTCTCCTTCATTTTAAGTAGAGAGAATCAGAGGGGAGATTTTCCACTCTTGACCCCATGGGCTGAATTTTAAACTAACGGTGCGGCTCTCGGCAGAGGCACCGGAAGCAGGTGTCGTCACCACACGAGTGAAATGTGGCCGACCGACTCCGATCACGGAGCAGCCGACAAATTAATGAAGGGGATGGCGTGGGGCTCATGTAAACAAGGACCAGAGGCAGGGAACGAGGTGCCGATGGCACCGACATCTGACACAACGGCAGGTGCTAGCACCATATTTAAAGGGCTGCCAGCCCTGCATTCACTGCTGCCTGGTTTAAAGGAGTGTCTTCCTGAGAGCCCTCTGCTGTCCCAGGACCAGTTCTGCTGCCTCTGATGCCCCAGGACCCATTCTGCTGCCTCTGTTGCCTGATGGGTAAGGAGCTGAAAGCGAGCCGGCAGTGACCATGGTGCCACGGTTTAGCGATGCCACCCTGCAGGTTCTCCTCCAGGAGACAAGAGAAAGGTGCAAGATCCACTTCCCCAGGGATGGGAGGTGGAGACCTGTCCACCTGACCAAGCAAAGCTGGCTGTAGATAGTAGGTGAGGTCAGCAGCCATGGGTTCACCCCCAGGACATGGATCCAGTGCAGGAAGTGGGTCAATGACCTCATCCAGGTTGCTCAGGCGACAACTCAAAGCACTTTGGACCCTTTGGACATTGCATGTGGCAGAGTGAGAGGGAATGTTTAGTGGAAAGGGAGTGACCACCCAGTCATGTGTATTGGGGAAGGGCAGCAGGAGAGGCACACGTCAGTCATTATATAACCTCACACAGTCCCTCGAGAGGGGCCGCATGCAGGAGGCATATGTGTGTCCACATCATGGACTGCTGGACTATCACCATCAGAGATGTTGGGCTTGTCCCCGCTGGGAGACTAACTTTGTTCATCATTGTGTCTGCAGGAGAAGACATCCTACAACTGGAAAGAGCGTGTCAAGACTGGCGGTGGAGTGCCTTATCTCCGTGTCCTCATCCCGATGGAGGAGGAGGCCATGGAACAGGCCGGGCAGCAAAGCAGCTGCTCCATAGCTGATGGAGAGACAGGGGCATCTACCCAAGAGAGTGAGTGAACATCTCCTGGGGCACAAGGGAGCATCCGCTGCAAAGGAGCCACACTGCTCATCTGTTCACCACTGCATCAATGGAGCTGCACAGTAGGGGTGGTTGGAATGTCACGATGGGCAGACCGTAACCCTTCAATGTCCCTGTTTTCTCATGAAGGCCCGGATGAACGACAAAAGCAAAGAGCTGGAGAGACTGGGAGACAGCCGGACACGTCTGAGGAGGAGGAGGGAGCCTCAGATGGTGCACCATCACATCATTCACCTGCACCCTCCACCAGAACAGAAACGCTCACGCAAACTGATGAGCACATCACAGACAGACCCGGGCAGCTGACGGAGGCTGTGACAGCCGAGGCCACTGACAGTTGGTGGTCTGTGGGAGGCCAGGCCCACACTGAGCCCCAGGCTGATGACATGCCTCTGGTGTCACCAGCAACACGGGAAATACCGCAGCTGCAGCGAGAGGTCAGGTAACATCTGACACAGTTGCCAGAGGCTATGTGTACCCAAACAAGGATGGTGGAGGAGTCCATCCAGGCCTTGGGCGCTGCATTGTCTCTGATGGGGGTGTGCCTGGCTTCCTCCATTGTGAGATTGGTGACTCTCATGGAGAGCCTGATCCAGCCAATCAATCAGTGGCTGCCGGAGATGTGTGCAGACCTGCACTCCATCGCTTTGTCCATGAGCTCCATCCAGCGGTGACAAGGTGAGAGGGGGGACGAGGTCCACGTCCCTCTCAGGTCAGCAGCGAGTTACAAGTGTGTCTTATAAGGGGGAGGAGCAGCTGGCTGCTACATCTGGGGTCTCCTCTCAGGGTGCTCCTGGTGTGGACAGTAGCTCCAAAGCCCCTCTGCCAGTGACACAAGTGATGCCAGTGCCTGTCTCCATCACCCTCGATGACAGAGGGGGGTCCCTGTACCTGTGCAGGAGGCCCTCAGTGTGCCGGGGCCCTCCAGGCCTCAGGCAGCAAGAGGACGGCCACCAATGTCATCCCAAGCCATGGGGCAGCAAGGTCAGTAGCCTGTCTCCACCTCAGCTGACAGAGCAGGGGGAGCACCACGTAGGAGCACCCGGAAAAGATTTAAGAAGAGCACCTAGATTCACTTAGGGTTCACGGTGAATGTACATTCCAGATGGATAGGGTTGCGTTTGTTGTCACACGGAAGAAAGAAATGATGTTCTCTCACTATGTCTCCTTCCTATTGTTGATGCCCTTTGGGACTTCATTTAAACCCTTCCTCCCAAGGGGCTGGAAGTGAGGGACCAAGCCCTGAGTTCACAAAGCTTTGGCCTTGTCACTGTGCGATGTGTACCTGGACGCTGCAGAACAGAAGGAAGGAGGTGACAACAGGGCTGTTTAAAGCTAAGACTTTATTGCCTTGGTTCCAGAAGGTGGTAAGGCTCAAAGGAAACTTGAATGTATAAGGGTGTCTCATGTCTCCCTTGTGTGTATCTCATGGCCCCTACCCTGCTGTGCCTGAGGTTCTTCATCTGGCACTGCTTGGGCAGCATCCTCCTCCACATCCTCATCATCAGAGGAGACATCACACTCCACGATATCCTCACTAGTCAACACCTCACCCCTCTGTAATGCCAGATTGTGCTGTGCACAGCAAACCACCACGATATGCGAGACCCTCGCCGGGACATACTGAAGGGCTCCACTGGATCGATCTAGGCACCTGAATCTCATCTTCAGGAGACCAATGGCCTCCTTGATGGTCGCTCGGGATGACCCGCAGCAGGTGTTGTACCTCTCCTCTGCATCCGTGCGTGGGTTCCTTACAGACGTCAGTAGTCATGTCCTCAGTGGGTAGCCCTAGTCTCCAAGGATCCATCTCTGAAAGCGGATGGGGCCGCGGAAAGGTTCTGGCACCTGGGAGTGCCTTGGTATGCAGGCGTTGTGGCTGCTTCCCGGGATTTGTGCACACACCTATGGGATCCATTTGCAGTGGTCGCAGACCAATTGCACACTGAGCAAGTGGAAGCCCTTCCTGTTGAAGGCTGCTGGCTGGTCTGCAGGAGCCATGATGGTCACATGGGTGCAGTCAATGACACCCGACACCTGGTGGAATCCAGCGATGTCCCCGAATCCTATAGCTCTCTCAGCTTGACTGTTTGGATCAATGTGCACATAGTCACCGGCCCTCCTGAACAGGACATTGGTGACCTCCTTGATGCACTGATTCACTACAGACTGTGAGATTCCACACATATCTCCAGTGGATCCCCGCAATGATCTGGTGGTGAAGAAGTTCAGTGGCACGGTGACCTACAGTGACACTGGCATCAGGTGCCCACCAAGTCGCATGGGGCACAGCTGCATCATGGCAGAGAGATCAGTGACGACCACCGTGGAGAGGTGCAGTCTGCGGAGACACTGTCACTCGGACATCTGCAGTTAGTTGAACCTCGGCTGACGTGTTCCTCTGCCTCCTTCTCCAGCCTCCTGTTCGAGGCTGGCCTTCCTGTGGGCCCCCAAGCTGCTGTGGTGCCCCTGCTGGTGCCTGTGCCTCCCTCCCTTCCTCTCTACTCCTC
The DNA here is from genome assembly GCF_036365525.1 of Heterodontus francisci. Classification (NCBI taxonomy): domain Eukaryota; kingdom Metazoa; phylum Chordata; class Chondrichthyes; order Heterodontiformes; family Heterodontidae; genus Heterodontus; species Heterodontus francisci. The sequence continues at coordinate 5,326,989 of NW_027141369.1, read as the reverse complement.
CTCCTCCTCCTCCTCAATGGGAGCCTCGAATCCAATGAGAGCCTCGAATGAGGCCCATGACAGGTTGCCCCTCCCTGAGTGCAAGGCCGTCACAGTAAACAACACCCAGCCACATTTACCTCACTTGTCACCCTCAATGAAGTGGCACTGCCCCAATGGCACCCTGGTGTTGTTCCCTCTGCAGAGCTGGCACATTGGCCCCCACTCCTGACAGTGTTTCCCGATGCCCTTTCTGCCAAGTTTTGCTGCCTCACCCGATAGCTTCCCATTGAAGACAACACTCAGCTCCCACCTCCCAGTCAGCTCCTTTAACCAGGCGAGGCTCTGAAGCCCCGTGGGTCCCGTGTGCTATTAGTTCAATTGGATCCAGTGAATAAAATTGCTGACAATTGGACTCATAAATACTTGATGTTTTGATACTTCACATTTTTATTCATTCATTCATGCGATGTGGGCATCGCTGGCTAGGCCAGCATTTATTGCCCATCCCTAATTGCCCATGAGAAGGTGGTGGTGAACTGCCTTCTTGAACCGCTGCAGTCCATGTGGGGTAGGTACAACCACAGTGCTGTGAGAAAGGGAGTTCCAGGATTTTGACCCAGCGACAGTGAAGGAACGGCGATATAGTTCCAAGTCAGGATGGTGTGTGGCTTGGAGGGGAACTTGCAGGTGGTGGTATCCCCTGCATTTGCTGCCCTTGCCCTTCTCGGTGGTAAAGGTCGCTGGGTTTGGAAGGTGCTGTCGAAGGAGTCTTGGTGCATTGCTGCAGTGCATCTTGTAGACGTTACACACTGCTGCCACTGTGTTCCGATGGTGGAGGGAGTGAATGTTTGTAGATGGGGTGCCAATCAAGTGGGCTGCTTTGTCCTGGACGGTGTTGAGATTCTTGAGTTGGAATTGCACCCATCCAGGCAAGTGGAGAGTATTCCATCACACTCTTGACTTGTGAATTGCAGATGGTGGACAGGCTTTGGGGAGTCAGGAGTCATGGATGAGTGGGAGGAATATATCACACTTTGGGGCTTTTGTGAGAGGATTTATTGATAAACCTGGGATTTGAGAGGAAGCTGCTTCATGGTTTACAGAACCAATTCAGCCCCTGGGGTGGAGCCAACAGCTGCACTGTAATTACTCACCTCAGGATTCCAAGCCTCTGACCTGCTCTTCTAGTCACGTTATTTGTATGACTACCCATGGTAACCTCCATGATGTTGATGGTGGGGGATTCAGTAATTGTAATGCTATTGAATGTCAAGGGGAGATAGTTAGATTCTCTCTTGTTGGAGATGGTCATTGCCTGGCACTTGTGTGGTGCGAATGTTACTTGCCACTTATCATCCCAAGCCTGTGAGACTGAAATAGCTCAGTTGGGAGTGTGTTGGACTGAAGATCCCTGGTTCAATCTGGGGTTTTGGCAGTTCTCCTTTATTCTGCATCGCCCTTTGGTTTTGACTCTTGAGCTGCACAATTTACACTGAAATTATTTACCCAACTCTGAAGGTTGGATTGGAATAGAGAGATATCAATGATGGGAAATATTTACATTGTCAGCTTTAGCTTATTCTCTATCTCTTTGTGTCCTTTTCCCCAGTTTTTGAATCTTTCAGGGCCGGGTGAGCATTTGATTTGCTGCATATGTCCCAAACTGAAGCCTTTTCCACATCTCTGGGCAGTCAGACTTGCTCTGTCTGTTTTTGCTGCTCGTGACCATGAACGAGAACAGGCCACGAGTTCAACGTTTATCAGCAAATGGAAGATAATTGGAAAGAATTCTGTGTTACTCCAGACCAGTGACAAAGATACAATGGATGTTATTCAAAATAAATTCCCTTTGACATTTGATGTAAACTTGTTTGCATCTAAAAGTTGGATTTTAAGTGTTGCAAAAATGTGTCAAATTAATGACTGACCATGTGACAGCGCACATGGGGATCAAATCCACAGCCTTGTTGTTATCAACACTGCGTCCTAACCAACTGAACTAAGCGGCCGATAGACAGAGCCAGGTATGGATTTGAGCCGCACGCTGTGCGGTTTGTGTTTTATTTCTCACACTGGGTGACAGAGCGATTGCACAAACAATGGACACATCACATCCCTGAAACATTGTTCTGATATAAAACAGTGTGAAATAAGAACTGAGCATGGAAATGGAACGGAACCAGAAATCAGGACTTTAATCTATAAAAGTTGATCTTGAAATTCTACCATGCACGAATATTCCAAGAGAACGAACTCTCTTCTGATATAAAATCCAGGAACTTGAGCTGCTGTAAAACATAACTGAGCCTGACGTGTTTTGAACACGCAACCTTCTGATTTGGAGTCAGACGCGCTACCGTTGTGCCACAAGCTCACAGGTAAAGCAAAGTCTTCCATTCCTGGCAGATTTACTTCTTGTTTAGATTCAGTGATTGAAATTAATTCAATCCTCATCTGACCTCCGCTCTGGAAAGGCCTGCCACCCGACCTGAACCCGACGGGACCCGACGACCTGTGTCGGGTCCGGGTCGTGTTGGGTCGCTCTTCCGGGTCTGGCTTTCGGGCTCGGGTCAGGTCGGGCCAGGTTCGGGTTGGGCTGGATCCAGGTCGGGCTGAGTCCGTGTCGGACACACACAGTAAGTATTACATTTAACTCTGCTGGGAAGTTGAGTTTAATAAGTGTCAAAAGTTGAAAGCCAACCTAAGCTGGGAGTCCGGGTCATCAAGGAGGGAAACTCTGAGTCTGCTCAGTGAGCAAGTGAGCATCTCTATGACGTCATTGCGCTCATGCTGCAGCTTCCTGTAGATTCGGAATCGGGAGGTAGATAAAGTGAACATTCCAGTGGTCGGGTAAGGCTCGGGTCAGTTTGGGCGTGGGAATAAATGGAGATACTCGGGCCGGGTCGGGCTCGGGTCCAATGTGGTTCTGTCAGGTTCGGGTCGGGTTTTTTTTCCTGACCTGAGCTGGCCTTTACCGCTCTGTCAGTTCAGTGCCTTATTTAAACTATTACTTGGAGTTCTGTTTTACAGGGTCTCGGCTGTTTAAGTATTTCCCAGACCCACTACTCTGATTAATCAGACATTTTGCTGCTAACTGCTGCTGCTACAATTGAAATGTAAAAAAGAATTTCCAGTGACCTGCAACCAATGGACAAATACATTTCAGAAAGATAAAGCTCATTCACCAATCCACAAATGTGTCTTTCTGCTTATATTTATAAACAACTCCTTCTCTCCACTATGAGAACTATACAATCACGACAGTTATTTGAAAGTTAGTATAAGATGTTCCAGTTCATCAATTTTAAAACTGCAGCAGGTATTTTCCAGAAAACTTCTCTGTTGGAACCTCAGTCCCATTTAGATTGAAAGTGGACAATTAATGTATTCACTTGTTCATTGTGGACAGGTGTCTGACTTCAAATAAATCTCATTAACTTTCAATGAGGTGGCAGTATTTCTGTGCTCCCATTTTACGCAGTCTGTCCTGTTCATGCACCATGTTTTTATTCTCTTCTCCCATTCTCCACAGGATACAGATTACAAGCATCATCAATCTAGCTGTTGAAAAGCATTGGAAGAATCTGGTCACACAGGTATTGAAACATTCATTTTCTGCCATTTTCCAAGTAGGTTGCTTTAAACACAGTACGATGTGTAATCATCTTGAAAAGAGATTCTCTTCAATATCCAATACAAACTGAATTACAAACCTGACAGACAAACACAGGAGAACAAGTGACTAGTGAACACAAACCTCATGGTGCTCATTTTCAGATTTATTGCAGTCATCCGACAAATCAAGTGAAAGAATATTCCAGTGAAATGATTTGGAAAGTAGGGGTGACTTTTGTTGGCGCCTTTCTTTGCTCTGTTGGTGAAACTTTCTTGCACCTGACTCGTGTTCATGTCTCTGTTTCCTCTATTGAATGAGGAAGGAGGTATTTGATCAGAAATCAACTGGATTGTGTACCTTTGAGAGGGGATTTCTGCACCGTCAGGGCTGGAAACAGGAGTGAGTGAAAGACAATGTGTGGAGTTTGATTTTGTACAGAGGGAGAGCAAATCTAACAGGGATGTGAGATATTGGCCTGGATTTTACAGTCCCAATAGCGGTGAACTCTGAGACTTTCACTGCTATTGAGGGTCTGAACAGCACTGCAACTGCTGGTACATGCACACACTAACACCAGCATCTGGAAGTTGTGGTGGTGAGAAATGTGCTTAGAAGGAGCCTCGGATCATAATCGCACCAGCCCACTCTTTAAAGTGACAGGGACCTGTAGTTCAGCAATTTGGGCTCATTGCCCACAATGTACCCTGATTTTTACCTGGGTTGGATTAAAGCCGGTACCAACAGGCTCAGGGCTGCTCGGGAAGGACTTTTCTGTTGACACAACAGCTCCACTATTCCAGGAAGACACCGGCAGCAGCAGTTGTCAACTTTCAGAGGGAGTTCAGACATTTTAAATGTTGTATTTTATTTCTTAATTGTATGTAACTTTTTAGCATAGCCTGATCAGAGTTCTTAAATTTACATCTGACTTTTTATTAACAAGATTGAAGTGCTTTTAAAAGATCTCTAAATGTATATGACTTTTTATCAAGATTTACTTGGCTTCTTTGAAAAGACTCTTGAGCAAGATTGAAGTGACTTTTAAAAACTACATCTTATCCTTTAAAATCCTGCTTCCATGTGGATGACATTGGAAGATGACTTCAGAATAGCTTAGACTATCTTTCTGACAGGTACTGCAACAGCTTAAGACCTACTTTTCTGCAAAAGCTGGTGAATTACCTTCCGGGAGCGGAGAGGAGCGGAGCGGAGCAGACCTATATGGACCGATATGAGGAGAATGTTGAGAGCGGAGCCTATAAATCCAATCCGAGGATCGAGGCCCAGTCTCTTCCCTTCCAGGAGTGGAGTGGAGCTCTTCCAGTGTGCTGGAGTTTTGAAAAAAAAGAAGCCAACTGTGATGTCAGAGGAGAGCTGCAAGGTGATTGGTTGGTGAGTCACTGCTGTTAGTGTATTTAAATATCTTAAAGAAAAGGGCAAAGTTTTTTACTTGAAAAAAAAACCTCTGCTGATAAGATGATTACTACTAAAGTGTTTTTTTATTCAGTGTAGCTTATGAAGGACTTTAGATTGTAGTGGGTAGAACAAGGCCCCGAGTGTCATTAGTATTTTTTAATTAAGGAGTAACTAATTAATCTAAGGGTAAGTCATGGCAGGAGAGCTCAGCCCCGTGATATGCTCCTCCTGCGCTATGCGGGGATTCAGGAACCCTCCCAGTCTCCATGACGACCATGTGTGCAGGAAGTGTATCCAGCTGCAGCTACTGGCTACTCGCATTATGGAGCTGGAACTGCGGGTGGTTTCACTGTGGAGCATCCACGAAGCTGAGGGTGTCATGGATAGCATGTTTAGTGAGGTGGTCGCACCGCAGGTAATGGATGCACAGGCAGAAAAGGGATGGGTGACCACCAGATAGAATAGTAGGAGCAGGCAGGTAGTGCAGGAGTCCCCTGTGGCCATCCCCCTCTCAAACAGATACACCGCTTTGGTTCCTGTTGGGGGGAAGACCTCCCAGGGGAAAAGAGCAACAGCGCGGTCCGTGGCACCACGGAGGGTTCTGCTGCACAGCAGGGGATGAAAAGGGGAGGAAGAGCTATTGTGATAGGGGATTCTATCATAAGGGTTGCAGATAGGCGTTTCTGTGGCCGCAAACGAGACTCTAGGATGGTATGTTGCCTCCCTAATACTAGGGTCAAGGATGTTTCTGAGCAGCTGCCGGAAATTCTGAAAGGGGAGGGTGTGCAGCCAGAGATCGTGGTCCATATTGGTACGAACGACATAGGCAGGAAGAGAGATGAGGTTCTGCAAAGTGAATATGGGGAGTTAGGCAGAAGGTTAAAGAGCAGGACCTCTAGGGTTGTAATCTCAGGATTACCCCCTGTGACACGTGCTAGTGCGGGTAGGAATAGGAGGATTAGGCAAATGAATGCATTGCTGAAGACTGGTGAAGGCGGGAGGGCTTCAGGTACTTGGATCATTGGGATCTCTTCTGGTGCAGAGGTGACCTGTACAAGAGGGACGGGTTGCATCTGAACTGGAAGGGGACCAATATCCTTGCAGGGAGATTTTATAGTAATACACTGGAGGGTTTAAACTAGTCTTGCAGCGGGGGTGGGACCCAAAGTACTAGTCTCTCCGATGAGATAGTTGAGGCAAATGGAGAGGTTAAAGCAAGCAAGTCCAGTAGGCAGGCCAGGCAGGGGCAGGACAGGGAGCGTGGAAGGTCTGGTGGGCTAAACTGCATTTACTTTAATGCAAGTATCCTTACAGGTAAGGCAGATGAACTCAGAGCATGGATCGGTACATGGGATTGTGGTATTGTAGCTATTACGGAAACGTGGTTGAGGGATGGGCAGGACTGGCAGCTCAATGTTCCGCGGTACTGATCCTTCCGGCGTGACAGAGGTGGAGGTAAGAGAGGAGGGGGAGTTGCACTATTGATTAGGGAGGACATCACGGCAGTACTTAGAGAGGATATCCCGGGGTGAATGTCCAGTGAGGCCATACTGGTAGAACTTAGAAATAATAAAAGGGTGATCCCTTTGATGGGATTATACTATAGGCCCCCCAATAGTCAGAGGGAAGTGGAGGAGCATATATGTAGGGAAATCACAGATAGGTATAGGAATTATAGGGTTGTAATAGTAGGTGATTTTAACTTCCCTAATATTGACTGGGACTGCCTTAGTGCTAAGGGATCAGATGGGGAATAATTTGTTAAGTGAGTCCAGGATAGTTTTCTGAAGCAGTACGTGGATGGCCTGACTAGAGAAGGGGCTACACTCGATCTCCTGTTAGGAAATGAGGATGGGCAGGTGGTTGATATGGCAGTCGGGGAGCACTTTGGGACCAGTGACCATAACTCTATTAGCTTCAAGATAGTTATGAAAAAGAATAGGACTGGTCCTCAGGTTGAAGTCCTAAATTGGGGGAAGGCTAATTTCCATGGCATCAGACAGGAACTCTCAAAAGTTGAATGGGAGAGGCTGTTTACAGGTAAAGGGACGTCTGGCAAGTGGGAGGCTTTTAAAAGTGAGATAGGAAGAGTTCAGGGCCAGCATGTTCCTGTTAGATGGAAGGGCAAGGCTGGCAAGCTTAGGGAACCTTGGTTGACGAGGGATATTGAGGGTCTGGTCAGGACAAAGAAGGGGGCATACGTCAGGTATAGGCAGCTGGGATTGAGCGAGTCCCTCGAGAAGTATAGGGGATATAGGAGTATACTTAAGAAGGAAATTAGGAGGGCGAAAAGGGGCCATGAGATTTCCCTGGCAGATAAGATAAAGGAGAATCCTAAAAGATTCTATAAGTGTATTAAGAGTAAAAGGGTAGCTAGGGAGAGAGTAGGTCCCCTTAAGGATCAGTGTGGCAATCTATGTGTGAAGCCACGTGAAATGGGCGAGGTCTTAAATGAATATTTCTCGTCTGTATTTACCGTGGAGAAGGCCATGGAAGCTAGTGAGTTCAAGGGAGGGAACAGCGATATCCTGCAGCATATCAACATTACAAAGGAGGAGGTGTTGGAGGTTTTGAAGCGCATTAAGGTGGATAAATCCCCAGGGCCTGATCAGATGTATCCTAGGATGCTATGGGAAGCAAGGGAGGTGATTGCTGGGGCGCTGGCAGAGATTTTTGGACCACGGGTGAGGTACCGGAAGACTGGAGGATAGCTAATTTGTTAATTAATAAATTAAATAACAAATCATGTCGCCTCTTTCTCTTCTAAACTCTGGCGGAGACAAGCCCAGCTTGTCCAATCGTTCCTCGTAAGACAGCCCACCCATTCCATGTATTAGTCTCGTAAACTTTCTCTGTACTACCTCCAATGCATTTACATCCTTCCGCAAATAAGGAGACCAGTACAGTACTCAGTACTGCAGAAGAGGTCTCACCAATGTCCTGGATAGGTGAAGCATAACCTCCCTACTATTGTATTCAATTCCCATGGTGATAAATGATAACATTCGATTAGCTTTCCTAATTACGTGCTGGACCTGCATACTAACCTTTTGCAATTCATGCCCTCGGACACCCAGATCCCTCTGCATCTCAGAGCTCTGCAATCTCTCACCATTTAGATAATATGCTTTTTTATTCTTCCTGCCATAGTGGACAATTTCCGACTTTCCCACATTATACTCCATTTGCCAGGTCTTTGCCCTATCACTTAACCGATCTATATCCCTTTGTAGCCCCCTTATGTCCTCTTCACAACCTACTTTCCTACCTACCTTTGTGAGCAGCAAATTTAGCAACAATACCTTCGGTCCCTTCATCTAAGTCATTTATATAAATTGTAAAAAGTTGAGGCCCCAGCACAGATCCCTGTGGCACACCACTCGTTACTTCTTGCCAACCAGAAAATGACCCATTTATGCTGACTCTCTGTTTCCTGTCAGCTAGCCAATCTTCTATCCATGCCAATATGTTACCCCCGACACCATGAGCTTTTATTTTCTGCAATAACCTTTGATATGGCACCTTATCCTTCTGGAAATCAAAATACAATACATCCACTGGTTCCCCTTTATCCACAGCACATGTAACTCCCTCAAAGAACTCCAATAAATTGGTTAAACATGATTTCCCTTTCAAAAAAACATGTTGACTCTGCCTGATTACGTTAATTTTTTCTAAATGCCCTGCTATAACATCCTCTGTAATAGCTCCAAACATTTTCCCTCAGACAAATGTTAAGCTAACTGGCCTGTCGTTTCCTGCTTTCTGTCTCCCTCCCTTTTTGAATAAATGAGTTACATTCACTCTTTTCCAATCTAACGGAACCTTCTCGAATCTAGGGAATTTTGGAATATTAAAACCAGCGCATCAACTATCTCACTAGCCAATTCAGGACCTGGCGACTTGTCAACCCGCAGCTCCAACAATTTGTTTAGTACCACTTCCCTGGTGATTGTAATTTTCTTGAGTTCCTCCATCCCTTCAATTTCCTGATATACGGCTAATACTGGGATGTTATTTGTATACTCAATAGTGAAGACCGATGCAAAGTATCTGTTCAATTCATCTGCCATCTCTTAATTATCCATTATTAATTCCCCAGACACACTTTCTATTGGACCAACAGTCGCTTTGTTAACTCTTTTCTTTTTAAAATATCTATCGAAACTCTTACTAGTTGTCTTGAAATTTCTTGCGAGCTTTCTCTCATACTCTAATTTTACCTTCCTTATCAATCTTTTAGTCATTCTTTGCTGTTTTTTTTATATTCTGTCCAATCTTCTGACCTGCCTCCCACCTTTGCACAATTATAGGCTTTTTCTTTAAGTTTGATAGTATCTTTAACTGTTTTCGTGAACCATGGATGGTGAGTCCCACCTTTGGAACTTTTCTTTCTCGTTGAAATGTATCTATTCTGTGTATTCTGAAATATCCCCTTAAATGTCTGCCACTGCATCTCTATTGACTTATCCCTTAACCTAATTTGCCAGTTCACTTTAGCTAGCTCTGCTTTCATGACCTTATAATTGCCCTTATTTAAATTTAAAATACTAGTCTGGGACCCACTCTCCTCTCCCTCAAACTGAATGTAAAATTCAATCATATTATAATCGCGACTACCTAGGGGCACCTTAACTATGAGGTCATTAATTAATCCTATCTCGTTGCACAATGCCAGGTCGAGTATAGCCTGCTCTCTGGTTGGCTCCAGAATGTATTGTTCCAAGAAATTATCCCCAAAACATTCTATGTATTCCTCATCTAGGTTACCTCTGCCCATCTGAATTTTCCACTCTATATGTAGATTAAAATCCCCCATAATTATCACAGTACCTTTCTGACAAGCTGCCATTATTTCTTCCTTTATATCCCATCCGACAGTGTGGTGAATGTTAGGTGGCCTGTGCACCACTCCCACAAGTGACTTCTTGCCTTTATGATTTCTCATTTGTACTCAAACTGATTCTGCATCCTGATCTCCAGAACTCAGGTCATCCCTCTCGATTACGCTAATACCATTATTAATTAACAGAGCTACCCCGCCACCTTTTCCTCGCTTCCTGTCCTTCCAAAATGCCATGTCACCTCCAATATTCTCATCCCAATCTATGTCGCCCTGCAGCCATGTCTCTGTAATGACTATCAGATCGTACTTATTTATTCTATTTGTGCTCCCAGTTCATCTGTTTTGTTTCAAATGCTCCATGCATTCAGATACAGAGCATTTAGTTTTGTCCTTTTATTATTTTTGTCACCTCTGGCCTTATCTGTCGATTTACTCTTAGATTTGTACATTCTGCCCCTTCCTGTCACAGTCTGCTTATCATTTCCCATATTTATACCTTTCTCTCTCGCCCTGTCTCTCCTCCTTGATTCACCATATCTTCCCAAATTTGATCCCTTGCCCCCACTATACAGTTTAAAACCGTCTCTACGTCCCTCGTTATGTGGCTCGCTAGAACACCGGCACCAGCACGGTTCAGGTGTAGACCGTCCCAACGGTACAGCCACCTCTTTCCCCAGTACTGGTGCCAATGCCCCACAAACCAGAACCCACTACTACCACACCAGTCTTTCAGCCGCACATTACTTTCTCTAATCTTATTTGTCCTATGCCAATTTGCACATGGCTCAGGTAATAATCCAGAGATGATTAACTTTGAGGTTCTGCTTCTTAATTTGGTGCCTAGTTCCTCAGACTGACTTTGCAGAACCTCTATCCTTGTCCTGCCTATGTCTTTGGTACCGACATGGACCACGACGACTGGATCCTCCCCCTCCCATTGTATGTTTCGCTCCAGCCCTGAGCAGATGTCCTGAATCCTGGCACCGGCAGGCAACACAGCCGTCTGGACTCTTGCTTTTGCTGCAGAGAACAGAGTCAATCCACCTTACTATACTGTCCCCTACTACCACTACATTCCTTTTTTCTCCCTCTTTGAGCCGCAAACACTTACTGCAGACGTGTTTGCCCTGGATCACACTGGCATCCAGGAACTCCCACATGCTGCAGCTGTGACACATCACCTGTCCTGTCATCCTTAACGTGTTTCAATTAACTACTTAAATATTTTATTCAATTATTCATTTTACTGTATATTTTAATAAACTTACCACTAGTTTGTTTACTATTTTAAATGTTAGGACTAAAATGGATCTTAATCACTTACCAGATGCGCATCAAGCAGGTCGGTTCTTCCAAACCAATCAACTACCTGCTTGCCTGTGATGTCACAGCTTACCAGATCCTCACCAAACAGCTCCTTCCACTGCACCGAAGAAAGAACCAAATCCTGTATCCTCACCGCAGCGGCTCTCTGTTTCCCTGCTCTCACTCTCCATTGTGACGTCACTCCTCGATTTTTTTTTTCCCCTGCTCTGCTCCTCTCTCTCTCGCTCTGTCTCCGAGTCTGTGCTTTTGGCACATTTCTTCATTTGTTTTTCCGTTGTGCTCCTCTGTTTGTGGTCCAAAATCTGACTCTGGTGGGACATGAACCCACAACCTTTGAATATCGTCTTAATCATTATTTAGAAGTCCAACACTCTATCCATTGCGCCACAGAGCCTCACACATTTTGATTAACATCACTAAGGCCTTTGATCTTGTCAGCAGAGACGGCCTCTTCAAACTGCAATGGAACATAGGCTGCCCTCCTGACCTCTTGGGCATCATCTCTACTTTCCACGAGAACATGCACAGTTCCATCAGTTACAATGCAGCAACATCAGACGCTTTCAAGATCAGCAATGGGGTAAAGCAGGGCTGCGCGCTGGCGCCAACTCTCTTAGGAACAGAGGAACATAGGAGTAAGCTATTCAGCCCGTCGAACCTGCTCTGTCATTCAATTCGATCATGGCTGATCACCTACCTCAAAGCCCCTTTCCCATGCTATCCCCATATCCCTTGATGTCATGAGTATCAAGATTTCTATCAATTTCTGTCTTGAACATGCTCAATGATGGAGCTGCCACAGCCCTCTGGGGCACAGTATTCCAATGATTCACCACCGTCTGAGTGAAGAAATTCCACCCATCTCAGTTTTAAATGGCCTACACCTTATTCTGAGACGATGTCCTTTGGTTTTAGACTCACCAACCAGGGCAAACATCCTGTCTACATCCACACTGTCACGCCCTGTAAGAATTTTGTCAGTTTCAATCAGATCACCTCTCATTCTTCGAAACTTTAAGGAATACAGGCCCAGTTTCCTCATAAGACAATCCCACCATCCCAGGGATTAGTCTGGTGACATAAAAACAAGAAATGCTGGAACCACTCAGCAGGTCTGGCAGCATCTGTGAAAAGAGAAGCAGAGTTAACGTTTCAGGTCAGTGACCCATCTTCGGAACTGACATATATTAGAAAAGTCACAGGTTATAAGCAAGTGGGGTGAGGGTGGGGCAGGAGATAACAAAGGAGAAGGTGTAGATTGGACAAGGCCACATAGCTGACCAAAAGGTCATGCAGGAAATGCAAACAATATGTTAATGGTGTGTTGAAAGACAAAGCATTAGTACAGATTAGGTGTTAATGGACTGAATATTGAACAGCAGGAAGTACAAACCTGAAAAAAACAGTAGGTAAGCAAACTGAACAAACTGAGATGAAATGAAATAAATGCAAAAAAAAGATTAGTCTGTTGACCCTCTGTTTCACCCCCTCTATGGCAAGTGTATCCTTCATAAGATGAGACTAAACTGTACACAATACTCCAGTGCGGATTCACCAAGGCTCTATACAATTGCAGCAAGACATCTTTACTCCTGTACTCATGACCCCTCGTGTGGGTACAACATACCATTTGCCTTCCTAATTGATTGCTGCACCTGCACAAGAGCTTTTGGTGTCTCAGGAACAAGGACACCCAGGTCCCTTTGGACATCGACACTTCCCAACCTTTCACCATTTAAGAAATACTCTGTCTTTCTGTTTATTCTACCAAAGTGAATAACTTCACACTTATTCACATTATATTCCACATTCTTGCCCATTCACTTAGCCTCTCCAGGTCCCCTGGAAGCCTCTCTGCATCCTCCTCACAACTCACACTTCACCGAGCTTTGTGTCATCTGCAAACTTGGAAATATTACATTTAATTCCCACAGCCAAATCATTTATATAGGTTGTTAACAGCTGTGGCTCCAACACTGATCCTTGCAGTACCCCAATAGTAACAGCCTGCCATCCTGAGAAGGACCCGTTATTGCTGTAATTGTGACCTGACTCCAAAAACAACTGTACTGGAATGGAATGGAATTCTTCAGTGTTTCTGTTGTTTGGCTTGCATTGACTCATCGATTTTCTTGTTTTTCACTTTGTCGATGCCTTTGAATAATTGTGGATCCTTCTTCAGGGTGTCTTCTTTCACCAGGTCGTTCTGACCTCTGATGATGTTGATTGTAATCAGCTTCAATTCGCTGATAGTTTTGGAAGTGAGCAGATTTCCTTTGCTTGAGTCTACAACATGGAACTCAGTCTGACATGTGGACCCATGGGAGGATTTGAATGCCACCCCTGCGTTGGAGTTGCATCCATCCAATAAGAGACCGAGTAGAAGTGACAGTTCTGTCAGTCGAATATGATACTTTTAATGGCAGGGTTGTGAGTTTGAGTGCCATTCTGTTTTTCCCTTTTTTAAGGCTTCATGAGCAGAGAGTACAGGGAGTGTTTGAAATGAGCAAGTCTCGCTTTGATTCAGGACTCTTACCTCTCAGCAGCATCTCACTATGAAAGATTGAATTTGATCTCATTTCATTCTCAGCTCGGGGTCTGTGCGGCTCAGTGGCACTTCTGGCTGTCTCCCGCTTCACAATCCATCAGTACTGAGAAAGCAATGGGGAATATTACTCACATGTTGTGTTCTTTAATTTTTTGGAAAACTTGAATGTATGTATTTTCTTCCAAAACAAGGACACCAAGCCACTGTTAATGTAGGGCTGAAATAGCTCAGTTGGGAGAGCGTTAGACTAAAGGTCAGTGGCTCAATCCCGGGTTTCAGCAATTTTGCTTCCTTATGCGTCCCTTGCCTTGGTTCTGATTTTCCGGTTGCACAATTTACTTTGAAATTATTTACCAAGCACCAGTGGATTGAATTTGAGAAACAACACAGAGTCATTTACAGCACAGAAGGTGGTCCTTTGGCCTATCACGTCCATGCTGGCTCTCCCCGGAGCAATCTAGTCAGTTCCACTCACCAGCTCGATCCCTTTCCTCCTGGAAGTTTACTTCCTTCATGTATCCATCTAATTTCCTTTTCAAATCATTGATTGTCTCTGCTTCCAGCACACTCGTGGGCCAAGACATTACTACCCACAGCATAAAAAATTCCACCTCATCAAGGATGGGAAATACTTATATCTTCTATATTTGCTTATTCTCTATTTCTATGAGAATAGACTGACAGTCAACATGAAAGGAAACCCAAAAATCTTCGAGCAGCATGTAAATGATAAGTGGGTAGTAAGAGGTTGAGTCGGGCCTATGAGGGACAAAAAGGATAATATAAGCTTAGAGGTGCAGGGCAATGTTAATCTACTTAATGAGTACTTCGTATCAGTGATCACTAAGGAAGTGGAATTTGACAAAATATCAGTCGAAGTGAAGAGAGTAGAGTCAATGGAGAGGGTACAAATTGAGAGAGGGAGGTACTAAAAAGGCTGGCTGTGCTTAGGGAAGATAAATCACCTGGTCCGGATGGCTCACATCCCAGGTTGCGAAAGGAAATGCGGATGCAGATAACGGAAGGGCTTGCTATAATCTTCCAATCTTCCCTGGATACGGGGGAGGTGCCAGAGGATTAAACAGTGGCAAATGCAACACCCTTATTCAAGAAAGGGTGTAAGGACAGTCCGGGTAGCTACAGGCTAGTTAGATTTACAGCAGCGGTGGGTAAGGTTTTAGAAAGAATAATCAGGGTAAAAAATCAACAGTCACTTGGAGAGGTTCGAGTTAATTAAGGAGAGTGAGCATGGATTTATAAATGGGAGTTCATGCTTGACTAATCTAACTGCATTTTTTGATGAACTAACAGAGCAGGTTGATGAAGGGAATGCAGTGGATGTTGTTTATATGGATTTTAAGGAAGCGTTTGAAAAGGTACCACATAAAAGGGCGGTTAACAAAATTGAGGTTCGTGGTATAGGAGGGTCAGTGTCCAATTGGATAGAAAATTGGTTTAAGGACAGAAAACAGCGAGTCTTATTAAATGGTTCTTTGTCAGACTGGAGGATTGTCGACAGTGGTGTTCCCCAAGGGTCAGTGCTAGAACCACTGCTTTTTTTGCTCAAGGTAAGTGACTTGGATCTTGGAATACAGAGTAGAATCTCAAAATATGCCGATGACACCAAACCTGGAGGAGCGGCAAACAGTGAAGATGATATGAACTGCCTGCAACAGGACAGTGATAGGCTTGCAGAATGGGCAGACAGGTGGCATATGGAATTTAATAGTGACAAGTGTGAGGTGATGTATTTTGGCATAAGGAATAGGGAGAGGCAATATATACTTAATGGCACAGTTCTAAAGAGTGTGCTGGAATAGAGGGACTTGGGGTTCATGTGCATCAATCTTTGAAGGAGGCAAGTCATATTGCGAGAGTGGTTCGCAAAGCATATGGGATCTTGGGCTTTGTAAGTATAGGCATTGAGTACAAAAGCAGGGAAGTTATGCTGAACCATTATAAAACTCTGGTTAGGCCCCAATTGGAGTGTTGCTTCCAGTTCTGCTCAGCAGACTTTAGAAAGAATGTGAGGGTCCTTGAGAGGACGCAGAGGCGATTTACCAGAATGGATCCAGGGATGGGGGATTTTAGTTACAAGGTTAGGTTGGAAAAGCTAGGATTATTCTGCCTTTCTCAAAGGAGATTGAGTGGAGAATTGATAGAGGTGTAAAACACCTCTAGAGAACAGGCCATCCTGGACTGGGTATTGTGTAATGAGAAAGGATTAGTTAACAATCTTGCTGTGTGGGGTCCCTTGGGGAAGTGCGCCCATAATATGATAAAATTCTTCATGAAGATGGAGAGTGAGAGAGTTGATTCCGAGACTCGGGTCCTGAATCTAAACAAAGAAAACTATGAAGGTATGAGGCGGGAGTTGGCTATGATAGATTGGGGAACGTTACTTAAAGGGTTGACAGTGGATAGGCAATGGCTAGCATTTAAAGAGCGCATGGATGAATTACAACAATTGTTCATTCCTGTCTGTGCAAAAGTAAAACAGGAAGGGTGGCTCAACTGTGGCATACAAAAGAAATTAAGGAAAGTATTAGATCCAAGGAGGAGAAATATAAAATGGCCAGAACAAGCAGCAAACCTGAAGATTGTGAGCAGTTTGGAATTTAGCAGAGGAGGACAAAAGGATTGATTAAGAAGGGGGAAATAGAGTATGAGAGTAAGCTAGCAGAGAACATAAAAACTGACTGTAAAAGCTTCTATAGATATGTGTATAGAAAAAGATTAGTGAAGACAAATGTGGGCCCCTTCCAGTCAGAAACGGGGGAATTTATAATGGGGAACAAAGAAATGGCAGACCAATTAAATACATACTTTGGATCTGTCTTCACAAAGGAGGATACAAATTATCTCCCAGAAATGTTGGGAAACATAGGGTCTAGTGAGAAGGAGGAACTGTATGAAATCAGTATTAGCAGGGAATGTTTGGGAAATTGATGGGATTGAAGGCCGATAAATCCCCAGGGCCTGATAATCTACATCCCAGAGTACTTAAGGAAGTGGCCCTTGAAATAGCAGATGCATTTCTGGTCTTTTTTCAAAATTCTATCGACTCTGGAACAGTTCCAATGGATTGGACGGTAGTTAATGTAACTCCACTATTTAAAAAAAGAGGCAGAAAGAAAACAGCGAATTATATACTGGTTAGCCTGACATCAGTCGTGGCGAAAATGCTGGAGTCCATTATAAAAGATGTAATAGCAGACTGCAATAATAACTCGTCTCCACTCCTAGTATTTCTAAATCCCACACATTCACTATAATGTGAACAATTATTTCCTGTTGTGTCTCACTCAGATGTGTAAACTTCACTGTATTGGAGTGAGGTGACATCTACTGGCGGGAAGCAAGAACTGCAATTAAGCAGCAGAAACCCCACAGTCTGTCAGGGTTAAAGAAACATTGCAATGTGAGGATACAGCGAAGTGGTTTGATTGGGTAGATGGAGACATGATTCCACTTGTGGTGGTGTCTGAAGCAAAGGCCAGAAATACAAAATTGTCATTAATAAAAGAAATGAGGAATTCATGAAAAATGTCGTAACGTAGTGAATGGTTAGAATGTGGATAGAATAGAAAGTGAGATTGGATGGACAGAAGCAGTCTGAAAGGATGGCTGAAACAAAAGGTGAGTGCCCTGAAACGTTAACTGTGTTTCTCACAGCACAGATGCTGCCAGAGCTGCTGAACATTTCCAGCACTTTCTGTTTTTATTTCAGCATTTGCAGGATGTTGCTTTGATCTGAAAAAAAATGGATGATTGGCTGGGGGGTTCCAGTGAAATTCCACAGCAGCTAATAAAGCCTGACCTGTCAGTGGCTTGTTGGTCTAGGGGTATGATTCTTGCTTTGGGAGTATGGTTAATTAACATGCGAGAAATTCCGAGTTCAAGTCCCGGACGAACCCTGGTCTGCTGGCATTTTTAGATTAAGGTTATCTATTGGTTTCAGCCTTGCAGAAGGTGGAATTGACTTCCAAACGGAGCTGGCTTGAGGACCAGACAACTGGATTCAAAGAGCTTGTCGACAAAATTGTAATTAACTAAATGTACAGATAGCCAAGTGAGAATATAAAGTTGTTGCTGTAATTGTGACCTGACTCCAAAAACAACAGGACTGGGTTCTGGACTGGAATGGAATGGAATTCTTCAGTGTTTCTGTTGTTTGGCTTGCATTGACTCATCGATTTTCTTGTTTTTCACTTTGTCGATGCCTTTGATTAATTGTGGATCCTTCTTCAGAGTGTCTTCTTTCACCAGGTAGTTCTGACCTCTGATGATGTTGATTGTAATCAGCTTCAATTTGCTGATAGTTTTGGAAGTGAGCAGATTTCCTTTGCTTGAGTCGACAACATGGAACTCAGTCTGACATGTGGACCCATGGGAGGATTTGAATGCCACCCCTGCATTGGAGTGGCATCCATCCAATAAGAGACCGAGTAGAAGTGACAGTTCTGTCAGTCGAATATGAGACTTTTAATGGCAGGGTTGTGAGTTTGAGTGCCATTCTGTTTTTCCCTTTTTTAAGGCTTCATGAGCAGAGAGTACAGGGAGTGTTTGAAATGAGCAAGTCTCGCTTTGATTCAGGACTCTTACCTCTCAGCAGCATCTCACTATGAAAGATTGAATTTGATCTCATTTCATTCTCAGCTCGGGGTCTGTGCGGCTCAGTGGCACTTCTGGCTGTCTCCCGCTTCACAATCCATCAGTACTGAGAAAGCAATGGGGAATATTACTCACATGTTGTGTTCTTTAATTTTTTGGAAAACTTGAATGTATGTATTTTCTTCCAAAACAAGGACACCAAGCCACTATCAATGTAGGGCTGAAATAGCTCAGTTGGGAGAGTGTTAGACTGAAGATTTAAAAGTCCCTGGTTCAATCCCGGGTTTCAGCAATTTTGCTTCCTTATGCGTCCCTTGCCTTGGTTCTGATTTTCTGGTTGCACAATTTACTTTGAAATTATTTACCAAGCACCAGTGGATTGAATTTGAGAAACAACACAGAGTCATTTACAGCACAGAAGGTGGTCGTTTGGTCTATCACGTCCATGCTGGCTCTCCCCGGAGCAATCTAGTCAGTTCCACTCACCAGCTCGGTCCCTTTCCTCCTGCAAGTTTCTTTCCTTCAAGTATCCATCTAATTTCCTTTTCAAATCAATGATTGTCTCTGCTTCCAGCACACTCGTGGGCCAAGACATTACTACCCACAGCATAAAAAATTCCACCTCATCAAGGATGGGAAATACTTACATCTTCTATATTTGCTTATTCTCTATTTCTATGAGAATAGACTGACAGTCAACATGAAAGGAAACCCAAAAATCTTCGAGCAGCATGTAAATGATAAGTGAGTAGTAAGAGGTTGAGTCGGGCCTATTAGGAACAAAAAGGATAATATAAGCTTAGAGGTGCAGGGCAATGTTAATCTACTTAATGAGTACTTCGTATCAGTGATCACTGAGGAAGTGGAATTTGACAAAATATCAGTCGAAGTGAAGACAGTAGAGTCAATGGAGAGGGTACAAATTGAGAGAGGGTGGTACTAAAAAGGCTGGCTGTGCTTAGGGTAGATAAATCACCTGGTCTGGATGGCTGGCATCCCAGTTTGCGAAAGGAAATGCGGATGCAGATCATGGAAGAGTTTGCCATAATCTTCCAATCTTCCCTGGATACGGGGGAGGTGCCAGGAGTAAACAGTGGCAAATGCGACGCCCTTATTCAAGAAAGGGTGTAAGGACAGTCCGGCTAACTACAGGCTAGGTAGATTAACAGCAGCGGTGGGTAAGGTTTTAGAAAGAATAATCAGGGTAAAAAATCAACAGTCACTTGGAGAGGTTTGAGTTAATTAAGGAGAGTGAGCATGGATTTATAAATGGGAGTTCATGCTTGACTAATCTAACTGCATTTTTTGATGAACTAACAGAGCAGGTTGATGAAGGGAATGCAGTGGATGTTGTTTATATGGATTTTAAGGAAGCGTTTGACAAGGTACCACATAAAAGGGCGGTTAACAAAATTGAGGTTCGTGGTATAGGAGGGTCAGTGTCAAATTGGATAGAAAATTGGTTTAAGGACAGAAAACAGCGAGTCTTATGAAATGATTCTTTGTCAGACTGGAGGATAGTCGACAGTGGTGTTTCCCAAGGGTCAGTGCTGGAACCACTGCTTTTTTTGCTAAAGATAAATGACTTGGATCTTGGAATATTGAGTAGAATCTCAAAATATCCCGATGACAACAAACTTGGAGGAGTGGCAAACAGTGAGGATGATATGAACTGCCTGCAACAGGACAATGATAGGCTAGCAGAATGGGCAGACAGGTGGCAGATGGAATTTAATAGTGACAAGTGTGAGGTGATGTATTTTGGCATAAGGAATAGGGAGTGGCAATATTTACTTAATGGCACAGTTCTAAAGTGTGTGTTGGAATAGAGGGACTTGGGGTTCATGTGCATCAATCTTTGAAGGTGGCAAGTCATATTGCGAGAGTGGTTAGCAAAGCATATGGGATCTTGGGCTTGAAAAAAAGAGGCATTGAGTACAAAGCAGGGAAGTTATGATGAACCATTATAAAGCTCTGGTTCGGCCCCGGTTGGCGTGTTGCTTCCAGTTTTGCTTACCACACTTAAGAAAGAATGTGAGCGTCCTTGAGAGGATGCAGAGGAAATTCACCAGAATGGATCCAGGGATGGAGGATTTTAGTTACAAGGTTAGGTTGGAAAAGCTAGGGTTGTTCTACCTGCATCAAAGGAGAGTGAGGGGAGAATTGATAGATGTGTTTTCGGCTATGACAGTTTTAAATAAGTTGGCAAGGAAACATTGTTCCCGTTAACTATTGGTACAAGGACTAGGGGACACAGATTGAAGGTTTTGGACTGGAAGTACAGGGGGAATGTGCGCAAGAACTTTCTTACACTGATTGGTGATGATCTGTAACTCGCTGCCCACGGGGGCGGTGGAAATGGAGACAATCGAGGATTACAAAAGGAATTTGAATGGGCACTTGAAGGAAATAATTTTACAGGGCTATGGGGATCGAGCAGACAAGTAATAACTCGTCTCCACTCCTAGTATTTCTAAATCCCACACATTCAATATAATGTGAACAATTATTTCCTGTTGTGTCTCTCTCAGATTTGTAAACTTCACTGCATTGGAGTGAAGTGACATCTACTGGCAAGAAACAAGAACTGCCGTGATGAGATCAGCCATGATTGTATTGAATGGCAGAGCAGGCTCGAGTGGCTGACTTGCCGACTCCGGCTCCTCGTTCTTATGTTCATAGAATCATACAGCACAGAAGGAGGCCATTCGGCCCCATTGTGTCTCTGCTGACTCTCTGACAAAAAGATGCAATTAGTCCAACCCCCTGCCTATTTCCCCATAATCCTGGAGAATTTTACTTTGAAATATTTGTCCAATTCCTTGATGAAAGTTATAATTGAATCTGTTTCCACCACCCTGTCAGACAATTCATTCCAAATCCGAATCAGTTACTGGGTAAAAAGATCTATCCTCACCTCCCCTTGACATTTTTGGCCAATTATTTTAAATCTGTGTCCTCTGGTTACTGACCCCCAGGACAGTGGAAACAGTTTCTCCCTCTCTACCCTATGAAAATCCTTCATGATTCTGAACACCTCTATTAAATCTTCCCTTAACATTCTCTACTCTGAGGAGAACAATCCCAGCTTCACCAGCCTGTCCAGAGAACTGACACCCCTCATCTCTGGTATCATTCCAGTAAATCTCCTCTGAACTGTCTCAGAAGCTTTGATGTCCTTTCTAAAGCCTGGTGCCCAGAACTGGACACATTACTCGAGCTGAGATCGAGCCAGCGACGCCCACATCCCACGAACGAATAAAAAAACGCTCCCGAACCAGTCCCCAATTCTTATCCATTTTTCGACGCCGTTTCGGGAAGCCTCACCGGGAAAAGCTTCACCACCGCCATCCACAGGGATACAGATGGGATTGTTCCATCTTATTGTGGCCCTGAGGCCCTGTCCAGCTGTGTGAGCCCGCAAAGTCTTCTCGCACTTTGTGAATATCGTGCTCCAACACCGAACCCGCAGCTCTTGCTGCTGACAAAGCTCTCTCCCGCGCCTGCGAGCCCCGGTCCTGTCACAGATAGGGCGGATTCTAGGCCGCTGAGCATTCTGGGTATCACACCTGTCATTAATGCTATTCTTTCAGCTGAAAGGTTTCATTACGTACATTTCATGACCTGGAATCGTCGTGAGTTTTTTCTTTTGCACCTGTCAGTGCCTGGGAGGATAGAGTCAGCTTGACTTTGTAGCCATGAGTTTCTGGTGTGAGAAAGTGGTGTTTAACTCAGTATATTTCAGTTTTTGGTCTGTGACTGTGGGTATTATTCAGTACTTGTTTGTTTCTGCTATTGCTCTGTGAGTTTCACCACATATCTTTCAACAACTTCTATGTGAGCATCAGCTTTTGTCTATATCTATCAGTTTCTGAGAAGTGAGAAAGGGTTTGATTCTATCCCTATCAGTTTCTGTTACATGCATGTGTCTTTAATCTGCACCTCCTCTGAGTGTGTCTTCGTCTCTGCACTTGTAAGTGAATATGTGTTTTGCTTTGTATCTCTCAGTCTTTGAAGTGTGAGCCTGGGTTTGTACCTAATTTCCTTTGTACCTTGCAGTTGGGATATGAAAGAAAGATTTTTACACGTTACCTGCCAACTGCTGCTCCGTGACTGTGGGTTTCACACTGTATCTGTCAATTTCTTGTCTGGTAATGCGAAGTTTACAGTGTACCTGTCAGTTTCTTGTATGTGAGTGTTGATTTCACTCTGAAAAGAATCATAGATCATAGAATAGTTACAGAACAAAAGGAAGCCATTCAGCTCATTGTGCTTGTGCTGCTTCTCTGCACGAGCAACTCAGCTCATGCCACAGACTCATGTATTCCATGAAAACATGCAAGTTTTCCACTTCAGATAATTATCTTATACCATTTTGAAAGCTATGGTTGAATCAGCCTCCATCACACTCTCAAGCAGTGCATATCAGATCTTAACCACTCGCTGTGCAAAAGAAGTTTTTCCTCATGTTGCCTTTGGTTCTTTTGCCATTCACCTTAAATCGGTGTCCTCAGGTTACAGAGCCGTGAATAATATTCCCCATTGCTTTATCAGCACTGATGGATTGTGAAGCAGGAGACAGCCAGAAGTCCCACTGAGCCGCACTGACCCCGAGCTGGGAATGAAATGAGATGAAGTTCAATCTTTCACAGCGAGATGCTGCAGAGAGATGAGTCCCGAATCAAAGTGAGACGCTCTCATACTTTTGCTGAATTTCATTTCAAACACTCCCTGTACTCTCTGCTGATGAAGCCTTAAAAAAGGGAAAAACAAAATGGCACTCAAACTCACCACCCTGAAATTAAAAGTTTAATGTTTGACTGACTGAACTGTCACTTCTACTCGGTCTCTTATTGGATGAATGCAACTGTATTCTTCAACGCAGGTGTGGCATTCAAATCCTCCCATGGGTCCACACGTCAGACTGAGTTCCATGTTGTAGACTCAAGCAAAGGAAATCTGTTCAGTTCCAAAACTATCAGTGAGTTGAAGCTCATTACGATCATCATCATCAGAGGTCAGAACTACCTGGTGAAAGAAGACAATCTGAAGAAGGATCCACAATTATTCAAAGGCATCGACAAAGTGAAAAACAAGAAAATCGATGAGTCAATGCAAGCCAAACAGCAGAAACACTGAAGAATTCCATTCCATTCCAGTCCAGAACCCAGTCCTGTTGTTTTTGGAGTCAGGCCACAATTACTGCAACAACTTTATATTCCCACTTGGCTATCTGTACATTTAGTTAATCAAGCTCTTTGAATCCAGCTCTCTGGTCCTCAAGCAGGCTCCATATGGAAATCAATTCCGCCTTCTGCAAGGCTGAAACCAATCAATGACCTTAAACTAAAAATGCCAAAGAAGAAGGGCTTGTCCAGGATTTGAACCCAGGATCTCTCACACATTAATTAATCACTCACCATAAGCAAGGATCATACCCCTAGATCAACATGCCACTGATATCAGAGCTTCCTTTTAGCTCCTGTGGAATTTCACTGGCAGCCAAAGCCGACCATCCATTTTTTTTTCAGAGCAAAGCAACATCTTGCAAATTCTGAAATAAAAACAGAAAGTGTTGGAAATGTTCAGAAACTCTGGCAGCATCTGTGGAGAGAGAAACAGAGTTCACCTTTCAGGGCGTTTACCTTTTGTTTGAGCCATCCTTTCACACTGCTTCTGTCCACCCAATCTCACTTTCTATTTTATCTAGATTCCACCCACTCATAACCTAAATACATTTATCATGAATTCCTCATATCTTTTAATAATGACACTTTTATATTTCTGGCCTTTGCTTTGGACTCCACCACAAGTGGAATCATATCTCCATCAACCCAATCAAACCCATTCACTATTTCCTCACATTGCAATGTTTCTTTCACCCTGACAGACGATGGAATTTCTGCAGCTTGATTGCAGTTCTTGCTTCCTGCCAGCAGATGTCACCTCACACCAGTACAGTGAAGGTGACAAATCTGAGAGCACACAACAAGAAGTAATTGTTCACGTTGTTCATTGTTCAGTGAACAGGTCCCTCTATTCCAGCACACTCTTTAGAACTGTGCCATTAAGTATATATTGCCTCTCCCTATTCCTTCTGCTAAAATGCATCACCTCACACCAGTCACTATTAAAATCCATCTGCACCTGTCTGCCCATTCTGCTAGCCTATCACTGTCTTGTTGCAGGTGGTTCATTTCATCCTCACTGTTTGCCACTTCTCCAAGTTTGGTGTTATCGGCATATTTTGAGATTCTACTCTATATTCCAAGATCCAAGTCATTTATCTGTCGCAAGTAAAAAGCAGTGGTTCCAGCAGTGACCCTTGGGGAACAGCACTGTCGACAACCTTCCAGTCTGAGAATGAATCATTTATTACGACTTGCTGTTTTCTGTCCTTAAGCCAATTTTCTTTCCAATTGGACACTGACCCTCCTATTCCATGAACGTCAATGTTGTTAATCACCCTTTTATGTGTCGTTTCTTAAAATCCATATAAACAACATCCACTGCATGCCCTTCATAAACCTTCTCTGTTAGTTCATCAAAAAATGCAGTTAGATTAGTCAAGCATGAACTCCAATTTATAAATCCATGCTCACTCTCCTTAATTAACTCAAACCTCTACAAGTGACTGTTGATTTTTCCCCTGATTGTTCTTTCTGAAACCTTACCCACCACTGCTGTTAATCTAACTGGCCTGTAGTTAGCCGGACTGTCCTTACACCCTTTCTTGAATAATGGTGTCACATTTGCCACTGTTTAATCCTCTGACACCTCCCCCGTATCCAGGGAAGATTGGAAGATTATAGCAAGCCTTTCTGTTATCTGCATCCACATTTCCTTTCGCAATCTGGGATGAAAGCCATCTGGACCAGGTAAGTTATCTTCCTGAAGCATAACCAGCCTTTTCAGTACCTCCCTCTCTCAATTTGTACCCTCTCCATTGCCTCTACACTCTCCACTTCTCCTGATATTTTGTCAAATTCCACTTCCTTGGTGATCATTGATACAAGGTACTTATTAACTAGATTAACATTGCCCTGCAGCTCTAAGTATATATTACCATCTTTTTCCCTAATGGGACCCACTTCAATGCTTACTACCTGCTTATTATTTATATACTGCTCGAAGATTTTTGGGTTCTCTTTCATGTTGACTGCCATTCTATTCTCGTAGAGATAGAGAATAAGCTAAATATAGAAGATATAAATATTTCCTATCCTTGGGGGAGGTGGAATTTTTTTATGCTGTGAGTGGTGATGTCCTGACCCACGAGTGTGGTGGAACTAGAGACAATCAATGATTTGAAAAGGAAATTGGATGGATACCTGAAGCAAAGGAACTTGCAGGAGGAAAGGGATCGAGCAGGTGAGTGGAACTGAGTAGCTGGCTCCGATAATTGCTGCAGTCACTGCGATCCCCCTTAATTTTGTACAAGGTGACAATGTTTGCATCACGCATGTTTTGAGCCCTTGTTGAGCTCGACTATGGAGGGCTCACTGTCCAGTTCCTCCATGACAGGGAAGTCTGGAATGGCACTGAGAGCTACTTCAATGACAATGTTCTCCGTTATGTAGAGTTCAAGATAATGCTCCACTCACCTTTCCATCTGCTTGTTAGGTTCAGTGATGATCACCCCTCTCTTTGTCTTCAAAAGGTGCTGATTTAGTTACTACTGGGCCCATTGCTTTCTTAATTCCTTCATACATCCCTCTAGCAACCCCGGATTCATCAGCAGAATTTTAACCAGCATTGATTGGTGCAGTGCCGAGCAGTCTGCAGAGACTTGTTTCTGGCAGCTCTGAGAGCATTTAGATGCTGTTTGCTGGGGACTTGTTTGTAGTTCATGAGGGCTCTCCTCTTAGTTACAGTAACTGACTCCATTTCAGTCCAATAAGCCTCAAACCAGT
The DNA here is from genome assembly GCF_036365525.1 of Heterodontus francisci. Taxonomy (NCBI): domain Eukaryota; kingdom Metazoa; phylum Chordata; class Chondrichthyes; order Heterodontiformes; family Heterodontidae; genus Heterodontus; species Heterodontus francisci. The sequence continues at coordinate 5,300,728 of NW_027141369.1, read as the reverse complement.
CAGCATTCCTCCCATCTCTTTTCCTATACACAGTGAGTGCAGAGATATAGATGGTGGTGTGCAGATGATTTCACTTTGACACTGCACTGAGGCCTTGAGCATTGTTGTCTGAAAGAGCCTGATCGAGGATGTTGAGGAACTCCTGGGTCCTTTCTGGATCAGTGGTTCGGCAAGTGTTGATCAGAAGACGAGCTTTCATCATGGATGGATGAAGCTTCCTTGGCTGAAGCCTGACCTTGTTACACACCAGGGAGTGGTTAGTGTCACAGTCAGCGCTGTGATAGCTGCGAGTGATGAGGACACTGCTGAGGGTGTTATGTCTGGTGAAGATAAGGTCTAGCTGGTGCCAATGGCATGATCTCGGATGTCTCCAGGACACCTTGTAGCACAGCTTGACCTGGAAGTAGCTGTTCATCACACAGAATCCATGGTGACAGCATAGCTCCAGCAACCTCTGTCCATTTTCGTTCATCTTGCCAATCCCCTGGTGCCCTATGCACATTGGCAAAGCTGTGTAGTCAGTACCCAAGCTTGTGTTGAAGTCTCCTAGAAGGTACAGTCCCTCAGTGCTGGGAATTCTACTGATGGCAGTGTCAAGTGTCACATAGAATTGATCCTTGACATCTGGGGTGGAGGTGAGTGTCGGGACATAGATGCACATGAGATTAACTGGGCCCACACCTGTTGACAAGTGAAGAGTAAGAAGTCTCTCTGAGCCTACTGTGGCTGGTTCACTCATCTCAAGTGGCGTGTATTTTACTGTGAAACCCACTCCATGCTCACGAGTTGCCTCTTGGGCTTTCCCCTGCCAGAAGAAGGTGTAGTGTTTCTCTTTGAGGGATCCACTTTGAACGAGTCTAGTTTCCTGCAGCACAGCAATGTCCACATTGAGCCTTGTGAGTTCCTTGTCGATCACAACTGTCTTGTGTGTGTCATCAACCTGCAGAAGGTTGTCGGTAAGGCCAGGACACATGGTCCTTACATTCCAGCTTGTGATGCGAAGGACTGGTGTCTTCTTTGTTGAGTTTGTTTTTCTTGGTGCATAGATTATCGAACCGCCTGTTGAGAGATGACTCTCTAAGCTCCAAGCACCCATTGAAGCAAGCAGGTCGTGGCTTCTCAACACCTAACTGACTGGGGGCTGCCCAGCTTGGAGTGAATGGTAGCTATCCAATGAGACACTAAGAGCTCTCCCACTGTCCGAAGTAACCCCTGGCGCTCATACTCTACACCAATTGAATGAGAGCTTATAATCAGTAACTGTTTATTCCCGGGTTGTGTTCATGTTTAACCACGAAGCTGGAGTGTCCTCTCTAGGGCACAGGCCTGGGCAAACAGTATGGAGACCCTGAGCATCAGGACCCCCTCTCAGCATTGCTCGTATTGTCCAAAGGAAAGGAAAAACCAGTACTGTTTGTTACCAGTTCTGCTGTAGGAGTTGCTGGAAAACTGCCTGATAAGTAACAGGTGACTGCCTCCAGGACTCCACTCCGGATTTACTATCCAGGTTTACTGCCTCAGCCTTCTTATTTATTTATTTAGAGATACAGTACTGAAACAGGCCCTTCCAGCCCACCGAGTCTGTGCCGACCATCAACCACCCATTTATACTAATCCTACATTAATCCCATATTCCTACCACATCCCCTCAATTCCCCTACCACCTACCTACACTAGGGGAAATTTACAATGGCCAATTTACCTATCAACCTGCAGGTCTTTGGCTGTGGGAGGAAACCAGAGCACCCGGCAGAAACCCACGCAGTCACAGGGAGAACTTGTAAACTCTGCACAAGCAGTAACCAGAATCGAACGCGGGTCACTAGAGGTGTGAGGCTGCGGTGCTAACCACTGCGCCACTGTGTCTTCTCGAGACACCCCTTGAGAAGTGAGACTTTTTGCCCAGAGATGGGGCTCTGTTTCTTGGCATCAGGATGGAACCACACACCAGTGGGCCTGTATGACATGCACAAGGATATCACACACTGCCCCATCTCTGGTACAGATCAGAGTCAGACACTGAACAGATTGCAACCCACAAGGACATCACAACCTTCCCGCTCTCTGGGACAGGTCAGTGTGATACACCAAACAAACAGCACCCCACAGGGACCTCATAAATGCCACGTCCCTGTGACAGACCAAGGTCAGACACTGCAAATATTGCAACCACAGGAACGTCACAAATTGCCCCATCCCTCGGACAGCTCGGGGTCTGACATTGAACATATTGCAACAACAAGGACATTACTGTATTACTCCCTCCATTCTGAAAAACAAGCATTCACCCTACTTTTTACCCTGCAGCCAATTTTGTATCCACACTGCCACTACCCCTTTAATCCCATCTGCTTGAATTTTGTTAGCAAGTCATAGAGACATGCAAAACTGAAACAGGCCCTACGGCCCACTGAGTCTGTGCTGACCAACCACCACCCATTTATAGTAATCCTACACCATAATCCCACATTCCCTACCACATCCCCACCATTCTCTTACCTTCACTAGGAGCAATTTACAACAGCCAATTTACCTATCAACCTGCAGTCTTTGCTTGTGGGAGGAAACCGGAGCACCCAGCAGAAACACACACAGTCACAGGGAGAACTTGCAAACTCTGCACAGGCAGTACCCAGAACTGAACCTGGGTTGCGAGAGCTGTGAGGTTGCAGTGCCAACCACTGTGCCATTGTGCTGCCCCAAGTCTAGTTTATGGTATCTTTTCAAACACAATTTTGATGTCCAGACACGTACCATCAACCTCACCACCCTCGTCAACTCTCTCTGAAACTTCATCAAAGAAATTAATTCATTAATTATTTCAGACACAATCTTCTGTTAACCAATCTGTACTGGCTGTCATTTATTAGCCCATGTTCTACCAAGTGACAGTTAATTTCCTCCTGGATAATTGTCTCTAAAAGTTTCCCCACCACCGACATTAGACTAATTGGTCTGTAGTTCCTGGGTTTATCTCTCTTTTTAAACAGGGCTGTAATATTGACAACCCTTGCAGACTTATCTTTTAATTCTGAAAAGTCTATTGCAGACAATCACTTTGGGCATGACTTTAACCAATTAAAGCAACAGGATACTTGATTAATAAGTCCAGAACTTTTATTGAGAGTAAAATAGTACTTAATAATTGAAAATAAAATTATACTAAACAAAATTGTGGAATATAACTTTACAGCTCTGGGGACTGGTCGAGCTTGGTCTCAGAGTGGCACGGTCCTCTTTGTCCAGTCTAGATCCCTCGTCAGATGGAGAACTTGGTTGATGATCTGAGTCTTTACCCCTGAGATCTTCTAGTGTTCCTGCACACTGAAACCTTACAAGATCCCTACTTTTAACCCCTGGCTGGCCATCACACCACCATGTAAAATAATAATTGGTCCTAGCTGTTGCTAGGTACATTTAATTAGTTCTTAATAATGTCTTCCACTAACAGTCACCTGTCCTCAGAATCTCAGACATGAGTACAATGGAGTGGTTTCACACTGTCTCCCAATCTGATCTGAAACAAGTTTCCTGTTCATTAAATCTAGACTCTTGAAGGTCACGATGCACCATACCATGGGTTTTATCAGGGGTCTGAGAAAGGTCCATTGTTTGAATACATTTAGCTGAAACTGTCCTTCCCCACACAGACACAGAAACTCACAGTAATTAGATTGAACTAACTTTAAATGAAAACCCATTCTCTCTAAAATGTTTATTGATTCATTAATTATAACTCAATCAAGGTTCATTACTTTTACAATCATCTGTTTCAGGATGGGTAGCTACTCATTAATTATACAGGATATAAACGTTAGTACTGAACACAAAATGGTTCCTTTGGTCATGTGTTCATTATAAAATGGCTTTCTTAACGTTGTTAGTTATGACAATGGATACATGATAAAAATGGTCAAGTTAAACTGAGATCGAACTACCCAAGCTTACCTCCATCCTCCAGTCCTCTGGCATCATTCCCATATTCAAGGAGGATTGAAAGATTGTGGTTCGAGTCTCTGCTATTTCCACCCTGACTTCCCTCAGCAACCCAGGATGCAGCCCATCCAGACCGGGTGACCTGCAGACAGGTGTGAGCACTGCTAACCTTGTAATTGTCTCCTCTTTATATCTATTTTCATCCCCTCCAAATTCTCCACTTCCTCCTCCTTTACTGTGACATTTGCAGCACCCGTTTGTTTTGTGATGACAGATGAAATGTACTTAATTAGTACCTCAGCCACACCCTCTGCCTCCACAGGATCTCCTAATTGACCCACCCGTTCATTGACTGTCCATATGTTGGTTAAAGACTTCAGTGTTCCCAGTTATGTGACCTGCTAATCTTTTCTCGTACATTCAATTGCTGATCTCATTTCCTTTTTCAGCTCTCCTCTGTACTTTCTGTATTCTGCTTGTTTCTCTACTGCATATGAATCCTCACATGATTTTTCAGTGAATTGTTTTTGAACTATTTTGTAAAAGGATTTAGTTTTGTAAATTTCTCCCTAGCTCCCCTCATGGTCAGGCAGAAAGTTGAACTGCTGTGTTTTCAAACAGCAACAGCTTTATTTGAAAAGCCATTGTGACAGGATTCCGGGTTTTAATCCAGTCACAAATCTGGTTCTCATGTCTTGTGGCTCCAGCTGTCACATGACCTGTCAGAGGATGACCTCATAATTGACCCAGTCATGGAGCTGTGGGTTGATGTTTAAATTGCTTCAAAATAATTTTCCAGAAGGACAATCAAAATGAATCGATATATAAAAGGTAGATTTTGTGAATTTGTGCTCCCAGTGGAAATTCCTGCAGAGTCTGCTGGTTTTCATATCCCCAATTCCCCACAGGATGCTCAGTGCTCGGAGTCTGTATTCATTACATCAACATTATACAGAATCATTTCATGGGAGACCCCAGTGTGAATTGTAGACAGGTGGGTCAGTTTTAACTTTCAAAGTAACACAGAAGCAAAATACTGCAGATGCTGGAAATCTGAAATAAAAACAGAAAATGCTGGAAATACTCAGCAGGTCTGGCAGCATCTGTGGAGAGAGAGACAGAGTTAACGTTTCAGATCTGTGACCTTTCATCAGAACTGAGCTGAAATTGTCTGAGGGACTGCGATTGTGGAATCAATTTCAGGGTCAAAGACATTGTACTCTGTAAGGATAGGAAGATGGAGATTATTAAGTATAGTGCAAAAATACAGATGCTTTTACATTATTTTAATCAAAATTGATTTAAACTTTGTGCTCATGAATCCTATCTTTTGATCACAATGACACTGATAACAATGGAAAAAGCAAGACTTGCATTTCACGACCACAGGACATTGCAAACCCTTTTACAGCCAATGAAGGAAGGACTTTTCAAGTGTAGTCACTCAACAGTACAATAGAGTACCCTACAATAAAGATGTATAAGATTCTCACCACACAACTGCCAGACAATGACCATCCCAAACAAGAGAGAATCTAACCATCTCCCTTTGACATTCAATGGCATTACCATCGCTGAATACCCCACTCTCAACAACCTGGGGGTTACCATTGAGCAGAAACTGAACTGCAGTAGCCATATAGATATTATGGCTACAAGAGCAGGTCAAAGACTAGGAATCCTGCGGCAAGTAACTCACCTCCTGACTCCCCAAAGCCTGTACATTAGTCAGGGGTATGATGGAATACTCTCCACTTGTCTGGCTGGGTGCAGCTCAAACAATACTCAAGAAACTCAACAGGACAAAGCAGCCCGCTTGATTGGCACCCTATTTACAACATTCACGCCCTCCATCACTGGCACACAGTGGCAGCAGTGTGTACCATCCACAAGATGCACTGCAGCAATGTGCCAAGGCTCCTGAGACAGCCCCTTCCAAACCCGCGACCTTTATCACCTAGAAGGACAAGGGCAGCAGATGCATGGGAACACCACAACCTGAAAGTTCCCCTCCAAGCCACACACCATCCTGAATTGTAACTGTATCACCGTTCCTTCACTGTTGCTTGGTCAAAATCCTGGAACTCTCTTCATAACAGCAGCACATGGACTGCAGTGGTTCAAGAAGGCAGCTCAGCACCACCTTCTCAAGGCAATTAGGGATGGATAATAAATGCTGGCCTAGCCAGTGACACCCACCTCCCATGAATGAATTAAAAAAATGATAATATCCTGTAATCCTCCAAAGTAGAAAATACAGATGGAAATGAAAAATAATAAAACACAGTCAGCATGGATTTCACAAAGAAAGACTTGATTAACCTTATCTTTGAAAAATCAACAGCAAGAGTAATATAGCAGATGTAGAAGAGTTTAAGTTAATAAAGCCTCATCCATTTATGTGCTTGAACCATCTAATTGTGGGTTAACAAACAAACATACTAACTGACAGAGCTGCATGTTGTTCTTTCTAAATTACCCTAAAGTAGGGTGTTAATGAGTTAAAGCTTCAGGTTGCTGCAACCAGAATAGTCATTGTCCACTATCAGTTTCACTGTTATAAATAAAGGATGGAACATTCATTGTGAATCTATCGAAACAGTCTGGTCCTGCACACTGCAGACACATCCACGTCATCACCAACCAGCACTCCTATAATTGATGCAGTTATTTGACTTTGCCCCATTCGCTCCATGGAATTACTTTTAAAAGATTTTAAATTACAAGCAGTTTTGTTGATGTTCAGCCTTTGAGAAGAAATCATTGCCTGGCCACAGTGGAGACAGCATTGAATATAAAACAGTAGACTACCAGGTAACACAGTGAAAGCTGATCAGCTAATCTATAATTACTTACATTTCTTAATTTTGCTCTTGCTATTCGGTTTTTCATCATTTTCAGTTCCTGACTGTGGATATTATTGTGATTAAATGTGAAAAGATGCACTGTGTCTCAGCCCCGGTATATTGGCTCTTTCTCTGTACAGTGCTGTACACACTCAGATACTGACAGTGTCTCTCCCTCCCTCAACTTTCCAGCCCTGACGGTGCAGAAAGCGCTGCTCAAAGTTACACATTCTGACTGTTTGCAGTTGATTAGTGAGAGATTATTAACGTATCCTTCTGCAGCGCTGCCTCGGTTAATAACAGCAGATCGAAGTCACATTTCAGATACAGAAACAGATGCATCAATTATTCACTCTTTCCCAGAGTGAGTGAGGCCGGGACAAGCAGCAACATTCCGGCCCCACACTCTGCAATTACCCAGCACCAGCGGAAAGCAGTGAATACAGATTCAATCAGTGGGTTAATGTCCATTACAGGGATGCAATATTCCACAGCCCAGGACAAACATCCCCATAGACCGAGAACAAGCTCAGGAAAACCCGGGGGAGTTAATATCCCAGTCACTGAGCATTCCAGCAACATTGAACAAGTTCCTGAACTGAGTGAACCTTTCAAAGTACGGAAGTGAGGACGAGGTCAAAAAGGTCTGAACAGTTGAGGTGACTGAGCGGTTTCAGCTTCTCTGTTCAGGTTGCAGCTTTCACTGGAGGCATGTGTTTAAATCCCACTTCTGACATCTTGATTTTCAGTTACTTTGCAGAGCTTCCTTGAAGGTTTGAGGTAGAGTAAATACTGAGGAACTGTTTCTAACTGCTGAAGGGTCAATAACCGAAGATTATAGATTTAAGGTGACTCACAAAACCAGAAGGAACTTGAGGAAAAATCGATTTCTGCAACATGTGGTTAGGATTTCAGTTATGTGGATAGATTGGAGAAGCTGGGGTTGTTCTCTTTAGAGAGGAGATTTGATAGAGGTGTTCACAATCATGAGGGGTCGTGACAGACCCGATAGAAATTGTTGGTAGAAGGATTGAGACTCAGGTAAAAGCTGTGGCTCAGTTGGTCACACTCACCTCGAAATCACAAGCTTCTGGGTTCAGATTTCACAGCTGACACTCCAGTGGAGCACTGAGGGTGTTGAAGGTGCTGCCTTTCAGGTGTGATGTTCAACCAAGACCTGGTCTGCATGTTTGGGTGAATGTAAAAGATCCCATGCTGCAATTTCAAACAAGTGAAGAGCAATTCTCCCTGGTGTTGTGATCAATATTTGCCCCTCAATCAGATCAGTTGGTCATTATCACATTGCTGTTTGTGGGTATTAGCTGCTGCATTTCTGACATTACAACAGTGATTACACTTCAAAAGTATTTCATTGTCTACAAAGTGCTTTGATATGTCCAGTGGTCTTGAAAGGTGCTATATAAATGCAAGTCTTTTCTTTCTTTATCACAACACATTGCTGTGTAAACAATGGTTCTTCATGTCATCTCTGGTTCTTCTGCCAATCACCTGTTATCTGTGTCCTCTGCTTACTGACCCTTTTACCACTGGAAACAGTTTCTCCTTATTTAAACTGTTGAAGAACTTCATGACTTTGAACAAATGTGTCAAATCTTTTCTGAATTTTCTCTGCTGCAAGGAGAACAACGCCAGCGTCTCCAATCTCTCCACATAACTGAAATCCCACACCCTGCTACCATTGTGGTAAATCTCTTTTTTATTCTTTCCTGGGATGTGGGCACTGCTGACACAATGTGATTCCTGTCAACGGAGCGGCCCGCTGACATCATCGGACTGTGCCAAGCTGTGCATAGGCACAGCTGCATCTTGCCAGGATTAAGTGGCACATGTGGAGGATGATGTCATTGCGCAGCGCCAACATCATCGCATATCCGCGCTTGGTCCATCTTCGCACATGTGCGCTGAAGCGTCATCAGGTATCCAGCCCCTCACTCAGCTGGAGGAAGCGGCTGAATAGGAGACTTTGAGGCTGGAGCTCTCCCCCCTCGGCAACTCGCTCCAGGCCTCGACGCTTCCTCCCCTCAGCCGCTCGCTGTACACCTCGATGCTCCCCTGGACAATTGTTCCCCACTCGCGTCATCCAGCTCTATGGCCGCTTGCTCTCTGCCCCCCAACCCCCGCTCCAGCCGCTAGCTCTAGGCCGTGCCACTTCCCTCCTCTAGGCCACTCACTACTCACTCCTACGTCACACTTTGCAGCCCACCTTGCTTCTTCGGGCGGCGCGTGGAGACTGGGCAAACGTGGGAGCAAGTGGCCGAGAGAAGGGAAGCAGCGCAGCCTAGAGCTCGTGGCTTTAGGGGAGGGGGGGTGGGGAGTGAGCGAACGACTGGAGAATGGGGTGACATGATCGGGAGACAATCGGCCAGGGAAGTAGGCGGGGGAGCAGCGAGGTCTGGAGCGAGCGACTATGGAGGGTGGAAGCGGCCGGTGCAAAGCAGGGGGAGAAAGCGAGTTGTGCCACCTAGTGGTTGCGTTGTCAGCAAACGCAGCCTTTATTGTCCATCCTTAATTGCCCTTGAGAAGGTGGTGGTGAGCTGCCTTTTTGGAGCTGCTGCAGTCCATGTGTTGTACGTAAACCCACAGTGCTGTTAGGAAGGGAGTTCCAAGATTTTGATCCAGTGACAGTGAAGGAATGGTGATATAGTTCCCAGTCAGGACAGTGTGTAACTTGGAGGGGAGCTTGCAGATGGTGGTGTTCCCATTCATCCAATGTCCTTCTAGGTGGTCGAGGTTGGGGGTTTGGAAGGTGCTGTCGAAGGAGGCTTGGTGAGTTGCTGCAGTGCATCTTGTAGATGGTACACACTGCTGCCACTGTTCACTGGTGGTGCAGGAAGTGAATATTTAAAGTAGTGGATGGAGTGCTGATCAAGTGATCTGCTTTGTCCTGGATGGTGTTGAGTTTCTTTGGTGTTGTTGGAGCTCCACTCATCCAGGCAAGTGGGGAGTATTACATCACACTCCTGACTTGTGCCTTGTAGATGGTGGACAGGAGGTGAGTTACTTGCAGCAGAATTCCCAGCTTCTGACCTGCTCTTGTAGCTACGGTATTTATATGACTGATCCAATTCAGTTTCTGCTCATTGGTAACCCCCCGGATGTTGATTGTGAAGGATTCAGCAATGGTAATGTCATTGACTGTCAAGGGGAGATGGTTAGATTCACTCTTGTTGGAAATGGTCATTGCCTGGCATTTTTGTGGCGTGCATGTTACTTGCCACTTATCAGTCCAAGCCCAATCTTGCCCAGGTCTCTCTACATGTGGACACGGACTGCTTCAGTATCTGAGGAGTTACTAATGCAACTGAACATTTTGCAATCATCAGTGAACATTTCCACTTCTGACCTTATGATGGAAGGAAGTTTATTGATTCTAGACAGATACATGAATGGGCAGGAAGAAAAGAGATACAGACCCTTAGAAAATAGGCGACATGTTTAGATAGAGGATCTGGATCGGCGCAGGCTTGGAGGGCCGAAGGGCCTGTTCCTGTGCTGTAATTTTCTTTGTTCTTTGTTTGTTCTTTGATGAAGCAACTGAAGACGGTTGGAGCCGAGGACACTTCCCTGAGGAACTCCTGAGCGATGTCTGGTACTGAGATGATTGGCCACCAACAACCAGCACCATATTCCTTTGCGCAAGGTATGACTCCAACCAGTGGAGATTTTTCTCCTTGATTGCCATTGACTTCAATTTTGCAAGGGCTCCTTGATGCCCTTGGCAAGAGCAGTCACTGTCACCTCACCTCCTGAATTCAGCTCTTCTGTCCATATTTGGGCCAAGGCCACAATGAGGTCAGGAACTAAGTGGCCCTGGCGGAACCCAAAATGAGCATTGGTGAGTAGGTTATGGCTGTGTAAGTGCTGCTTGATAGCACTGTCAACGACACCTTCCATCACTTTACTGATGATCAAGAGGAGGCTGATCGGGTAGGAATTGACCGGGTTGGATTTGTCCTGCCTTTTGTATACAGAACATACCTGGGCAATTTTCCACATTGCTGGGTAGATGCCAGTGTTGTAGCTTGGCGGGCGGCGTGGCTAGTTCTGGAGCACAAGTCTTCAGCACTGCAGCCAGGATGTTGTCAGTATCCTGAGCCTCCAGCCATTTCTTGATATCATGTGGAGTGAAGTGGATTTAGCTGAAGATTGGCACCTGTGATGCTGGGGACCTCAGGAGGAGGCCGAGATTGATCATCTACTTGGCACTTCTGGCTGAAGATGGTTGCAAATGATTCAACCTTGTATTTTGCACTGATATACTGGTCTCCCTTATCATTAAGGATGGGGATATTTGTGGAGCCTCGTCCTTCTGTTAATTGTTTACTTATCCACCACCATTCAGGACTGGATGTGGCAGGACGGCAGAGCTTTGATCTGATCTGTTGGTTGTGAGATCACTCAGCTTTGTCTATTGCATGCTGCTTCCACTATATGACATGCAAGTAATCCTGTGTTGTAGCTTCACTCATTTTTAGGTCTGCTTGGTGCTGTTCCTGACATGCCCTCCTGCACACTTCATTGAACCCACTATTGCTCCCTTGGCTTGATGGTAATGGTAGAGTGAGGGATATGCCAGGCCATGAGGTAACATATTGTGTTTAAATACAATTCTGCTGCTGCTGATGGCCCCCAGTGCCTCATGGATGCCCAGTTTTGAGCTGCCAGATCTGTTCATTTCTTCCCTCAGATGTAATTGAAAAAAAAATTCTGAAGAAATGCATGAACTAAATAAAAAGGAGAGAGAAATAAATACTGACAAAATGGATGGCAGAATTTGGAAGGTAAAAAGATTTCAGTTTTATTATTGATGAGTGAGAGGAATATATCACACTTTGGGGCTTCTGGAAGTGGATTTACTGATAATCTGGGGAATTGATAGGAAACTGCTTCATAGTTGGTGGAACAAATTCCCGCCCTTGGGGTGGAGCCAACAGCTGCATCCGTCCAATAACAGACAGAGTAGAAGTACTGTATCAGGCCTTGTTATCTCAGTTGGTAGAGCATGAGACTTTTAATCTCAGGGTCTTGGATTTGAGACCCTTGTTGTGTGGTTGTTCTTCCCTTATTCAGTCTTCATCAGCAGAGAGTTCAAGGAGTGTTTGAAATTAAATTCAACAACATCAGCAGATTTCAACTACTCCCACCCCGCCCCCTCCCAGTGTAATTGACAGGACTCTCAACCTCTGCCTTCCCCCTTCCCCTCCCTCCCAGAACTGCGACAGGGTTCCCCTTGTCCTCACTTTCCACCCCACCTGCCTCCACATCCAAAGGATCATCCTCCACCACTTCCGCCACCTCCAGCGTGATGCCACCACCAAACGCATCCTTCCCTCCCCTGTCAGCATTCCGAAGGGATTGTTCCCTCCGCGACACCCTGGTCCACTCCTCCATTACCCCCAATACCTCGTCCCCTTCCCAAGGCACCATCCCATGCAATCGCAGGAGATATAATACCTGCCCTTTTCTCTCCTCTCTGCTCATTATCTAAAGCCCCAAACACTCCTTTTAGGTGAAGCAGCAATTTACTTGTACTTCTTTCAATTATGTTTCCTGTATTCACTGCTCACAATGCGGTCTCCTCTAAACTGGGGAGACCAAACGCAAATTAGATGGAACACCTCTGCTCAGGCCGAAAGCATGATCCTGAGCTTCTGGTTGCTTGCCATTTCAACACTCCCCCCTGCTCTCATGTCAACATTTCTGTCTTTGGCCTGTTCCAGTGTTCCAGTGAAAATCAACCCAAGCTCGAGGAGCAGCACCTGACCTTTTGATTCGGCACTCTACAGCCTTGTGGATTGAACATTGTGTTCAATAACATCAGAGCATGACTGGTGTCAGGCAACCACAAGCATTAACACACTCTTTGCCTTTGTCCCAGGACAGCTTTGTTATTTAATCTCTCCTGCCCTCTGCTCTCTCACATGCCCCTCCCCTTCACTTGTTTAAAACCTAATTCTTTTCTAACCTGTGACAGTTCTGATGAAAGGTCACAGACCAGAAACGTTAACTCTGTTTCTCTCACCACAGATGCTGCCAGAGCTATTGAGTATTTCCAGCACTTTTTGTTTTTATTTCAGATTTCCAGCATCTGCAGTATTTTGCTTTTATTGTGTCAGAAAGTCTTTCCTTGATTCAGGACTCTTACCTCTCTCCAGAATCTCTCTGCTAAAGATTGAACTTTATCTAATTTCACTCACAGCTCAGGGTCAGTGTGGCACAGTGGGACTTCTGGTTGTCTCCCACTTCACAGTCCATCAGTACTGAGAAAACAATGGGGAATATTACTCACATGTTGTGTTCTGTAACTTTTTACAAACACTTTAATGTATATATTGTCTTCCAAAGCAGTGACAGAATGGTGGCTTTTGTGTGTTGTTGAAATAGCTTTGTTGAGTTCGTGCTGTACTAACAGTTAAACAGTTCTTGGTTCAATCCCAGGTTTTGGCACTTTCAACCTCTCCTGTGTCTTTTTCTTTGGCTCCAATTGTCAAGCTGCATGATTTACTCTGAAATTAGCACCAGAGAACCAAGGCACCAGCGAGCATGAGGAGCTGAAATTAGCACAGATCAAATCCACTTAATATTTCTGACTGAAGATGGTTGCAAATGCTTCAGCTTCATCTTTTGCACTGACTTGCTCAGCACCACCATCATTGAGGATGTGAATATTTTTGGAGCCTCCTCATCTTGTTAGTTATTTAATTATCCACCACCATTCACGACTGAATGTGGCAGGACTGTGGATCTGTGATATGATCCCGAAGGAGATATCTGTGCGTGGAGTGACGGGATGTATGGAGAGTGATCCTGAAGAGGGTGTCCGAGCCTGGAGTGGAAGCTTTCCGTGGAAGCTTTCCTTTATCCATATACCTATCCAAAAGCCTTTTGAAAGTCCCTAAAGTTTCTGACTCAACAACTTCCCCGGGCAAGGCATTCCATGCCTCGACCACTCTCTGGGTAAAGAACCTTCCCCTGACATCCCCCTTATATCTCCCACCCTTCACCTTAAATTTATGACCCCTTGTAACGCTTTGCTCCACCCGGGGAAAAAGTTTCTGACTGTCTACCCTATCTATTCCCCTGATCATCTTATAAACCTCTATCATGTCACCCCTCATCCTTCTCCTTTCTAATGAGAAGAGGCCTAGAATGTTCAGCCTTTCCTCGTAAGACTTATTCTCCATTCCAGGCAACATCCTGGTAAATCTCCTCTGCACCCTCTCCAAGGCTTCCACATCCTTCCTAAAATGAGGCGACCAGAACTGCACACAGTACTCCAAATGAGGCCTTACCAAGGTCCTGTACAGCTGCATCATCACCTCACGGCTCTTAAATTCAATCCCTCTGCTAATGAACGCTAACACCCCATATGCCTTCTTCACAGCCCTATCCACTTGAGTTGCAACTTTCAATGATCTATGCACATAGACCCCAAGGTCTCTCTGCTCCTCCACATGCCCAAGAACCCTACCGTTAACCCAGTATTTTGCATTCATGTTTGTCCTTCCAAAATGGACGACCTCACACTTTTCAGGGTTAAACTCCATCTGCCACTTTTCAGCCCAGCACTGCAACCTATCCAAGTCCCTTTGCAGACGACAATAGCCCTCCTCGGTATCCACAACTCCACCAACCTTTGTATCATCTGCAAATTTACTGACCCACCCTTCGACTTCCTCATCCAAGTCGTTAACAAAAATCACAAACAGGAGAGGACCCAGAACTGATCCCTGTGGCACGCCACTGGTAACTGGGCTCCAGGCTGAGTATTTACCATCTAAGACCACTCTCTGCCTTCTATCAGTTAGCCAATTCTTAATCCAACTGGCCACATTCCCCACTATCCCATGCCTCCTGACTTTCTCCATAAGTCTACCATGGGGGACCTTATCAAATGCCTTACTAAAATCCATGTACACCACATCCACTGGTTTACCCTCATCCACTTGCTTGGTCACTTGAATTCTTTGAGCAGGTGACCAAGCAAGTGGATGAGGGTAAACCAGTGGATGTGGTGTACATGGATTTTAGTAAGGCATTTGATAAGGTCCCCCATGGTAGACTTATGGAGAAAGTCAGGAGGCATGGGATAGTGGGGAATGTGGCCAGTGGGATTAAGAATTGGCTAACTGATAGAAGGCAGAGAGTGGTCTTAGATGGTAAATACTCAGCCTGGAGCCCAGTTACCAGTGGCGTGCCACAGGGATCAGTTCTGGGTCCTCTCCTGTTTGTGATTTTTGTTAACGACTTGGATGAGGAAGTCGAAGGGTGGGTCAGTAAATTTGCAGATGATACAAAGGTTGGTGGAGTTGTGGATACCGAGGAGGGCTATTGTCGTCTGCAAAGGGACTTGGATAGGTTGCAGTGCTGGGCTGAAAAGTGGCAGATGGAGTTTAACCCTGAAAAGTGTGAGGTCGTCCATTTTGGAAGGACAAACATGAATGCAAAATACTGGGTTAACGGTAGGGTTCTTGGGCATGTGGAGGAGCAGAGAGACCTTGGGGTCTATGTGCATAGATCATTGAAAGTTGCAACTCAAGTGGATAGGGCTGTGAAGAAGGCATATGGGGTGTTAGCGTTCATTAGCAGAGGGATTGAATTTAAGAGCCGTGAGGTGATGATGCAGCTGTACAGGACCTTGGTAAGGCCTCATTTGGAGTACTGTGTGCAGTTCTGGTCGCCTCATTTTAGGAAGGATGTGGAAGCCTTGGAGAGGGTGCAGAGGAGATTTACCAGGATGTTGCCTGGAATGGAGAATAAGTCTTACGAGGAAAGGCTGAACATTCTAGGCCTCTTCTCATTAGAAAGGAGAAGGATGAGGGGTGACATGATAGAGGTTTATAAGATGATCAGGGGAATAGATAGGGTAGACAGTCAGAAACTTTTTCCCCGGGTGGAGCAAAGCGTTACAAGGGGTCATAAATTTAAGGTGAAGGGTGGGAGATATAAGGGGGATGTCAGGGGAAGGTTCTTTACCCAGAGAGTGGTCGAGGCATGGAATGCCTTGCCCGGGGAAGTTGTTGAGTCAGAAACTTTAGGGACTTTCAAAAGGCTTTTGGATAGGTATATGGATAAAGGAGAATGATGGGGTATAGATTAAATTGTCCTTGACAGAGGACAAAGGATCGGCACAACATTGTGGGCCGAAGGGCCTGTTCTGTGCTGTATGTTCTATGTTCTATGTTCTATGAGGTACAGGAGTAGGCCATTCAGCCCCACTGTTTTATAAAGGTTTAGCATAACTTATTTGCTTTTACTCTATGCCTCTATTAATAAAGCCAAGTGTCTTGTTTGCTCTTAGCAACCTTTTCAAACCTTGATCAAAAAAGATTGGTGTACATTGTCTCATTCTTCCTCCCAAACTGTATCACTTCACAATTCTCTGTGTAAAATTTTATCTGTTGTGTGAAAGCCCATTTTACCAGTGTATTTAAGTTCCTCTGAAGTGTGTTACTGTCACTGGCACAGGACGAAATTCACGAGCATTCTTTCATGCTATCTCCGTGGAAAGAGCAATCTTACACTCTAGCTCAAATTGGGATTTTGTGTGTTTAGTATCTTTCCTCATCCACCAATATAAGCACAAATCTGTCTCATAATGTACGGTCTAAGAATGTGTCAATGTTGCAATGTGGTGATAAATACTTCAGTGTCACAATGTACTCACCAACTGTTTCACTACTTTTCTGTTTTCTGGATCCAAGTTTGTAGCTTTCCGCGATCGCTAGTGGATTAGGGTTTAGCCTCGCTTCAACGAAGAAACGAAAAATTATGATTTAAAGATTACGCTGTCAATCATTCACATCTCTGTCTTCTCCTGAACTTCGAGTTCAAATTTGTTTGTGAAGTTGAGTCACACGTTAAGACAGCACAGTCTTTGTCTTTGTGAAGGAAGTGATTTGGGAATGGCTGTTTGAAACTGTCCCTTCTTGCACAGAATTTCAGTGCAAATACTTGATCACTTACAATTTCCTCGAGAGAAATTTGTTCACAATCGCATTCGACACGGAAACTGCCTCAGCATTAATCTCACTGAAGCAGAATGTGACCGTGTTGTATGTTTCAGAATGTTGGTGCCGTTATTTGTCGCTTTTATCCGAGACCGGGACACAGGGAAAGGTTCATCCGAGTTTGGAATATATTATCATTCAGGAGCAAGAAGAATCAAAAGGAACAAAATAAGAAAACCCAGTCTCTGGATTTGAGAATCTGTAGATCCGCTTTGGGAAAGTGAATCAGAGCAGAATGAAGGGTGAACAGTCCAGAAGAGATGAAGACACAGCTCAGTCAACACGTTCCCCTGGTTTATGATGCTGGAACATTCCTCACACAGAAATGATTCAACCCAATGACAAACATTCTTCCAGCTGATAATTTATGCTACTGATTTAAGGACTGTCTCTTGTGGTTACCGAGTGACGACGAGAAGATATTAAACTTTGTTCTATTCAATCTAGCTGTGATGAAGTTTGAATTTTTCTACCTTTTATAAACAGTATTTGAAGGGTCTCGGTAACAATGTTCAGTGTTGATGAGAGTGGGGTCTGGGTGAGAAGCTGCTGAGTGTGACAGGGTCAGGACTGGATGCAGGAAGTTCTCTGACAGTCTCCCTTTATCTCTCTAATGGGTTTGAGTTGATTTACGACTGGTAGCTTTTATTTTACTTTTCTTATTTAGAGATACAGCACTGAAACAGGCCCTTCGGCCCACCGAATCTGTGCCAACCAGCAACCACCCATTTATACTAATCCTACATTAATCCCATATTCTCTACCACATCCCCACCATTCTCCAACCATGTACCGACACGAAGGAACAATTTCCAATGGCCAATTTACCTATCAACCTGCAAGTCTTTTGGAGGTGGAAGGAAACCAGAGCACCCGGCGGAAACCCACACAGACACAGGGAGAACTTACAAACTCCACACAGGCAGTACCCAGAACTGAATCCTGGTCGCTGGAGCTGTGAGGCTGCGGTGCTAACCATTGCGCCACTGTGCTGCTGTTGGTGTTGTGATAAATGAAGGAAGCTCCCTCCACCCATTTTTTTTGGACAGACAGTGTGGTATAAGGATGTAAAGGGTTAATGCTGAAGATAGTGGGATCAACCCCTCCCACTGTCAGAGTGATGATGGAACAGTCACATGAGATGAAGTTTGGGAGAAGAGAAAGCAGCACCAAAGATGCTAGCTTAGCAGCCTTGATGAGTGTGTTTAGAGTATTGTGTAAATTAGAAATGAGTTCTTAGTTCTTTCAGCAGGAACTGTGTCCAGAAAATATCGAGAAACTCACAATTTTATTATTCAGGAGTCGGAACACAGATATTAATTCCAAGTGACAGTTCTGAGACCAATTAACAAAAAAAGTAGAGAATAATATTGCTCACTGATTGAAATCCCCGAGTGAGGAGACAGTGAAACAGGTGATCTGTTGGGGCATCCTTCGATCCAAGGTTTCAGCAACATTTAATCTCCCTTTTTGGTGAAATTCTCTGTTATTTGCAACTTTTTTTTATCAGCTTTGATGGGCGAGTGAAAAAACTGAAAAAATTGAACAGTTCCCTCCTTTCTTTTCTTCCTTCTTCTCTTCTTTCCATCAGTTTCTCTTTTCTGTCCCAGATCAATATAATGATGAGAATCCCACTTTAATCTGCTGTTTCTGGTGTTTTATCCATTCCAATCAAAATTTCAACATTCCAATCAAATCTATTTGTTATTCCACAGTGTCTCTCCATGTGTTTTATTCTGTTGTATTCTCTCACAGTCTGTTTGATGATCAATGTTACATCTCACTCTCTGTTCTGGTGAAGATCAGAAGCAGTGATATCTGTTTACACCACCCGACAAGTCGGCCTGAGGCTGTGCCTCGCTGATCATGTGGTGTTTAAGCAATTCTTCCAGTCAGTTAGTTCATTTGTAATTTCATGAGAAATTCGGTCATCATGACTTCGTCAGTGACCTGATGGTTCAGGTGTCTGAGTGATGTTAATCATGATGTGTTGAAATGATTGGATGTTCCAGTCTTTCCGTGGTGGGTTTTCACACTGAGTAGAAACGTGTTTGACATGGTCTGGAAATGTTTCACACCGCTCCATTCCCAACTTCATTAACTGACAGAAGATATATTTCCATCATTACACATCTGGCTGCACAGCCAGAAACTGTGCTGAAGGTGACAGTTGTTCCTATGCAATTGACAAGGTGTCCGAGAGGTTAAGGCGATGTATTGCTGATCCATTATGCTCTGTACACGTGGGTTCGGACCCCATCCTTGTCGCTAGTTTGTGAACTGTTCAGTGTATTGTTAATGTGTGAAGTCAGCCTTGAAACCTGTTCTTGTCCATGTCCAGACAGTGATTCCAGAATTGGTTATACTTTATTAAAATTGAGACAGACAATTGGAATTCTTCACCCAAACTGCACTGGAATGAAGATCAAATAGGGATCACGAAACGGAGCAGGATTTTTCCTCCCCTCCTTCCTTCCATCTTTACTTTCTCTCGATTTGCACCAAGTGAAAGACAAATGGGAAAAGCAAATGGCGAGGGAGCAGATGCAGAAAATTATCCTTTGGCAAGAAATTTATTTTCAAATCTTCTTGATAGATTAAGTGAGTGAGCAATGCTTTGGCAGATGGAATTTAAAATGAGGGGTCATCTACTACCTACGATAGATCAGAGTGTTTTTTTGTCAGAGGTGAGATGTTAGAAACGGCGGAGGAGCAGAGACGCGAATACTGAATTAATAAAAGCTCGTGGACTGGGAGAAAATAATGTGAAAAGTGAACAGAATATGAAGATTGGAACTCATGTTGCAGTGATATAAAGCTCTGTGCTCCTGAGGTAAATGTCCAAGCCCAGATTGTGGGGACT
This sequence comes from Heterodontus francisci, assembly GCF_036365525.1. Taxonomy (NCBI): domain Eukaryota; kingdom Metazoa; phylum Chordata; class Chondrichthyes; order Heterodontiformes; family Heterodontidae; genus Heterodontus; species Heterodontus francisci. The sequence goes on along the minus strand of NW_027141369.1, from coordinate 5,281,052 downwards.
CTGTGGAGAGTGATTTGGTTTTTATTCATTCTTGGGTGTGAGTATCGCTGATAAGGCTAGCATTTATTACCCATTCCTATTGCCGTTGAGAAGGTCGTGGAGAGCTGCCTTCTTGAACTGATGCAGTCCATATGGTGCTGGAACACCCACAGTGCTATTGGGGAGGGAGTTCCAGGATTGTGACCCAACAATAGTGAAGAAATGGCGATATCGTTCCAAGTCAGGATGGTGAGTGTCTTGGAGGGGAACCTGCAGGTAGTGAGTTCCCATGCATCTGCTGCCCTTGTCCTTCGAGGTGGTAGTGGTCACGAGTTTGGAAGGTGCTGTTGAAGGATACTTGGCGAGTTGCTGCAGTGCATATGGAGATGGTACACACTGCAGCCACTGTGTACTGGTTGTGGAGGGATTGAATGTTTAAGGTGGCGGGTGAGGTGCCGATCAAGTGCGCTGCTTTGTCCTGGATGGTGTTGAGCTTCTTGAGTGTTGTTGAGTGGGATGTATTCCATCCCTCCTGACTTGTGCCTTGTAGATGGTGGACAGGATTTGGGGTGCCAGGAGGTGAGATACTTGCTGCCGAATTCGTAATCTCTGACCTGCGCTTTTAGCCACAGCATAGATGTGACTGGTCTAGTTACGTTTCTGGTCATGATATTGATGGTGGGGTTTTTAACTATGATAATGCTTCTGAATATCAAAAGGTAGATTTTTTTTCTCTCTCATTGGAGATGTTCACTGCTTGGCACTTGTGTGGCCAGAAGGTTGCTTGTTACTTATCAGCTCAAGCCTGAATGTTGTTCAGGTCTTGCTGCTTGCAGGCACAGACTGCTTCAGTATCTGAAGAGTTGTGAGTCATCATCTAACATTCCCACTTCTGACTTATGTTGAAGAGAAAGTCGTCAATGAAACAGCTGGGATGTTTGGGTCTACGACACAACCCTGAGAAACTCCTGAGGCAGTGTCCTGGGCTGAGATGATTGGCCTCCACTAACCACAACATCTTGTTTTGTGCGAGGTATGACTTCAACAAGTGGAGAGTTTTCCCCCTGATTCCCATTGACTTCAATTTTGCTAGGGATCCTTGATGCCACACTCACTCAAGGGCAATCACTCTCACCTCTCCTCTGGAATTCCACTCTTTCGTCTCTGTTTGGACCAAGCTGCAATGAGATCATACAAACATAAGATCAGAAGAACTAGTAGCAGGAGAGGGCCATTTGGCCCCTCGAGCTTGCTCCGCCATTCAATAGGATCATGGCTGACCTGATCACGACCTCAACCCCACTTTCTTGCCTGGCCACATAACCCTTGGCTCTCTTGTAGATAAAAATCTTGAAGACATTCAATGACCCAGCCTCCACTGCTCTCTGCGGTAAAGAATTCCAAAGATTAATGACCCTCTGAGAGAAGAAATTCCTTCTTAAATGAAAAACCCCTAAATCTGAAACTGTGTCTCCTAGTTCTAGATTCCACCATGAGAGGAAACATCCTCTCAGCATCTACCCTGTCAAGCCCCCTCAGAATCTTATATGTCTCAATACGTTCTCCTTTCATTTTTCTCAACTCCAATGAGTATCGGTCCAACCTGCTCAACGTTCCTCATAAGACAACACCTTCATCACAGGAATCAATCCAATGAACCTTCTCTCAACTGCCTCCAATGCAAGTATATCCCTCCTTAAATAAGGAGACCAAAACTGTACACAGTACTCTCGGTGTGGTTTCACCAGCACCATGTACATTTGCAGCAAGACTTCTCTACTTCTATACTCCATTCCCCTTGCAATAAAGGGTAATATTCCATTTGCCTTCCTAATTATTTGCTGTACCTGCATGGTAACTTTTTGTGATTCATGTACGAGGACACCCAGATCCTTCTACACCGCAGCATTCTGTAATCTCTCACAATTTAAATAATATTTTCCTTTTCTATTCTTCCTACCAAAGTGGATAACCTCACATTTTCCCACATTCTACTCTATCAGCCAAATTATTTCCTGGAGCTGAGAGACCCTGGCAGAATCTAAATTGAGCATCGATGATCAGATTATTGCTTAGTGCTGTGGTGCTTGATAGCACTGTTGGTGCCATCTTCCATCACTTTGCTGATGATTGATAGTAGACTGATGGGGTGGCAATTGGTCAGATTGGATTTGTCCTGCATTTTTTTTATGGAGAGGGCACACTTGGGCAATTTTCCACATTGTCAAGTAGATGCCCGTGTTGTAGCTCCACTGGAACAGCTTGGCTGAGAGCGCAGCTTGTTCTGGAGCACAAGTCTTCAGTACTAGAGCCGGAATGTTGTTAGGGCCCATAGTCTTTGCTGTATCGAGTGTCTTCAGCTGTTTCTTGCCATTATGTGGAGTGAAGCAAATTGGCTGAAAACTGGAAGCTGTGATGCTGGGGACCTCAAGAGGCCGAGATGAATCATCCACTGAGCAATCTCTGACTGAAGATGGTTTCAAATGCTTCAGCTCCACCTTTTGCACTGACGTGCTCGGCTCCACCAACATTGAGGATAGGGATGTTTTTGGAGCCTCCTCATCTGGTTCGTTATTTAATTGTCCACCACCATTCATGACTGGATACCCAGTTTTTCAGGGCAGTGCCCTGGGCCCAACCATCCTCAGCTGTTCCATTGATGGCTTTCTCTTCAACATGAGTGAGAAGTGGGAATGTTCGCTGATGATTCACAGCTCCTCAGATACTGAAGCCGTCTGTGCCTGCAAGCAGCAAGACCTGAACAACATTCAGGCTTGAGCTGATAAGTGACAAGCAACATTCTTTGATCTGATCCTGAGGGAGATATCCGTGCGTGGAGCGGCGGGATGTATGGAGAGTGACGCTGAAGAGGATGTTTGAGCCTGGAGGGCAGAATCTGTGGAGAGTGGTCCTCAAAGGATGTCCATGTCTGGAGATTTAGGATCTCTGAAGAGGGTCTCCGAGCCCATAGTGCTGGGATCTATGGAGACTGATCCTGAAGTGGGTGTCCGAACCTGGAATGGCGGGATCTGTGGAGAGTGATCCTGAAGTGGGTGTCCGAGCCTGGAGTGGCAGGATCTGTGGAGAGTGATCCTGATGAGTGTGTGTAAACCTGGAATGGAAGCTTTCTGTGGAGGTACAGGTGGAGGCCATTCATTCCCAGTATTTCATAAAGGTTTAGCATAACCTATATGCTTTTACTCTATGCCTCTATTAATAAAGCCAAGTGTCCTGTTTGCTCTTCGCTACCTTTTCAATCCTTCTAACATTGGTGTACATTGTCTCTCTGCTCCTGCACCCAGTTTAGAATTGTAACATTTCATTTATATGGCATTCTTCCTTCCAAATTGTATCACTTCACACTTCTCTGTGTAAAATTTCATCTGTTCTGTGAAAGCCCATTTTACCATTTTTTTTTAAGTTCCCCTGAAGTGTGTTACGATCACTGGCATGGGACAAATTTCCTGAGCATTCTTTGATGCTATCTCCATAGACAGAGCAATCTTTTACGCGAGCTCAAATGTAGGATTTTGTGTGTTTAGTATCTTATTTCACCCACCAACATAAGCACAAATATGTCACGTAAATCTTGTTCACTGCAGTCCCTGCTGCTGTTTGCTGCCTATATTTACAGACTTTTATCTCAACCTCGTCACCATGTTCTCTAATATATTCAAGGGGCATCAGCAGAGAAAATGTTCACCAAGCATGGCAAGTGCAAGGAAATGCTTTTTTATGTCATTATGTCATGAACATCATATACAAATTTTTACATGTGTGAATCATCAAGATGTGTCTTCATAAATGGAACCCCGTCACAATAAACACTCTCACCTTTCAATGTTTAGCAGACAGGTTTGACGGCCTGATGTGTGTGATTCCCATATTAATGTGTTTGTACAAAGTTCGGGGAAAGATGGAGATATGAATAATTTACAGGGAAATCTTTTAAACATATTACCACATCTCTCACTCACAAAGATCTGCAAACACATGGATTCCAAAAGAACCTGAGTACAAAATCAGCGAAAATAACCACAGCCAGAGAGACTTGCAATAACCTGTAGCTTAGGGAAAGTACATGATGTTATGGAACGGATTTTGTTTCTTTTAAAATATTTTTTGAAGAAGTCATAATCAAACTGAATAAATGTAGGACCAGTTCTTTTTCAAGAGGGCACCAAAAGAACCAATTTGGCAACGATGTTTACTAGTTGTCACATAATTCAAGTTAAATATAGAGCAGAAACCCTGGTAACAGGGAGAAATGTGGTTAGTGAAGTCAGTCGTGCCCCTTGATTGGACAAGCTTGGCAGCAGCAGCGCAAACCTAAGAAGGCAGAAAACTCACAACCTTTGGTTGTAGCAGTCAGTGTGTTTTACCTGCTGGAGTGAGCAGCTGATAAAGTTAGCCTGCAGAATCGTCAAGGAAGGAGAGAAGACCACAACCCAGTTTGTTTTCCAGAAAAACTTTAAAAGACCCTGAGAAGTCTACTGAGTTAATTCATCTTGTCGCATGTCTTTGAAGAAGGCCTGCTAAAATTAATTCTCAATGCCTTCTGAAAAGAACTGATCTAAAATACCCGAGTGACCTGTCTACGTATACTCGGACGTTAGACTGTATTCCAGTTTTGGAGCAACATATCTCATCTGATGATTTCTTCAAAAATGAGCAAATAAACAGCCCAAGAGGTTTTTTTTGTCTGTAACAGAGTGCTGAATTAAAAAAAAAATCCCTTTTATTTTTTTAGCTATCCGGTGTGTGTGTGTGTGCGTGTAGCTCGAAGATAAAAAAAAGGACTTTAAAAGTTGGTAAAGGTGAAAAAGGAACTTTTAAAATTTCCACCTGTGTGTTTATGCTTTACTTCATGACGAGTTAAAACTTGTTTGACAATAAATGGATAATTTTGTTCTTCATTAAAGAAACCTGGTCAGTGTCTTCTATTCTGGGAAAAATAGAGTATATGATTGACTGTATCAGTATGTGGGAAAAGTTCACAGAGATGTTGTGACCTGTGGAGAAGTGAGATGAGAATAAAGAGTGCCCTCCTCTGCCCTTAGTTGTCACAGCACTTGTGTCTGGCTCAGTAGCTTAATTGGTTCGAGTGTTTGTCTTATAATCAGAAAATCTTGGATTCATATCCTTGCTTCAAAAGTTTAGCTATCAATCATTTACATCCATTTTCTTGTGAACTTTAACTTTTCTTATGAATTTCATTCACAAAAGAAAACAGTTCAGTGCTTGCCTTTGTGAAGGATGTGAGTTTGAAATGGCTGTTCCTGCTCGGACAGATGTTCAGTGCCAATATTTCGACGGCAACTTAATCCCCTACAATATTTTTGAGAGCAATGTGTTTGCAGTTGCATTTAACCTGGAAAACAGCTCAACATTAATCTCACTGAAGGAAAGTGTGACCGTGTTGTATGTTTCAGAGTGTTTGTGCCGTTTTGTGTCTCTTTTAACCAAGACTATAACACGACGCAAAGGGGAGGGTTGATCCGAGGTTTAGAATATATTATTCAGTCAGGAGCAAGAAAAATCAAAAGGAACAAAATAAGAAAACCCAGTCTTCAGATTTGAGAATCTGTAGATCCGCTTTGGGAAAGTGAATCAGAGCAGAATGAAGGGTGAACTGTCCAAATGCCCAGAAGAGATGAAGACACAGCTCAGTCAGCACGTTCCCCTGGTTTATGATGCTGGAACATTCCTCACACAGAAATTATTCAATCAATATTCATCTGCCAAGTCGGTCTGAGGCTGTGCCTCTCTGATCACGTGGAGTTAAAGCAATTCTTCCAGTCAGTTAGTTCAGTAGTCATTTCATGAGAAATTCGAAGTCATCATGACTTCGTCAGTGAACTAATGGTTCAGGTGTCTGAGTGATGTTAATCATGATGTGATCAAATGATTGTATGTTCCAGTCTTTCCGTGGTGGGTTTTCACACTGAGTAGAAACGTGTTGGACATGGTCTGGAAATATATATTTTTTTTATTTCCAAAATATACTTTATTCATAAAAATCTGTAAAAATTACATTGCCAAACAGTATCCAAACAGCACCAAAAATACAAACATTGCAAGGGAGATCAGTTTCCTTCAATACTGTCATGAGTTCCTTCCCAACCCTTCCTTTTCACAATTGTCATGTCAATTACAGTTTTACATTTACAGCAATTGAGAATATTAACGATACAGTTCGAGTGGTTTCCCATGGATCCAGCCCCTCAGATCAGCTTGTTGGGGGGAGCTTACATGGTGGTCTTTCCCCATTGAGCCTTTGCTGTGGCTGCCCCAAGCTTTAGTGCGTCCCTCAACACGTAGTCCTGGACCTTCGAGTGTGCCAGTCGCAACATTCGGTGGTGGACAACTCTTTGCGCTGGAAGACCAGCAAGTTTTGGGCAGACCAAAGAGAGTCTTTCACCGAATTGATAGTCCTCCAGCAGCATTTGTGGTTATCTCGGTGTGTGTCCCTTGGAACAGCCCGTAGAGCACAGACTCCTGTGTTACAGAGCTGCTTGGGATGAACCTCGACAGAAACCAATGCATCTCTTTCCACACCTGCTTTGCAAAGACACATTCCAGAAGAAGCTGGGCAACCATCTCATCCCCACCGCAGACACTTCGAGGGCATTGTGCGGAGGGGGTGTGACTTCGGGCGTGCAGGAAGGATCTGACGGGGAGGGCTCTTCTCACCACCAGCCAAGCTACACCTTGGTGCTTGTTGGAAAGTTCTGGTGATGAGGCATTCCGCCAAATGATTTGGCAGTCTGCTCGGGTAACCATCCGACAGCATCCACCATCTCCTTTTCCCGTAATGCCTTGAGGACATTCCGTGCAGACCACTGCCTGATGGATTGGTGGTCAAAGGTGTTTTCCGCAGAAACTGTTCCACGAATGATTGGTGGTACGGCACAGTCCAACTAGATGGAGCGTTCCACGGCAATGCGACCAGGTCCTTCCTTCACAACACTGGGGACAGAGAGAATCTCAGCACGTAGTGACACTTGGTGTTGGCGTATTGGGGATCTGCACACAGCTTGATGCAGCCGCACACGAAGGTAGTCATCAGGATGAGGGTGATATTGGGTACATTATGCCCACCCTTATCCAGAGGTTTGAACATCATGTCCCTTTGGACCCGGTACATTTTGGATCCAGAGATGAAGCGGAAAATGACTCGGGTGATCGCCACAGTGCAGGAATGGGGTATGGGCCAGACCTGTGCCACTTACAGCAACAACGTGAGCGCCTCGCACCTGAGGACCAGGTTCTTACCCATAATGGAGAGAGTTGCTGCTCCCACATGCTCAGCTTGTGTTGTACCCTGGCTACTCGCTTCTTCCAGGTTTTGGTGCATGCCACGGCCCTTCAGAACCATATCCCCAGCACCTTCAGGTAGTCTGACCTGACGGTGAAGGGGACAAAGGATCGGTCAGCCCAGTTCCCAAAGAACATGGCCTCTCTCTTGCCGTGGTTAACGTTGGCTCCCAAGGCCAGTGCGAACTGGTCGCAGATGCTCATCAGTCTGCGCACAGACAGCGGGTTCGAGCAGAAGGCTGCGACGTCATCCATGTCCAGGGAGGTTTTAACCTGAGTGCCTCCACTGTCTGGGATTGTCACCCCTCTTATGCTCGCATCCTTCCTAATAGACTCAGCAAAGGGTTCAATACAGCAAATAAACAAGACAGGGGAGAGAGGACAACCCTGTCTGACTCCAGATTGGATCGGGAAACTTTCTGATTCCCACCCATTGATTGAGACTGTGCTACTGATGTTTGTGTAGAGCAGTTTGATCCAATTGCAGATTCCCTCCCCAAACCCCATTTTCGAAAGTACGTCCATCATGCAGGTGTGCGATATCCTGTCAAAAGCCTTCTCCTGGTCCAGGCTGATGAGGTAGGTGTCCACCCTCCTGTCCCGTATGTGGGTGATCGTATCCCTGAGTGGGAAAAGTACAGGTCTGATCAGGGTGGATCACCAACTCCAGAGCAGACTTGACTCGACTGGCTATGACTTTTGACAGTATCTTGTAGTCTACATTAAGCAGTGAGATGGGCCGCCAATTTCTGATTTCTGCCCTCTCCCCCTTCCCCTTGTAGATGAGTGTGATAATGCCTTTCCTAATGGATTCTGACATGCTGCCGGCTCGGAGCATACTGTCGTATACTTCCAGCAGGTCCGGGCCGACCCAGTCCCACAGGGCCAAATACAGCTCAACCGGTAAGCCGTCGCTTCCAGGAGTTTTATTTATCTTGAAGGATTTGATGGCCTTAGTCAGCTCATCCAGAATTAGCGGTTTGTTCAGTCTCTCCCTCCTGCTGTCATCTAAGACCTCTGTGATAGATGACATTAAGGACTGGGAGGCTCTGCTGTTTGTGCGCTTCGCGTCATACAGCCCAGCATAAAAGGATTTGCTGATCCTTAGTATGTCGGACTGCGAAGACATTACCGAGCCATCCTCTTCCTGCAGGCTGCTGATAACAGAGCTCTCTCTGTGTACCTTTTAGAAGAAGTAACACAAGCACATCTCATCCTGCTCAATGGAGCGGACTCTGGACTGGAAGATGATCTTGTAGGCCTCCGTGGCAAAGAGCGAGGCCTGCTGGCTCTTCACCTCATGAAGGTCCTCCTTGACCTTGACCCCCATCGACTGAAGCCAGAGCAGATTTTGCATACTTTTCTGGAGTCGTGACATTTCCATCTGTCTATCTCTCTCGCCCTCTGAACCCCTTTGAAGATAAAGAACCTCTTGATGTTCTCCTTGATCGCTTCCCACCACTGAACTGGAGACTCAAAGGTGGGGTTTCACGTTCCTCCAACCTTTGTAATCCCTTTTGAGTTCCTCAACATTCTCTGGGGTTAGCAGTGTAGCATTGAGCTTCCATGTCCCCCTGCCAACCCGCTGGTCATCCTGTAAGTGAAAGTCAGCCAGTAAAAGGCAATGCTTGGAGAAGAACACCGGCTTGACGTCGGTGGATCTGACCGTGAAAACACGGGACACAAATAGGAAGTCAATCCTGGAATGGGCAGACCCGTCCGTTCTTGACCATGTGTATCTATGCTGCGCTCTGTCTGCAGGTTTGCTGAAGACGTCGTGCAGTTTGGCATCTTTTACTGTTTCTATTAAGGATCTGGACATAGCATCCAGTTTGCTGTCGTCTCTGCCGGATCATCCAGGTGCATCGATGATGCCTTTGAAGTCACCGCCTAGGATGACCGGCCTGGATGTCGCCAGCAGCAGTGGGAGATGCTGGAAGACGGTCAGCTGCTCGCTGCATTGAACCGGGGCATAGACGTCAATCAACGAGAGCGGAGTATTGTTGTACATTACATCTGCTACGAGGTGATGACCGCCAAATGGTTCTCCAGGACACGGGAAGCATCCAGGAGCTCCCACATAGCACAGGAGGTGGACTCTCGAGGTTGAAGCCCCCCCTGCCATTCCTTTACGTTCACTGTTTTTCGGCTGCCGCATATGATGATGGGCCAAGTGGTCTCTTTCTCTGCCTTAAACCTTCTATGATTCTATGATTCTATGATGCTCACTAACATTATCCCCTTTTCATATCCAGCACCACAGAGAGAGAGAGAATCAGTCCGACCATTCGTAACAGTGTGTCCATATCACACTGTATTACACATTCTTATGTATCATCAGAGACAGTATTAGTAACACAATAAAGTGCATACATATCATCCTAAATAATGGTATCCCAAACATATGTACAGCATTAGAGAGGGAGTGTCAATCGTGCATTTTCTATTCGTGTGTCCATATCACACCCAATAACTGGATCCCACGTTTTTATGGAGCACTAGAGACAGAGCTGAAAGTGAATAAGTGAGAGAGAGAGAGAGATCCCCATCAGCAGTTACAGGCTGACCTGGAAGCCTCATTTTATCTTGAAAGATCCGTGGGAGACAGACGGTGCAGTCTCATCTCTAACTGATATTGTATCAGAAACAGACACATTATTATTCCTAGACTCTGGGTAACAGTTAGAGAGTGAGGTGAACAATGTTCCAAATTTAACGCTCTTGAGCCTGTTGATCTCTGTAATCTCTCAGCTCACACCGTTCGATATGACTGTCAGTGAAGGACAGTTTCAATGTGATGACATTAATCTGGGACTGTTACTGTCAGATATTAACTCCTGCGCGATCGCAGCAAACACAGCGACTCCCTCGGAGGATTGCTTTGAGAAGACGGGTGAATGAAGAGCAAACACACTGCAGGGAATGATCTCAAACTGAGCTTCAGAAAGGGGGAATCCCCCAGCTTGAAACGTTCTCTGACCTTTCCCCACAGCCCCAGTTCCTTTGCTCAAACTCGGAGAAAACTGAACTGGGGAAAGTTCCAGTTTATTTTTGTCAGTTCTGATGAAGGGTCACTGACCCGAAACGTTAACTCTGCGTCACTTTTCACAGATACTGCCAGACCTGCTGAGTGGTTCCAGCATTTCTTGTTTTTATTTCAGATTTCCAGCATCCGCAGTATTTTGCTTTTATTCCAATTTATTTTTTTTGTAAATGAGTGGGGAAAGAAGCGCATGCGCGATGCGCCTCCTCCAGCCGTGTCCTTCTGCGTCATTTAATTAGTGAGCGGAAGAAGTTTGTTTGAAACAGACGGGAATGGAGACTTAGAGCCCCGGGGTAAGTGAGTAAACAGCAGTCTCCTTCCAGCAAGCACATTGCTTTGAGAGCCTGTCCGCAGAGGGGTTCAGAGATCAGCATTGACAACGGAGCAAGTTCAGGGGGAGTTGGGGGCTGTTTGTAAGAGGCGGAGTGGAGCAGGAACATGGAGTGAGCGCAGAAGGAGAAGCCTTTCTCAGGCTGTTTGTGGACAAGGTAACGGAGACAGAGCAGGAAGAAGCTGCTGTTGAAAATCATTGTTGTTTTCTCTCCTCAAACCTGTAATTCATGTTCATGGTTTAGCTCCAGTTTCACACTGTGTTGTTATTGAGCAGTGAATAGAGGGAACAGAGCCAGACAGGAGGGATGGGGACAGTTATGCAAACAACACCTATTGCTGGCGCCAGGTGAGTAGTGTCAAGGAAACATTTTAAACAGCAGCTGTCGGTTTCCGTTGAACGATTGATCCAAGAGAAACAAGGAAATGGCAGATACTCTGAACAAGAACTTTTCATCTGTCTTCACAGAAGTAGACACGAAAAACATCCCAAGAATAGTAGAAAATCAAGGGGAGTAAGGAGGGGGGACCTTAAAACATCACCATCGCGAGAAAAACATGTTTTTGGAAAACGAATGGGACTAAAGGTTGACAAGTCCACTGGATCTGATGGCCTACATTCTAAGGTTTAAAAGAAGTGTCTGCATAGATAGTGGATGCATTGGTTGTAATCTTCTTAAATTCCCTAGGTCCTGCAACAGTTCCAGTGGATATTAAACTGCAAATGTAATGTCCCTGTTCAAGAAAGCAGTAAAGAGAAAGCAGGCAACGATAGGCCTGTTAGCCTAATGTCTGCCATTGAGAAAATGCTGGAACCAATGATTAAGTCAGTCATCTCAAAAAACATAGAAAAATTGGAGCAGGAGTAGGCCATTCGGCCCTGCTCTGCCATTCAAAAATGATCAAGTCTGATCGTATAATATTGTACCCTCTTCCCGCTTTCTCCCCATATCCCTTGATCCCTTTTGTATTAAGAAATATATCTATCTCCTTCTTGAATATATTTAATGACTTGGCCTCCACTGCCTTCTGCAGTACAAAATCATGAGAGGTAAAGACAGGGTGGATAGCAAGAAGCTTTTTCCCAGAGTGGGGGATTCAATTATTAGGGGTCACGAGTTCAAAGTGAGAGGGGAAAGGTTTAGGGGGATATGCGTGGAAAGTTCTTTACGCAGAGGGTGGTGGGTGCCTGGAACGCGTTTCCAGCGGAGGTGGTAGACGTGGACACAATAGCGTCTTTTAAGATGTATCTAGACAGATACATGAATGGGCAGGAAGCAAATAGATACAGACCCTTAGAAAATAGGCGACATGTTTAGATAGAGGATCTGGATCGGCGCAGGCTTGGAGGGCCGAAGGGCCTGTTCCTGTGCTGTAATTTTCTTTGTAGAGAATTCCACAAGTTCATCACCCTCTGAGTGAAGAAATTTCTCCTCATCTCGGTTCTAAATGGCATACCCATATCCTGAGACCGTGACCCCTGATTCTGGACTCCCCAGCCATCAGGAACATCCTCCCTGCATTTAGCCTGACTAGTGCTGTTAGAATTTTATAGGTTTCTATGAGATTCCCTCTCATTGTTCTAAACTCTAGTGAATATAGGCCTAGTCAACCCAATCACTCCTCATTGTCAATCCTGCCATCCCAGGAATCAGCCTGGTAAATCTTCTTTGCAATCCCTCCATGGCAAGAACATCCTTCCTCAGATAAGGAGACCAAAACTGCACACAATACTCCAGATGTGCTCTCACCAAAGCCCTGTATAACTGTAGTAAGACTTCCTTGCTCCTGTACTCAAATCCGCTTGCAATGAAGGCCAACATACCATTTGCCTTCCTAACTGCTTGCTGCACCTGAATATTTGCTTTCAGCGACTGGTGTACAAGGACACCCAGGTCTCTTTGTACCTCCCCCTTTCCCAATCTGTCGCCATTCAGATAATAATCTGCCTTTCTGCTTTTACAACCGAAGTGAATAACCTCACATTAATCCAAGTTATACTGCATCTGCCATGCATTTGCCCACTCACCCAACTTGTCCAAATCACATTGGAGCCTCTTTGCATACTCCTCACAACTCAGTTTCCTCCCCAGCTTTGTGTCGTCTGCAAACCTGGAAATGTTCCCTCACCCAAGTCTTGAATATATATTGTGAATAGCTGGGGCCCAGGCACTGAGCCCTGTAGTACGCCACTCGTCACTGCCTGCCACCTGGCAAAAGGCCCGTTTATTCCTACTCTCTGTTTCCTGTTTGCCAACCAATTCTCAATCAATGCCAGTATATTACCCCCAATCCCATCTGCTTTAATTTTGCACACGAACCTCTTATGTGGGACCTTATCAAAAGCCTTCTGAAAATCCAGATACAACACATCCACTGGTTCTCCCTTATCTATTCTACTAGTTCCATCCTCAAAAAGCTCCAGTAGATTTGTTAATCAAGATTTCCCTTTCGTTAACCCATGCTGTCTTTGTCCAAACCCGTTTATGCTTTCCAGGTGTTCTGCTACCACATCCTTTATAATAGACTCTCGCACTTTCCCCACTACTGATGTAAGGCTAACTGGTCCGTAATTCCCTGTTTTTTCTCTCTCTCCTTTTTTAAATAGTGAGGTTACATTTGCCACCCTCCAATCTGTAGAACATTTAGAAAATTATAATACAATCATGCAGAGTCAACATGGATTTATGAAAAGGAAATCAAGTTTGCCAACATTATTAGCGTTCTTTGAGGATGTAAGAAGCAGGGTAACTGAAGGGGAACCAGTGGATATAGTGTATTTGTATTTTGAAAAGGCATTCGCCAAAGTGCCATGCAAAATGTTACTACACAAGGTAAGAGCTCGTGGTGTTAACGGGTACTATATTATTTATTTTATTTATTTAGAGATACAGTACTGAAACAGGCCCTTCAGCCACCGTGTCTGTGCTGACCATCAACCACCCATTTATACTAATCCTACATTAATCCCATTACCCTCTCACATCCCCAACTTCCCTCAATTCCCCTACAACCTACCGATACTAGGGGCAATTTATAATGGCCAATTTACCTATCAACCTGCAAGTCTTTGGCTGTGGGAGGAAACCGGAGCACCCGGTGAAAACCCACGCAGACAAAGGGAGAACTTGCAAACTCTGCACAGGTAGTACCCAGAATCGAACCCAGGTCGCTGGTACATGCTTACTAACAAGAAACAGAGAATTAGGATAAAGGTGTCACTTTCAGGTTTGCAAACTGGAACTCGTGGAGTGCCACAGGGATCAGTGCTGGGGCCTCAACTACTTACAGCCTATATTAATGATTTGGATGAAGGGATCGAGTGTATTGTAACTAAATTTGCTGTTGATACAAAGAAAGGTGTGAAAGCAAGTTGTGCGGAGGACACAATGAGTCTGCAAAGAGATAAAGACAAGTTAAGTGTGTGGGAAAAATTTGGCATATTAAGTATAATGTGGGAAAATGTGAGGTTATCCACTTTGGTATGATGTAGAGAAAAGCAGAATGTTATTTAAATAGAGAGAGACTGCAGAATGCTGTGGTATAGAGGGATCTGAGTGTCCTCTTATATGAATCACAAAAAGTTAGCATGGAAGTACAGCAAGTAATTAGGAAGGCTATTGGAATTTTGGCCTTTATTGCAATGGAGTTGGAGTAGAAATGTAGGGAAGTATTGCTACCACTGTACAGCGTGTTGGTGAGACCACACCTTGAGTGTGTATACAGTTTTGGTCTCCTTATTTAAGGAGGAAAATACTTGCATTGGAGGTACATCAGGCAAACATCACTAGGTTGATTCCAGGGATGAAGATGTTGTCTTATGAGGAACGTTTGACCTGGTTGTGCTACACTCATTGGAGTTTAGAAGAATGAGAGGTGATCTTATGAAACATATAAGATACTGAAGGGGCTTGACAGGGTATTTACTGAGATGATGTTTCCCCTCATGAGGGAATCAAGAACTAGGGGGAACAGTTTCAACATAAGGGGGCTCCCATTTTCGATGGAACTGAAGAGGAATTTCTTCTCTCAAAGGGTTGTTGTTCTTTGGAATTCTCTACCCAAGAGGATGGTGGAGGCTGGTCATTGAATATATTCAAGGCTGAGTTAGACTGACTTTTGATTTACAAGGGAGTGAAGTGTTATTGGGACAAGCAGGACAGTGGAGTTGAGACTATGATCAGATCTGCCATGATCTTATTGAATGGTGGAACAGACTTGAGTGGCGGAATGGCCTAATCCTGCTCCTAGTTATTATGTTCTTGCATTATAATGCCAGGTGGAATTAAAAACTTGACTTGTGCAAATATCCCTGCTCCAGCAGGTATTCCCATTCATGGAGCAGTGCAGATGTTGGGTTGTTCCTGGATGTCACTAAATTGTTATAAAACTACCAAAGAAAACCTGATCAGCAGAAGCTGAGTGCTGCAGTGGAATCAGACACTGACACTCTTTGTATTACTGATCATCCTGTGTGGTTGGTCATAATGATTATTAATTGAAATATTACATTCATGTCTTTTCTAGTTTCTACCTCAATTGATCTTGAGTTACAAGAGATATTTTTCTTTCCTTCTGTCAGCAAATACTTAAAGGAACCAGAAGGATTGTGATGATTCCCCAGCACAAGGATATGTACAGTCCACTCCTTCTAACACAGAGTAGGTACATTATCACTCCCAGCGCTCAGAGACACAGACAGGCCATGAGTTCCACAGTCACAGAGAGCAGAAGCAGTCAGACTCACACTGATCCCAAGTTCCAGAGACACATTTTCAATCCAGCAGATAATCAAACAAAGCAGGAGAGGCAGAAGTTGTTTCCAATTCACCCCAACTCAGTAATGCTGAAAGGTAGATCCATCAATCTCAGTTCAAAATCACACCCACTATCAGATTGAAAGGCACCGGATCAATCCCACAAGAGTGCACCCTAAGCTACAAATTATATATGAGGTAGAGCAGCTGATGGAAACGTACAGAATGAATCCTAATAATGTAGCCCAGACTGCAGACTGAGTGACAGATTACAATGTAGTACAAACATCTGATACAGTATCAAAAGGAAAGTTACAGTATTATGTCAATTAGTGCACACTGCACTGCACATTACATACCAATCCAATAATCTCTCCAAGAGCTGTACTGAATGATATCGTATCAATTGAATGATTCTGATTATACTGAGCATGCCATGTGTGAGTTTGAAATATATGTTGTCATTCACAAATGTGTTCATACAGTTGCAGACTAAATACTAGTCCAAAAAGCTCAGACCACAACTGAGTAAAACACACAGTTAAAATGTGCAGTGGTTTATATTTTAAAATACCAGTGAGACAAGAAAATAGTGATACATTATGGTGTCCAACAAATAGTTCTCAATAGCATCCCGTAGATACATATTAAGTACAGGTACAGAAGAATTCCACACTCATACAGCACCAGCGTCACATAGATACAGAATGTATCACGTTTGCAGACAATACCAGTAGCTGGGAGATACAAAATTCATCCCACTGTAGTGGACTGTCCTAGAGACAGACACATAAAAAATGAATTGTAACACACATTCAGTACCAGAGACTGCCAAATGCAAAATGAGCCCTGGATATGCACACGCAGACTGTACCAGAAACTGACTGATACAGAATGAGACCCACACTCATACGTAGTACCAGAGGCTAACTGGTAAAGAATAAATACAATATTCACTTCCAGTACCAGAAAATAATATATGCATAACAGATATCACTCACATACACGAGCAGAGATTGACAGACAACAGAATGAATCCCACAATCTCATTCAGTACCAGATACTGACAGGTACAGAATGAATCCCATACACACTGTACTAGGCACTGAAAGACATAGGAAGAATTGCACAGTCACATACAATAGAAAACACTGACAGATACTGTAGGAGTCACATGCTCACAATCATTACCAGATACTGTTGAAAAGAGAGTTAATCCCACACTTGCATTCATTGCGAGAGACTGAGATACATAAAAGATATCCACACTCACATAGAGTAACAGAGACTGACATGCAGAACTTGAACCACACATATGCATAGTAGCAAAGTCTGAAAGGTATTGAGTCAATCCCACAATCAGATACAGTGTCAAAGACTGATCGGCATATTTGAGTTCACTTCCATAGAATAACAGAGATTTTCATGTACAGAATGAACCTTATTTCACATTCAGTCTGGATACTGATAGATACACAATGAATCCTACAATCATGTTCAATACCAAGTTCAGACAGACACCATATATACCCCCCACTTATTCACAGTATCATAGACTGACAGACACAGAGTGAATCACAAAATCAATTAATTTCAGAGACCAGCAGATAGAGAATTAATCTCACTCTCACAGAAAGAACCAGAGATTGACATATATACATTGATACCCAAGCTCACATAAAATGACAGACACATAATTAAAACCATGGCATATATAGTACTTTAGACTGACACATAGAGAATGAATCACACAGTCACATTCTGACTGTAAAGAGTGGTGCATACAGAATGAATCTCACACTCACATTTAGTTCCAGACACTGACAGATACAGAATGATATCCACATTCAGCCACAGGAGCAGATAGATACAGAAGCTGCCACGCATACAATACTCATGATTGACATACAGAATGAATCACACAATCACATTTAGTTTCATAGACTGATACTCAAATAATCTCACACTCAGACACAGTACCACAGACAGATAGATGTAGAATTAAACTCGCTGTCACATAATGTACCAGAAAGTGTCAAAATTAATCTCATAAAGTACAAAAGATGGATGGAATTTGTCTCACACTCAATGTAATCACCTACACTGAGCACGCCAAGTGCAAGACGGTCACTGCCATGGATGTGGTGTACGCTCTGAAACGGCACGGCCGCACTCTCTGCGGATTCGGCGGCTGAACAATTCGACTCTTTTCAGCAAACACACAACAAAGGCTCTTCTAAGAGCCACCCACCGCCTCACAGAGCGAGCAGTGACCGAGAAACGGGAGCTGGGATAGGCTGTTTAGAACAGTTCAATCAATCTGAAATATTTCAGATTTCCAGCATTCGCAGTATTTTACTTTTAATTCTTTGTTCAATCAATCTGCTGTGTTCGGGATGAAAAAAAATGGAATCCCCGAATTTGACATTTCAGTTGCAGCAAGGATGTGCAGTGGATTTGATTTTCTAAACGGGCTGTGTAAACAGTGCCCGAGGCTCTACAGTTCGTTATTTCCCCAGTCGACACATGCCCTCAGTGAAAAGCCACATCACTCCTCCAGAATCACTCATTGTTTTCATAGAATTTCAAAATGATTTCGCTGCAATGAGGGAATCCGGGAGTTTTGCAGCAGCCGTTAAATCGGTCACTGGAACCAGACCCACTTGTGATGTTATTTCCCCCGAGACGGTGTTTCCTGCACTGAAACTGACAGGGTTTGTGAAACTGATCAGTTTCAGCTCAGTCATTCAGGGACCTGGAATTCCCACAGTTTGAGCCCGCGCTCTCCCGAGCTCACTTCTGATTGGTCACCCTCTTCTCATTCACATGTCTTAACCAATCGCAGAGCTTCGAATTAGGAAATACAACAAATCACTGGCTTAAATTGGCAGACAGTTTGAATTCGAAAAAGCCGCCAATTTCAGTGTCGGAAAGAAGCGAATTGATGGAAAATCTGGCGTTAGTTTAAAGCTGTTCGTAAAATCGCGCCACGACTTTGTGCCGATAAAAGCGGAATAAAAAAAGTTTGTGATGGGTTAGATATATTACGTAGTTTTAATCTGTGATTTTTTGTCTACTTATCTGTAACTGGCGGTAAAAGACTCTATTCAGCAATCTGTCACGGGACAAATAACTCAAAATTGGTGTTGAAGTAATAAATTAGACAGGTTTGAGGGGACAGTGAGAAATCACTGAAACAGATGCTTAAACATTTGA